>NC_138167.1:13171465-13689684 GCF_964165515.1 Mesoplodon bidens
CCAGCGGGCTCTGGAAGGCCTAAAGCTGCCCCGCCCTGCAGAACGTGCGAGCGCCACCTTACCGTGGCGTCCTCTCACGTCTGCCAGCCTCCGCAGCGAGCCAGCTCGCCCAACCAGGATCTGACTGGTGAGCGTGGAGAAAGGATTGAGCATGCGCGACCTAGTCTCTCCCACAATCCCTCCTCTCAGAGGCTGCCGGCTGCGGAAAGTTTCCCTTCTTGCCACCGCTCGCTTCCCATTCTACTGAGGCTTAATTGACGTTGAGTAACTGAAAGTCGGTAATCATTGATGAGTTTTGACGTAAGTACACACCCGTGACCCCATCACCACATTCTAGATAGTGAACATATCCGTCGCCTTCAAAAGTTTCCTCCTGCACCTTGGTAACCCTCCCACCTGTCTCACCTTGCCTTCCTCCCTGAAACCGCTGATCTGTTTTCTGTCGCCACAGATTAGTTTTCATGTTCTAGTATTTTATATAACGAGAATAAATATTTCTTTGTCTGCTTCAAGCAAATAAACAACAACAAAAAAGAAATTAGGCAATTCCTGCCTCATTAATACATAATTAAGAAATATCTTAACTACACATATATTCTTGACTACATTAAACCATGCTTATCGTAAATAATAAATAATAATGATAATATAATATAAAAGATTGAAAAATAAAAATAAGGCAAGTATATGCATCCAAATATTAGGTTGATTCTAAATATATTATATAAAAGATGGGGGGGAGAAAATAGAAAGCTGTTGAGTGCCTACATGTGTCAGACTTTAGACTAGTTTTTTTAATATAAATCTTTGACACTTTCTCTCATTTTTTCTTAACCCTATAAGTACCCATATCCAAGTCCTGCCAATTAATCTCTAAATACGTTTATTTCTCCACACCTCTACCATCACCAACTTAGTCCAAATTACCAACATCTCCCATCTTTATTACCGTAATTACCCTCCAACCAACCTACCTTCATTCACACTGGCCGCTCTTTCTTCACCATATGCATAAAGAAAACATATTTGAAGAACAAATCCAATCATGTCACCATATAGTCTTGCTTGATTCCTCCCACTCCCAAAAAGCTTTCAATGGATCTCCATTGTCTTAAGATAAAGGTGTTGATCATACTGTGCCTAACTCTTCAGACTCACCTGAGATGACTCTCACCTGTGTTCTTTCTTTGGTCAGTCCCCCATTCCGGCAATTGGCTTCCTTGACACAGGCCTTTGCATACAATTTTCTCCTCCTCAAATGTTTTTCTTGAATTTCTTCACCGGCTTAACTCTTACTTATCCTTCAGATCTCAACTTAATCATCAATCACTTGTTTTAAAAAGCGTTTTCTGACATAGCAATATCCATATTGTAGTCTCTGAAATTAAGTGCTTCTCCTTCAAAACGACCGACCCCGAACGTAATAGCTGCAACTTTATTTTGTCATTGTCTCTCCTCTAGATCAGATTAAAATAGCTAATTTGTATTAACTATTGCTTAGGTAGTATATATTGTTTTAAGGTCCTTTATATACATTAACTAAGTAGCAACCTGAAGAGTAATTTATATTGTTAATTCCACTGCAAAAGGAAAAAAAAAACCCTAAGATACAGAAAAGATAAAATACATTTTCCAAGGTAACAAAGTAGTAGAGACAGGATTCAAATCCAGGCATTACAACCTAATCATTTTACTTGTTGCCTCTTAGGAGCTGCAAAAGCATTGATGTTAGCACTATTGTATCCTTGAGAATGAGCAGTGATTGAATGAACATTGGTAAAATTTCATTAAAAGATATTTTGGCATTATCTATTAAAGTGTAAAATGTACTTGAAACCTGTAATTCTATTTCTAGGGTTATCTTGCAGCTCTAACGGTCCATACGCTCAGAATATAGGTAGAAGGGCATATATCACTTTACTGTATGTAGTAGCAATAAGTGGAGGCGATGGCAAAGTCAGCCAGTGAAAAACTGAATAAATACATTACAATCTGTCCATATAAATTTATACAGTATGGCCATGTAAAAATTAGAGCTATATTGCTAATATGAAATATACCCAGTATATAAAACTAAACAAAAAATGTGAGGAACAAAACAGTCTGTAAAACCACATTACCATTTTTAAGGTGATGGTATACATATATACATGTATATAGCTAGAATATCTAGAAAGATACAAGAAATTGATAATAGTGATTGCCTTTAGAAAGAAGGATAGAGGCACTAGACATCAGTATTAGAGCAACTTATTTCTCAACGCCCATTCTCTTGTATTGTTTTCTTCTTCCAGTTGCATGTATTGTCTTTTTTTTTAATTTTTTAAAAATATTTTTAACTCATGAGTTGAAGAATGTGATAGCTTAATGAGACTCCTTCAAAGAAAAGATGTAAGGCAAGTACAAAATCTCTTTTTAAAAATGTGTGTTATTTTTTCCTCAAGGATCATCTAACAAGAAGTGAAGCAGAATTGTTTAAAATTTTAAGTTAAGCCTATCTGCATGTACAGTGGGAAAGGGGGAAAACAGTTTTTAATGTGCATTTAAGAAACACTGGGAGCAGCCACTTTCATATAATAAGTGGTCATAATTCATCTTCAGGGAGATGATTGTTTCTTCAACAAAGTACATTCAAGGGCATTTGGAGATGTGACAGTGAGCAACCCCACTCTCATACTCTTACCTTCAAGACAAAGTTAGAAAAAGAGTAAAGTTAGAACTGAATCTTTATGCAGAATAAATGAAAAAAATCTTTAGTTTCCTCAGATAGCTTTGTAGTGAGGGACTCTAGGAGTCTGAATAGTGTCCAGGGCAAAAGAGGAGCCCGAGTAGCAAATCAAAGCTTGTGCAGTTGATTACTAAAAACAATAATAGTCAACATTTAATTTTGAGTTGTTGCATTTTATCCAAATCTGTAGTAAAAGATGACCACACAAGCTGACCCATATTAAAGGTGTTTTGGAATATTAAAAAAATAAAATGAAGTGGTGGTCAAGATAAAATGGCAAATATCGACAGTAGGACTACTAAGGTTGGTTAAGGACCTCAGGTTGCAGGTTAAGAAAAGCAGGCTTCAGAGTAGGCTAAATTAACAAACATATAGCCACCTTTGTTTTTTTCATACAACTAATTCGTTAAACATATTGGAAGGCTTCTATAATTTCCACAATGCAGGTAAAGGGCATTGAGGCATTTTACAATATTTTAAAATACAAGATATCTTATAAGGCTGAAGAATTGGGACTTAAACTTGGAGGAATTTTATCTTCCAAAATCTAAAGCTATCATAAATTCATTAAACCATGTGCAATGAGTTTAATCATGAGACATACAAAATAGAAATGATGTTCAATATTTCTCTTAAGATTGTGAAATATAAATTATAGGCAGACTAGATTAATATCGAAACATTTTCCCCAGCATCTTACCTACTTGGATCCTTTGAGATGATGCCTCTGTTGATTTCAACACCATTCTTAGGTACAGGCTAAGGCTATGCGTGCATTCAAATTTCCATTTTAATTAAAATAACTTTTAAATTATCTGAATTTTTAGTTCAGCCTAAGTTTTCATTTCCTGAATCTTCGACTTTAATGGTGGAGTGGTAAAAGAGAGTGAATTTGGATATAATTAGGCAAAGGCAAATTACTAAATTAAACATCTTCAGTTTCACAATGGAAACTTTCTGGCATAGGCCACTCTAGAACACTATCATTTGGGCAATATTAATGAAAAAATTAATATAGAAAATCATCCACACACACTAACAATAACAGCAACAGCAGCAACAATAAAACTATGATCATTAGACCATAATAGATCATATTAAATAATACTAATAGATCTTTCTCATTTACAATTGTTCAAGAATTATCTGCTTCTCTGAATTTTTTCCCTTTTTATTTTTTAATATAGTATTTTTCTACCCTTACTTTCTAAAACTTTTTTTTCAGTTCTGGTTTTCTCTACTCCTGTCAACTCATTGTTTTTTATTTGCTTATTTATTAAGCTTCTATTCTTTTTTTCATTTTTCTTCATTTGATCAGGGAACGAAACTTCGGAGAAAATTTTCATAATACTTGACCCAATATATAATTATGTAAAATACTTTATAGACCACTAAAAAATGTAGTATACCTAGCATAATATAGATACTGGCTAATATGTTACAGAAATCAAATTTTTTCTTTTATATTTTATAAATTTATCTTTCAAAGATATGAAAATTTCTCCTGATGATATTTTTTGTTCTAAAATTAATACAATATAATATTTTCCATTTTAACGACAGTAAATGTACAGTTCAGAAGCACTTAGCACACATTCTAAGTTGTACAACCATGACCACTATGTAGTTCCAGAACATTGCAGAACTCCCAAAGGAGACTCCATGTCAATTAAAGTCTATTTTGTCTGATATTATTATGTCTACCTTAGCTGTCTTTGGTTATCATATGGACAAAATCTCTTCTTTTTATCCTTTCATTTTCAACCTACTTTTGTCTTTGGATCAAAAGTGAAGATGCTTTTTTTAAAATTGTAAGATATATGTATATCTTACCATCTTAACCAATTTTAAGGACAACAGAAAAGGGAACCCAGGAGTGGTGGCAGATAGACTTATGTCCTTGCTGGTTTTATTTTTCTTTGGGACTGTGAGGGTGATTGTTGGTCCATGTGAGAGAATGGGATGTCTCTGTTTGGGAGCAGAGGAATCCAGAGAGTTCTGTCTCATTTCCTGCAATCTGCTCTTAGATTTAGCCTTGCCAGGAAAGCCTGCCCTCTTCAGATGACAGCATCAGACATCCTGCCTCTGTCTTTCCAAACACCGGGGTGAAAAACCACGAAAGAAAGGAAGATATCAATGTTGTCTTACTATTTTCTCTCTAGTGTTTGTTTTGCCTAATACATATTAGCCCATCTTTATTTTTTACCATTCAAGAGTCACTATTTGAGATGTCTCTTTCGTAAACAAGATGAAGTAATATTTCAAAACTAAAAATGTTTGCCTTTATATGGAAGTGCTTGAAGCATTTACTTTTTATATACTTTTTGTTTATAAAGTTTCTAGGTTACTTTTTTCAATTTTTACATAGCTTTTGTTTATAAAGTTTCCAGGTTCTTTCAGTTTTTAAAATATCTTTTTAATGTATGCATATGATTTTGCTGATATTGTAGAGTGTTGCTTCCAAATCTTTTTTTTAACATCAGGGATCATATCAAATAACATATGATTCTCATACTGTATTGAATGCACAAGGCCATTTTCATCCAGGGTAGCTTTGCTTGTCTTCACTGGGCCCTGTAAGGATACAGGGGAATCTATATATTGGCACACTTATAACCTATTAAGAACAAGCTAATGTATCACAGTGCATTCTCAGAGTTTGGACATTCAGCTGAGCTGACCATTTACTGTTTCATTATCCAGAACCATTTGTGTGGTAAGAGCACAATGTTATTTTGGAGAACATGGCTCTTCCCCACTCTCAGTACATGTTCAGGTAGGATTTGCATACTTTTCCCTGGGGTATCAACATGTGACTGAGGCCAAATCAATCAGGGTATTCTATTACCTTCACCACGGTGGTTGAATCAAGAGCAATCAAATGTGTATATGTTGATCCCAAACTCCCTAACTATCCCTTCCCCCCATGCTTCCCCCACCCCCCAGGTAACCATAAGTTCGTTCTCTAAGTCTGTGAGTCTGTTTCTGTTTTGTAAATAAGTTCATTTGTATCATTTCTTTTTAGATTCTGCATATAAGGGATATCATACAATATTTCTCTTTCTTTGTCTGACATGTACACACTGCTATATAAAAAATGGATAACCAACAAGGACCTACTGTATAGAACAGGGAACTCTGCTCAGTGTTATGTGGCAGCCTGGACGGGAAAGGAGTTTGGGGGATAATGGATACATGTATATGTATGGCTGAGTCCCTTTGCTGTGCACCTGAAGCCATCACAACATTGTTAATTGGCTACATTCCAATATAAAATAAAACATTAAAAAAAAAGAGCAGTCAAATGACCTATCTAAGACAATGAGAGACAGTCATTAATAACTTCTATAGAAGTCACCCAAAAAATCTATTCCCTCTATATGTGATGGGGTGAGAGTAGGATTTGGGTCACATGTACCTTGCCGGCATCTTGCTATGTGGCTTGCTGTGGCTCCTAGGGATGTTGTTTTATTCCTGAATTAAGCTGTTCCTCAGCCACCCAATTACATGAGCCAATTAATTCCTTAGTTGATGAAGTGATTTGTAACATAGATAAGCATTTTTAAATCTTAATAGTGGTGGTGATTTTTTCTTAATATTTTAAAAATGTTTTTATTATTAACATCAGAAATTAAATAATAATTTATATCCTGAGTGAGAAACATCTGCCTAAAAAATAAGGCATCCTAATTCAAAATCAGTATGGTGGTTGGAAATTTCTAGGTTGTAGGATTATAATTGTTAAATCTTCATATTGTGTTATCTAATTTTTTTCTGATAAAAATTGTGTTACAAATTAAAAAAAAAAAAGAATGGCCCATTTATCTTGCTGAGATTCAAATAGGAAATTTAGGCCCAATTACCAAACCTGTTCATAATATTCCCCATCTGATCACTCCCAGCAGTCTTATACCTTCCTCATCTATATAATCCAGAACTTTTAATAATTACATAATATGTAGGTTTACATATTTTCACCCTGTTTATATCAGCCGTGGTCATATTTCTAAGGACATGTCTCTTCCAACCAAGCTGACTACCTCTTTTCTTTTTCCTCTCCTCATAACATTTTCTTTTCTACCTGGTTGAAGTCTTTACAGATCAGATTAAATACCCCTCTCTTCCATTACCCAAGCACAGTGCTCCAGTCAACTCAGCAATTCTAAATTATTCTGATTTTATCCGCTTTCTTTCTCCACTATGACAACTTCTAATCCCTTCTCCCCACCCGACCCCCGCCCACACTGAGCAAAAATGTGTCGCGTTTATCCTGAACTAGCCTTACAACTGGGAAACCTGTTCCTCTATTACTCCATGTGCCTGACAGATGCAAAAGAGATCCTGTAAAGCACTCACATAAAATTCTCCAACGCCTTCCTGTAGAACTGGAATAAGCTGCAAACTTTAGTTTATGAAGCCCTATGTGTCCTAACCTTGTCTTACCCCTCATATCACTCTTGGACTACTCCCTTTTTCTCTCATTCAGTTTTAGCCAAACTGGCCTCTGCTTCTGCTTTCCTAAGCTTTTGGACAAGTTGCATCTTTTGCCCAGAAGACTCTTTCCTCTGGTATTTAAAAGGTTGGCTCCTTCTTTTCGATCAGAACACAGTTAAATGTCTTCAGAGAAGCTTTCTCTGGCCATTCAATTTCATGCCTCTCTGAAGCCAAAATTCAGTCACCAGAATAGTATGCTTTACTGTTGGATAGTTTCTAATTTATCTGCTTTATTTAGCTGCTTATTGTATTATCTCCCAGACTGTTTTGTAAGTTCCATTATGTCTATTTTAGTCTTCAGTGTATCCTCAGTATCCAGAACATTGCCTAGTTTATACTTTGTTGTGTAAATGATTAAATGAGTGACTGAATAAATGAACAGTGAACATTCCATAAGAAAACTTTCATAATTTCTATGTTAGAATTAATTTCTCCTTTATTGTCACATGGCCTCGAATTAATTTCTCCTTCTTTATTGTCACATGGCCTCTAACCATTACTGGGTTGTAATGAGATTTATACATGTCTGTCTCCTCCATGATATCCCAAGCAATTTGATGGAAATGAATATTGTTTTTCCCTTCTTTGCACTTTCCAAGTAAGTGTCTTGTGCAATACCTTACTATCTTAGACATAATGGCCATTCATAAGTGTTTGTCTAATTGAATTATGTTGTCTTTACAAAATCTTAAGAATCTCTCATGAGCATTCCTAAGGGAAAGGTTTTTCTCTTGGAACCTCTCATGAATCTTTAAACCAAAACTAATTGATACTTATTCTCTTTTCCCATTGTGATCAGCATATGCTACATTTTTTTAACAATATGGTTTATATTGTAGACATTTATCAACATGTCTATTTCCACGGTTAGACTGAGAGGATGATAGTATTGTTAAATAATAACAGGGCTTAAAAATATAATAATAATAATAAACTGAAGTAATATTTAGTTTTTTGCCAATTCCCATCAAAATGTGAGGAGTCAATAGAGGAGAACATTACACCTGTGAAGATTTAGAAGTCTTTCCAGTTAGTCATTGTTACCAAAGAATAATTATGCAGAGTTCCAGAGAGGCCTTGACTGACTATCACAGACCCACTACTCAGTCAATCTTAAGCAACTCACTCTGGGAAAACAAAGCTAAAGTTATTTATTTTATCTAGCAAAACCATGAAATCCTGTTACAGTCAAGGATATCCCATAGCTCACTTTTTGGACTCGGGGAAAAGTATGATACAGCTCTTATCCACTCTTCACTTTTACATTCTGGCTACAATAAAAATCTTTTCAGGGAAAGGATGTTACTCCAGGTGGATAAGAATTACAATTTTATTAATTTCTAATATGATTTTTGTCTTAGTCTGAGAAAACTAGAACAAATACCATCAAAACAAAAGCATTCAACACGAAAGAATGTTCAGCACAAAAGGAAATTCCTAAGCAGTATCCACACCACAGGTGATTTTTCAACGAACCATATTTTGGCCAAAATCACTTATATTTGGGGAATGGAAAGCATGCCTTTAAGATATGGAGATTCATTTTGAGGTAACCCAATACTCTTTGATGCTCTGATCTGAGCATAGCTGCAATTTTTTTTTTTTAAATAGACAACTTGTGCCAAGCACTTTTGTGTCTGGGAATAAAGCAGTAAACCAGACAAGGTAAGCCCTTGCTTTCAGAATTGTTTCATTATAGTGGAAAATATGTAAGTACAGCATGTGCCAAATAAAGTAGGCATTTTTCTTTAATCACTTTGTGTTTTATATCTCTTATAAGCTAGAACAGCCAAAACTGCAGGATAGTAAACTTGTCACTGAAACTGGAATGGCAGAGGACAGCAAAGGTTACCCTTCCTCTACAGTTCCTCAGCCTGAGAATTTTGTAGCCATCCAGTCTTCATCTCACTGCCCAAAGCAATCCAACAAGAGAAAAGCAATGCACTAGCTCCTGACTAAGATCCAGATTCTCCATGAGTTAGATGCATGAATGGTAAAATCTAGAAGATGGTTAGGTCCTCCAGATTCCCAACAATGCACCCTGATTTCTGTGGGAAATCACATTCAAATTCTTCTACCATGATGCAATCCCTTGGAGTCACTTGCTTGTTAAAAGTATTGACTGTGGCCTACAGTGAGAATATCTGGCAAGATGTCCCCAAATATTTGACACAGATGATACTTATTGAGACAAAACAATTCCTGAAAATTTTAAAATATTGTTCTATCCGTGTTTGATTCTGAAGCTTCCTTGGACCATAATCACAGTGATTTTAATCTTAAATCTTTCTCTTCCTATGGCTGTGGTATCACTTTAGAGGTGGTGAGCTCTCTGGCCAAGAAGGCACACTTAATATCCTATGCCATCCATTTCAGCCACCATTATTCAGTTCATATAAAAGTTCCACTTTAGCAGACATTCAGGAACTGAATGATCTTTATTATTCCTTATTTTATGTACTTTCTGAATGAAGTTTTCAAATGCCTGCATACCTACATGCCAACTAACAAGTATATATCTAAAGAAAAAAGGAAGTCAGAGATCTATTGATTGGGTCCTGGAAGAAAGCTTCAATCAGACAATGGGAACATTTCTCCAATCTTGGCACTGAAGAATTTGCCTACCATTAACTACACTCTGTTTTACTCATGACCCTCAGAGCCATAGCCTTATATAAGCATTACTTCCCCAATGGTACATAGTACATTAGTTCTTGGAAAGGCTATACAATTTTCTGCAAGATACACTATATTGGGCTAAGGAGCAGCACAATATTTTTCCTGACTGATGCTAAAAAGTTCAGGTGTAGGTTTTGGTAGGGTTTTGGGAATGGTGTTGGTTTTGTGGTATATTTCAGAGAGAACTACCAGGTAGCTTTCTTTCCAGTGTATACATCATCTGCCTTTGCCAAAATTGGGAGAAATGTTACATGGAGTCATTCAATGGAATGAAAATCACTCACCTAATGGCTTCACAACTTTTCCTCCATTCGTGAGAATCCACTTTATCTTATCTATCTCCCTAGTATAACAAGCCTACAAATACTCTAGACTCCATCTTCTTCTCAGAAAATTTTTAGACCAGAATGCATTTACATGATGACTGAAATTTGAACTTCTACTGGCATCGTGGTTAATATCAAAACACACCATTGTCATGCTTGCAATTGCCTTGGGTAGCATTTCCTCATTTTAATTTATATTCTCAGTCAGGTGAAAAGAGATTCAGAAGGATTCAGGCAAATTATTACTTACTAGTATTTGTCCTGTGATAACTATTATTGAGAAAAATAGCATTATATAGGCCCTCAAAGTAATTCCAAATGAGGTGAAAATCTTGTACTCAGCACATACTGAAAAAGTTCAAGGTTTCTCTCCCAGGAAGATGGCCTGTGTACTGACTTCCTTAAGAAATGTTTAAGATAAGAATCCTTAAAACTTTAATATGAATTAGTATTTAGGCTATCTGTAAATTTTGTGTCATTTTTTCCCCTTCTCTATCAAGATTACACTAATGATTATTTTGCTACATTGCTAGATGTGGAATGAGAGATTGCCAAGGTAATACCTCCAGGAGTTTGGATTCTTAGACAAGAAAAATAGGCACCTGTCAAACTTTAGAAACTTCTATGGAAGGTTGTTTATTTTTCACTGCAGTAGGATATTTCATCATATTATATGCTGGCACTTTTTAAAAGAACCTAGGCAGGGATACTCTACCAATTGAGGAGCAAGGGGCAAATAATGATGCAAAGAATGATACTGGCATTACAGAATTGTACCATCTGTAAGTAACCATTATGTTGAAATTTCTATGGAAAAGGGACATGATGATATCACTAGTGTCTTAAGCTGAATAAACTGAAAATCATAGTGATTTGAATGCTTGCGAAGCACTAGAAACTAGAGAATATGAAAACCTGCAGGTGGAAACTTTAAATATTGCATATTTCATTAGATGGTTCTTTCTCCATGTTATAAATATCAATTATTAAATACTACCAACATTAAGTAGTCACTTTTAATCATAGTATTTTACACGCATATTTATACCACTATAATGAAAGCTCCCAATGTGTTTTAAAGACTATACACAGTTTTATTAATAAAATATGGCTATCTCTACTATCTCACATTTTTATTCAAGATATAATTGTTAAATGCAATAGTCATAGATTATGCTAATAGACAAGAGAAAGAACATGAATAAATAAAAGCCACAGATAATCCCCCAAACCTAATTTTAACAACTATGTTAAATTTTCCTCTTCTACCAAACCTTTATAAGGGTTTGCTAACAAGTAATAAAATTGACTGATTGGTGTTTCATCCCCCTTTCCTTCTGTTGCTCACCTACTGGTGGAAATGTTAACAAGCATGGGAATAGCCAATGGACAGGGAGTAGAGGAAAACAGGAAGAAAAGGAGGAACAGAGGTAATTCACCACCTAGATAATCAGCTCATGAATAACAGAGCTGACTGAAAAGATAACACTTAAGTAAGTACTGTAATAAACTCAGTAGTCAGTATTCTCAGTGGCTTAGTGACAAGAAAGAGAACTACCATCTTTATAGCTAGAGGGAAGTCCATGATTTTTACAGAATTTATACTGCAATGATGATATCAGGCTTCATTGCAAAAGGTCCAGGGTGTTCGAACTGGAGCATTTAGATCATCTCTAAAATGCCTTTGCTTATATAAAGTCTCCAGGTTTACAGAACAGCTTAAGGGGCACATATATATCATCATGATGTTATAACTGCTTACAAAGTCCACCAATCACAAAATTTTAAGATACACAATATGTGACAATGTGAACTGTTTTGATCTTCTCCAAACTTTTTTTTTTTTTTTCCTGAACTGCCTGAAGTTACAGATTATTTCCTTGGAGACACAGGGAAGACTTGTGAGAAGATGGATATTTGGGTTCAATGACAGCACTATGGCCTGATAAAGAAGCACATCCACCTATAATTATATTGCTTGCGTCCACAGTTTATCACAATTATTTTTAATATCACTCCTAATTGAGGATCACGTATTTAATTATTTTTTTCTTGCTCTATCACAAAATTCTATAATACTTCTTAGTAAGGAAGAGTTGGTTGCTTAATGGCAGGAAACAGAAACACCCGCTATGTCTTCCTCTTAGATTTCTTTCAATCTGTTGTTTTCTATAATCTTTTTTTACATATCTGCCAGCAAATCCTCCAGTAACCGTCAAATAAAACTCTGCCCCTTTTAGAAATTATACCTTATTGGGCTACTAAATACTTATTGTCTTTCTGCAGTGTTCTCAAAGAGATTGTCTCCATGTTTATTTTTTTCTTCCTAGGAGCCAATCACACTCTTGCCACCTTCAGGCAATTCCACTTTCTAGGACCCATTTGTACTTGGCAATATTTTGACTTCTAGATCTAGACTCTTAACAGTGGCAAAGCAAACCTTAACTTTCCTGTTTCAGAATGTTGAACATTGGCAAATAAGTCAGTGACCTCACCTCTAGATATACACTTAATATCACATATTTGTATTTGGGATATTAAAACGCCTGCATTTGTCACCCCTAATTGGGCCCTAAGCAGGAAAAAAAGCAGTTCACAGCAGGCCTTCTGTGAGCTGTCATAAACAGAAATATGAGACAGTGCCAAGTTCTCCAAGGCTTGACAGCTGATGATTAGGATGTTGTAATTTAGTGGACATATAGAACTTCTTCTGACATCTAAATGGGTGAGTGCCATAAGTAACCTATTTTTTGCACACATTCAAATTTAGACTGAACAAGAAGTAGCTTAAAGTAGCACTTTAAAGAAACAGAGTCAGTAGAGGAGTTGATTTTAGTCTAACACTGAATTTAGAAATATGTTGACAGTATAAAATAATAAAACCACAACTGAAATAACTAAAATAGATTTTTTACATTTTCTTCCTCAAACGTTCATGGTGCTGAGGGAATACATGCACTATTTTTCAAAGATTTCTGGATTTTTTTCTTTTTTTGCTATGATCTGTCTTTTGGCTCAGTTACTTACATCTCTATAAAATGTATCCAGCATGATAAGAAGACATAAATAAGAATGGTTATACGTAGCCTCTTTTGACTTGTTGGAAGAAATTGGATAATGGACAGTGGAAAGACCTATTGGAACACACTTCAGGTTACACTGCTAAATATTTAGGACATTTTAATTATGTTTATTTGAATAAATCTGCTCTTAAAATTATAAGTAAAGGCATAAAAATTTCACTTTTTTTGCCTTTCTACTATGTTGAAACTATCTGAAACTATTGAAAAAAAAATGAGAACATTCTATGATTTCAGATATTCTATGGAAGGTATTCATTCTCAGATAGCTCCCTCAGCCGACCCATTTGTTCCTTGCTGGGATTCAAATAAAATTTTTGAATTTTCAATTTCAAATTTTGATGATTAATAGAATGCTAATAATGGTGGAGAACAGTTATTATCCAATTGCCACCAAACTCTTTAAGATTTTTAGTTGTACTCTTGAGAGTATGTTTTAATAATGGGGAGAGGAAGAAACCTTATGGAAACTTGAGGGGAGTAGGGAATTTAACATTTGTAGTAGGAAATGGGGAAAACATCAAAAGAACAGAAGACTTAAAAACCATTTTGCCTACTGCACAGTTTTTCCCTCCAATAACCTTGAATCCAACACACCAGAATACATGGCTTTATTCCTCTGCCATGATTCTTAGAAAATATTGACTATTTGCTAATCATAAAATAATTCTCATCAGCATTTGAATTTGAATTTATAAATCACCATTTCCTTGGGGAAATTTATGTCATATATTTAGTTATTTCTTGGCCTGTCTCTTGATTTCTTTCAGAGTGAGTTCTGCCAAATTATATGGGTCATTTTTATTATTAAATGTCTGTATGTTCACAAGTGCTAAGAAAGTCATTATGGAAATAAAATAAAAATAGCATATATATAAAACTTTACTATTGACCAATTAATTAGTCTAGTTAGTCTTACTAATTAAACTTTACTAATGCATTTTCACCTTGATTATTTTATTTAACCCTCACAGTTATCCTATGTACCAGTGAGAATAGCTAGGTCATGCTACAATAACAATACCTAAAATCACATGTCTTATTTCTTACTTGTTATATATGTTTACTGTGGATAAGCTAGAGGTTTTGCTCTCGACTACTGCACTCAGGAATTTGGGTTGAATAAGGCTTCATCTCAATATGTTAATCTTCAATTTCCACAACAATAGTAATAATTAAAAGATAGTGTACTCTGCGCTGAACTTGAAAGTTTCCATCCAGAAGTGACATATCCTTTCATATTTCATTGGCCAAAATGAGTCATATGGACACGTCTAATCCCAAAGGGGAAATGAAATTTTAACAATTGCTTGGAAAGGGGGATGCTTAGAAATATTTTATGAATACACTAATAACTACTATTATACCCAAGGAGGTAAATATTTTTCTTTCCATTTCACAGGTTCATTTATTCAAGCATGTATTCAGCATACTGTAGTGGGTACATTTGCTTGCAAGTTCTCCTTCTCTTGGAAGAATTCAAGAGACACAGAAAGGTACGTAACCATTTTTTTAAATCAGTTACAAAGGGTCTAACACTTTTGTGTTCAATTACCTTTCCTTACCATATCTACCAAAGTGTCCTCCTTTCGCTGTGATGGAGTCTTGTTTAATTGCCATTAGTATTATTGTCCCAATACTCACCATTATAGAATAGCCAGTGTGAGTGCCACTGATGGTCCCATTACAAACATGGCATCCTGTAAAATTAAAAAATTTCCCATGACATGATATTAAACATAGTTGAATGAAGATTTTAGAATGGGGGTGGGGCTTCTCTTTGCTTATTCAATCATAGTAAATAAATAATAATAACTTAGCTATTTTAACTAGCTATCCCCCCAATTCTAGCTACAGTGCATCACCTTTATAAATTTGTTGAGTAAATGGGAACACGTTAGCTGGAGTTGAGATCTTCTGTTTCTCATTTGTGCATTTAGATTTTAGGTTTCCCTTTGTAAAGCTCTCAATACATGACAGCCCATATGTTTGAAAAGTAATTATGTATATACATAAGTACGTATCTTCAGTTTTTCTCAATTCTTGATTTTGCATACATTCGAGAGCTTTCTTCATACAACCTTAAAATTTGGTCTCAGCAAGTCCTTCTCAAGTTTCATTACCTGACATATCTGCACAGTTGAGTTCCAGATAATTTATGGTTTCTCACTTTGCTTAGCTTTCAACCACTTTTTAAAAATATGGTAAACCAGAAATCCATATGAGCCCAAATCAGTGGAATGTTTCCCTGATACAGTTGTGTGTTCTGAAATTCATACTGCATTATTTTTATATGTTCCTGATTACTTCCTTTCAAATTTCCTGTGTAATGTTGAGTTGGACTCCTGATGCCTTCATAACCTATCACAAATCTGTCTGTGTTCATTACCAGACATACCTTTGCCAATGAAAAAAAAATAAAACAAAGGGCTTCATCCAGGGTTCTTGGTGAAAAGCAACAGGATGGGAAAAAAAGTATTTTTAAACAATAAGAGAATCATTGCAAGCAAATTTAGACTCAGAAAATGAGTAAAAATCTGACAAACCAAGGTTGGAAAATAGGCAGAAATCAAATGACAGCAGAAACTGCACCAGGAAAATGCATCAGAAACCGTATGGTTTGCACACTACCTACGCTGCTGCTGGAAATCTGAACTCCAAATGTTCCCTCTGCCACTAGCATAACATCCAACTTTTCAGGGTTTCTGATTGGCTGAGATGAAGTCACGTGCCCAATTTCTGGCTGTATCTGTGAGTAGAAAAGAGGCAGACTGTGCTTTACTTCCTCCATCAGAACGGACAGCTTATGGTCATTTGAATTTCCACTCAAATGCGAATGCACAAATTATGAAATTCCCATGATTGCTATGTTGGTATAGCAGGTGAAATAGGAAAGAGAGACTCAGTGGGAGACAGGACCAAAAATGTTTCTTAAAAATTAAAAAAGCAGGGCTTCCATGGTGGCGCAGTGGTTGAGAGTCCGCCTGCCGATGCAGGGGACACTGGTTCATGCCCCAGTCTGGGAAGATCCCACATACCGCGGAGGGGCTGGGCCCGTGAGCCATGGCCGTTGAGCCTGTGCGTCTGGAGCCTGTGCTCCACAACGGGAGAGGCCACAACAGTGAGAGGCCCATGTAACGCAAAAAAATAAAAAAATAAAAAAATAAAAATAATAAAAAAGCAAAATTTATGCTACTCAGAAGTACTCATAAACATGATTTGTAAAGATGCTGTCTACTTATTTTTTCCTATTTTTAAAACAAAACTACTAAAGAAAATAGTTTTATATTTCAGATATCTGTTTTTCTTTTTAAGTCTATTTTGTATAAAACTATATATATATATATATATGTATGTATTCATTTTAAGCACCCATGACAGGTCTCAGTTGCCAAAGGAGGTTGGCCAGGACTAGTAGGATTATCCAACTGATACCATAATGACTTAGAAAAAAATTTACCAAAAATAAAATAAAACTTATGCCTAAATATCATTAGCTTCATGGATTTACAAAAATCTAATAAATAATGTTCCTTTGAAACTATATTTTCTTTTGGTGTCTAGTGGCTTTATATGTTGTTTCTATAATTGCCTAGGAAAGTTCTGCATCAAAATCAATTGGGAAATGGGATTCTTGTTTTCCATCTTAAAACCACTGATTCTGAATTTAGGATGGTGAGATTAGAAAAACACATTTCAAAGAAATATCTCAAGTGTATTTGAAAATTTAAGAATGTGTGCATTAGAAATTGTTCTCAGTAGCTCAAACAGGTTAGCTTAAGTTGGATTAAGTTTGCTAAGTATGAAGAAAACAGAAAGATCAAGCAGAATTTGAAAAGAAAAATCAGGAGGGAATTACATATATTTTTGAAATCTTGCTCTCTAATATTTGGAATAATTTATGTTGCAAAAGCCAAGATATTTGTCCTGCTGAACCAAAAATGTTTAGGTGCTTAATGACATTTTAAAAAAATAAAAGTGAATTTTCACTTTGAGCCAAAGTCATTTCCTATTTTTCTCAAATGAATCATACAAAATTACTAGAGATTTATAAGAGAATTTTAACCCAAGTTTTAAAATATGATTTCCTTACATATGGTTTTTCTTTTAAGCATGCTAAAACAAAAGTTATTTTGAATGAAAGAGATACTGAAAAGAAAAGGGAAGTTATAAGTGTGTCATTAGACACACAGCTTCTGGACTTAGAGTGTTCTAGCAAACTGTATTGAAATGAATGGAAGCAATTATAAAAGGAAGCTGCTGACCTTTCTGAAAAGGCTGCCAATCCATAATACCTCCTGCAATGCTTGTCCCCTTTATTCGTGCTTAACAAACCTTGTCACCCTTGTCGCAGTGCCTCAGAACCCCTTGTTAGCTCTTCGCCTTTTGTTGGCTTTAGGGTATCTGCAGCACGCCTATCTGCTGAAACACCTCTCAATTGCCAATTAAAGGAAGTTTAAGAATGAGTATCTAGGGATGAATTAACCTAGCAAGTTAACCTGGGGGAAGAATGTGTTAGGGATACAAACTCTCATCATCACAGTCTTACATATTTACCTACTCATCTGACTTACTTAGGAGAGGGTATTGGTTATCTATTTGCACAATAATCAGAAAGCATCTCCATCCAGTTTTTCAGGGTGTACACAATTTGAAAACAAACACCAGAATCTTCAGAATGCTTTTCTCTTCCCAGTGTGTTCATTTTCCCTCAAGTGAAAAAATGCTAATATTTAAGCACTGCTTTGCAGAAACACTTAACAGGTACCTGTAGGTAGTATAAAGCAATTCCTCTAGGAGGGTCTTATCCATAATATCTTCTCGCTTTATAATGCCGACTTAACACATAAGCCCCTGGATCATCCCTGTTTGGATTAACAATCATTTGAATGATTATTAAGCAGATTTCTCTAGAATCAAGTAGTTCTGTCATTCAGAAAAGAAGAAAAAATCCTAAACTTAAATTATCTGATATTTGAACATCTAATCAAATTAAGAAAAATTTTTCTTTTGGTTTGTGTTTCTACTTTTCTGCACTCATATTAATTAGTTTTCTTGAAGCAACATTTTAGACAATGAACACTTAGCACCTATAACTGAATGACTTTTTAACCTACTTGCAGTAAGAAAGTAGAAAAAAGATGGAAAATTTTAAATGTGCAGTACTGATATTTAAATCTGCATAAGTATCATGGATTGCTGCTAATATGTTGACAGCATATATAATGTTATTTATGTTTATAAAGGTTGGGACGAGGAAGTGAAATAGCATATAATAAGCCTTAACTATTATATGCTAAATCATTTTCACGTATCTAATTTAACATTTCAGTAACTTTATGATGTCATTAATATATCTGAGATATAGTTTAACATATATATCTCAGATATATTAATGACATATATCATACATACATGATGAATTATTTGTCTGAAGCCATTTGGCTAGTAAGAAGCAACAGAGGAATTCAAATTCAAATAGAGTTTTCAAGTTCAAATAGAATTCTCCCTGGATCCAGAGTCACAGTTTTATTGTATTTTTCTCTCCCTATTTTACCATACTACTTATAAATAAATCCATTACCAGATCAATAGGTAACAAATATCAAGTAATACAAAACAACAACAACAACACAAAATCAGATATCACTGGTTATATTACTTCTAACTAGATGATTCAAAGGAATGTTGGAGTCTATGAAAATTTAATTAGTAAAAATATGTCTTTCTACATGTTTTATCTATATCATCTCCAAAAGTTTTCTTTCTTGGACTTCACCCAGTTTTTCATTGGATTGGAAAGATTGTGTTATCCAGGTGAAGAAAAGTACGTAAGTAAGAAATGAACTGAAAGTATACAGCTATCACTTAACTCAAATCCCAACTCTAAAGATGATGTCACTGAAACATAATACAGTTTGCCCAAGTTATACAGGAATTTTGACAAACATACTACATTACATGTCTCCACATTTTTAAATGAATGGATGTGTTAGCTTGAATTATTCTTGTTTCTTCATATAACACTTGCCAGTATGTTTAAATAAGAATTGGTATTTCTCCCTTTTTCTACGCCTTCTGTGAAAATTAAAAAAAAAAAATTAAAAAACCAAAAACAAACTAAAAAAAACCAGAGCCATATTAGTACTTATAATAAACCTTGGTCATTATAGAAACCTGTAACTCTTCCCTTCTGCCATATTTCCAAATCCTGGCTATCTTAATATCTGACCTAAGATGACTGAATTACTAGGGAATTCTCAGTAACACAGCACACCTTCCTCACACGTAAGTCCTTTTCACTGTGCTAAGACTTACAGGCACATCAGAAGTAGTTGGGTGCTAGTTTTGGCTGCACCGGGTTACCTTGGTACTTTGATTTAAAGGAAAAATGGAGGGCTTTTTTCTCTTTCCCACAATATGATGTTCCATTTATTACCCTCTATACAGTGTTACTTCCAGCCTCCTGCACAAACATTTCACGAGGGTGCCTCTCAGAACACTGTCAGCATGCTAGGGATTTGTATTGCAAATGCTTTCATTAATATGTTTCCCTGTTAGAATGTTCCAGAGTGGGTTTTCTTTCATTGTGTTATATGCAGTGTCAAGATTATTCATAAAGGAGAAAAAGTATTATCAGCTAAGGAATTATTCTATTGATTTTTAAATATGGTGTTTTAAAATATGGTTTTATTTAACTTGAAGTAAGATAATTATATACTAATGTGCTAGTCAACTGACTAATACGAATGCAGTCATTGGGAAGAGTGCCTGAGGTTGGGTCAGGTGGAATAGAGGAAAAAAATATATATGTCTGATTTCCCAGTTTCTTTGTTAGCCCTAAGTGTTACAAACATGCAAAGCATCAAGGGATAGCTTCCTCTAACTTTTTATAAAACAAACAATATTCCTTTTCTTTTTCTTGGTTAGCAACCCCATTCCCATTTTGGAAAAGAAATGACTCTCAAAACTACTTCATCTTACACGGAACAGAGTAATAAGTTCCTCGTTTTGCCCTGTATTATTTCTTAGGAGGTTCCTTAGGATTGTAGAGGGAAATATTGAAGATGAGAATCACAAATAACAGATTGAGAAGAGTAAGAGGCAGTCCCAATGCCCAACACCAGAGAAGTGAGATGGAGTCTTCTCCCTTTTCCCCCACTTCCCCATGCTTTATGGATTCTGGTAGTCAGAAGAGAATTGAGCTCATATTACATCATTTTCCTTTTCCCATTTTGGAATAGCCTTTTAGAAGAAAACATATGTTTGAGCAAAGGTGTCCCCAGTTTCACTCTAATTGTTCAGCTTGAGTCTCAACAATCTGACTTTATATAATGAAAGGAGTCTGGTGTAAGTTTATTCTTGAGACTCCTTGTGGTACTTTATTAGATCCTCATGTTATGGTCTAAGTCATAATTTCTTTTCCCACATCTTGTACTTTGATCTCATCCTCAGCTAGACAAGTGTCTTATGATGAGGAAAAAGAAGTTGGTTTACGTACTACAGTAATTAAGAACTAAAAAGATGCTTTCCCAGCTGTTGCTTTTGAAGTCAAGTTTGGTTAGTGGCAAGGTGCCAATTTCCAATTAAAAATAAGATTTTTATTTAAACAGTGTAATGTGTTATATATTTCAATATTTTTAAAATTCTTTTTTTAAAAATTTCTTTTCTAGTAACAAGGGTCCAAGCCATCAATTATTAAAGGCTGAGTCCTTTGACAATGACATAGCATTCTGTGTTTGTTCAGCTTTTGTTTGTTCATCAGTTATTAGGCTGCAATAAAATCCTTTCCCCTATTTCTCCTAAGTACTTCAAGGAAATTTTAGCTAAGACATTTTTCTTTTCTTTTTAAATTTTTTTAAAATTTATTTATTTATTTATTTATCTTTGGCTGCATTGGGTCTTCGTTGCTGCGCATGGGCTTTCTCTAGTTGTGGCGAGCGGGGGCTACTCTTCATTGTGGTGCATGGGCTTCTCATTGCAGTGGCTTCCCTTGTTGCGGATCATGGGCTCTAGGCACGTGGACTTTACTAGTTGTGGCTCACGGGCTCTAGAGCGCAGGCTCAGTAGTTGTGGCACACGGGCTTAGTTGCTCTGTGGCATGTGGGATCTTCCCGGACCAGGGCTCCAACCCGTGTCCCCTGCATTGGCAGGAGAATTCTTAACCACTATGCCAACAGGGAAGTCTCACATTTTTCTATTTTTGCTTCATCTCTGAAAAAATTATTCTAAGTACATGAACACACGCTTATGCCTATATACAGTGTGCTTAAGTTTTAAAATTGAAGCTGAAGGAAATAGGTATTAGTGTTAATTCAAGTCAACTTGGTAGTAATTTAACCTTTCTCTGCTCCTACCTTTCCTTATAATAATAAAGATGTGTTTACCTGACCTGGGCATATAAGCCACTTCTCTTATCTACCAGAAGATGGTAGTGGAGGAAGCCCAGGGATGACTTATTGGCCCAATGGGAATTTGACCTTGACTTTGGCTCACAGGAAAGCAATGAAACCAAAAAATTATGCCAGTATCTGAATACCATTCCCAAGGTACAATGGATGCTTTCTATTTCCCCCTATATAAACATTTTTTTCAGGGTAATGGACCAAACTCTGTAAAGTTAATATTTACATGGTTTTCCATTAAGAAAAAAAAAGAAAATGTTTTCATTTCTTTACTTTTGTCATCTCTTCTCCCTTAATTTTGGCTTCCTTATTGGTCAGTGATGCTCAGTGCTAATGAAGCTCCACTTGGCCCAACCTCAGTTTCTCATTGTCAGGTAATTAACTCAGCATAGCAGCAGCCCTTTGCATCTATGGCTTGTGACTTGGAGATAGTTAGCTAAAAGACTGGGCAGAACTTTATTCAATTGCCAAGGTGTGTGTGTGTCTGTGTGTACACACATGTACGAAATCAAAACAGCAATGTATTTTTCCCCTCCCCAGATTGGTTTGTCTGACCAGTGATAACTGCAATGATGGAAATTTGAATTGCAGGTCCAGGTAGGAAATAAGGAGGAGGCTTAATATCTCAGCATAAGTTTTAAGGGAAGGCTATTTAACATTTCTCGTTATTACGTTTTGTTAGATATAATAAGATGTCTTCAAAGAAGGAGCGTTTTCTTCCCTGGTGTTGCTTTAAATAGACTGGATAATCTGAAGTTATCTACTAGGAAATTAATCTGCATTTTCCAAGCCAAATTATCTAAAAGACATTAAACTCTCAATTTTAGGAGTGAGAGAGGAAAAATAGGAAAGCAGATTAGGGGAGCACATCACCAAAAATATCATTCTTATTTTGTCATACTGATGTAGCAAAACTTAAACTCTGTTTAAATACAGCTCTCCACTTGTTTCTTGTCCGCAGCCACACAGCTAGTCACAGCCAGAGAGAAAATTAGACCATTCTTGCTTATTTCACTTAATATTTATTACCATTAAATTTTGGCAGTACTTAGTGTTAACTGGCATTTCTATTACATTTCATCTGTCCAACTGATAGTCAGAAATGACTTCTGTAAATTTTCTTTTCTTTTCTCAAACCTTCAACACCTTTCCTTCCTTGTTCACTTGTACTAACAATCTTACTTTCCAAGTCATTCAGAAAATAGAAACATTCAGCAGTCAGAAAAGGATTTCCACATGTTCCCACCATTGCAGGTACCCATCGCACTTTGTGTCTCTGCCCTCATATTTGACTTCCCTCCTATCAATTTGGATGAACTATTCATGCTTCAGTCTAAGGACAGTCCCACCACTTGTGTTCTAGATCCATCTCTTTGACCTATCCAAGGACATTGCTCTAGGAATTCTACCTTCTTTTTCTTGAATTGTTGATGTTTTATTATCTACTTAATCATCCCCGTTGGCACACCAATGGGCTGTCATTTCTCCTATTACAAGAAACAAGAAAAGGATGAAAGACCCACTCCTTTCTATGCTAGTATATTTTTATTTCTCTATATTAACAGCAAAGCTCCTTGAGTAAGTGGTCTAAGCTCTGATTCCTCTCCCCCAATATACTAATGAGCACACTTCCTCCCAACATAAACTGCTCTTGTCCAGGGAAGTTAAACGCTGACTTCTCAATAGCATGTGATCAAACTGATCCCCTTCATTTCTTGGAAATGCTGTCTCCACTGGCATTTAAGACACCACCTCACTCTTCTGGATTTCTTCCTACCCTACTTATCATTCTACTCCTTATCAGTCTCCTTTGCATGTGCCTACTTATCTTCAGGACCTCTTGCATTGATGTGCCCCTGGGCTTAATCTTTGGACCTGTTCTCTCTCTTCACACACATACTCCATGATCTCATTTATCTTGTGTTGAATTCCAGTTATGTGCTGAAAACTCCTACATTTAGATCTTTAACCTGAATTATTTCCCTGCATCTAAAGGATGATCTTAGAATCTAAAAATCTTAAGGCTCTCTTATAGTCATTAAATCATTAACCCACATGATAATCAGTAGAATATCTACTAGATATCAAAAATCCAACCCCCCCTGTATTCCCAACCACACACATGAACCTGCTTTCTGACAATCTTTCTCATTTCAGTAACTAGGAATTCCATTTTTGTAGTTGCTTCGGCTAAACATCTTGGCACAGGCTTGACTCCTTTCTTTTTCTCACACCCCACATCTAATCCATAAGCAAATTCTCCAGTTCTATCTTCAAAATATATTAAGAATCCCATCACTTTTCACTACATCTACTCTCTCACCCCAGTCCAAACCTCCATCATGTATCTTCCTGGATCATTTCATTAGCTTTTTAACTGGTATCTCTGCCTCTACCCTCCTCTCTTCAACACTTTATCCTAAACTTAGAAGGCAGAATAATTCTTAAAAAAAAAAAGTTAGATCATGGCATTTTTGTTTTTACCAAAATCATCCAGTCATTTCCCACCCACCCCCCAGAGTAAAAACCAGAGTTCTCCCAGGGGGTTCCAAGGCTCTGTCCAATTGGGCAGTCTTCTGACTTCATCACCTAATATCTTCCTTCTACAGCTTATTTAAACAGCTTTTCTTACCTTTTTGATGTTTTTCTGATATTCCAGCCATGATTCCCTCTCAGGGCTTTCTCACCTGCTGTTTCCTGACTCTTTCATGCCCCTCCATCCTACTGAAGAGTTTGACTCCTGGCCAGAAAACTTGCATGTAATATTTCAGGCCTGACCATAGCAATTATAAAACTTTTTCTGGCAGGTGTCATGGGGGAAAACTGCCCTTCCCACACTGGAGTTGGCGCGTGGCTAGCGCATTAGTCTCTAAAGGAAGTTACAGTCAAGGACTCAGGCCCCTCTGGCCAGCCATGCTCTTATACATATTTGCTGTCCTACTATAGCTACCTTTATCACTAGGTCTCTTTATCTGGGACCCTCAAATCAAGACCTTAAGCGCCTCTGCTGATAACTCCTTATTGGGGAGAAAGGGAACCGAGAAAATACTTTTTCCAACTGTGAATTAGTACTTGGTACTTTACACTCCTAGCCCTCCAACCCCTTTTCCCAGCCCTCAGGTTGATAAAAATTAAGGAGACTTCAGTGGGGGTGAGGTGGAAGGGGGAGTTCCTTCAAGACTGAGAGGACTCCTATGTGTGTACTAATCCATCTGATGTTACACTAGTGAACCAGCTCATGGGGAAAAATGAAATGGGGGAGTTGGAGCTTTCTCTGATTTTAAACTCTTGTTTATACTATTGCAGTAAATGATTAAAGGCTTGATTGTTACTCTGGTTTTTGGCTTGTTGCTGGTTCAGCTATTGTAATACCTGATAATTCAGTTTTCTCCAGCACAGCTGAGCTTCTGACATCTGTTACCTGAATGGCTCAAGTCCTTGTTCAAATGTCTCTTTCTAATATAGCTTTCACTGACCAATTAACTTGAAATTATTCCCTCCCAGAATTTCCAATATTTTCCCCTGCTTTGTTTTTCTCCTTTAGCACTTATCCTCTCACTTACGTATAAGATTTATGAGATCAGCAGTTCTAGATTTGCACATTGTGTATCATCAATTTCTAGAGCAGTACCTGATGTATAATAAGTGTTCAACAAAAATTTGTTGAATGAGCTGTCCAGAAGGGGCAGGAGAGAAAAGCAGTGTGCAGAGGTAAAACGATGCTTCATTCTCTGCCTACCAATGGTTTCAAACACCTGACTTCGGTTACCCTTTTCCCACCCCCTAAGCCCACTTAGAGGCTCCTAACTGTACTTGGAATATAAATTAAATGAATACTCAAGGACTTTTATCCACTGTCCTGGGAGGCCCAGTAGGATCTGAATTGACTTAAAGCATATGGAGATTGACTAAAACAATCTCACAGACTCTATACCAGTTAGAAGTGGCTATATGAGACACAGTTTAGTGTTGCAGTGCCTTAAGCTGATGAGCTGAGATCAACACAGAATATCAGGTTTGATTTAGGGCAATTGTCCTATTATAAAATCACAATTCTGCATCTTGAGAAAGGGGGATATTGATATTGTTTTTTATTGATAACCAAATTGGCAGCAGAGGAAAATTTCTTAAATAATTTAAAAACAATTTCCAATAGGCATATAACTTTTAAATTCTTACATATATTTACAAGTTAGATTGAAAATACCTACTGAGTGATGCTACAAATTAAGATAAATTCAATCATGTGTATGTTCTTCAGACACCTCTCTGTAAATACATTTATTTCATTTAATTTTCCATATTATATAGCTCTTTCATTCAAGAATTCTCAACAACTTCCAAACTGTATTTTTGAAGAAAATGATTATAGTCAATCTATTGGATTGGCCAAAAATTTCATTCAGGTTTTTCCAGAAGATGTTACGGAAAACCCGAACGAAATTTTTGGTCAACCCAATAGTTTGAGAAAGCATTTTTCTTTGTACATGTACAGAGTTTAGAGACTTCTATATCTATTTGAATTATGAGATCATTCATGTTCTAGGTTAGAAACAATGCACTCTTATTTCTGTGACAGGTACTGTCTACATTATGCATACTCAAAAGTAATTTATTCAAAATTATTTATTGAGTATAAGTTATCTTCTGAATGATTTCTTAGGCACCAGTGGTGAACGATACAGAGGCCAAGGGAGAGATAGACCAGCAAGCAAATAGCTAACTTAATTTCAGATGTTGTGATTTTTAAAACATGTAACGATAGATAATAGGAACATAGGGTATTATGAAGAAAATAAAAGTATTTGGGTTCCTAGAGTTAACATAGTGTTGACAGAAGGATAAATATTTAATATCTAAATATGAGTGTCTAAATGTCTAAATATGTGTATATAGAGAGACAGAGAGTCAGAGAGAGAATGTGAGATTATAGAAGGATGTTCAGAAAGAGCCTTTGTGTATATGTGGCATTGCCATCAGGCCATGTGAGAAACAGGAGTGAATCATACTAAATAATTAGACACGAGAAGATATTGCTTAGAGAAAGGTATTCCAGAAAGAAAAAAAAAGAAAAGAAAAGAAAATGTGAAGCCCATGGGGGTGGGGGAAAAGCATAGGGCATAGCTTATTTAGGAAAAAATAGTTCATTGTGACTGAAGATTGATGAACAACAGACAGAATAGTAGGAGTTGAAGTAGGTCTTACCTAGAAAGATAAAACAGAAGAAAAAGTTAAACAGACAGCCAGGACAAATCACGTAGGGCCTCATAACTTTGGAGAAGAATTTAGACTTAATTATTAACAGTTTGTGTGTATGTATTCTAAATGTAATAGGAAATCATTGAAGAGTTTTTTGCAAGGGAGTGGTATAATTCTATTTATTCTAGACTGCCATCTCTGCAAAGAAGTATGGAGAGAAAAGCAGTACAGACAAATGAATAATTAGTATTTGCATACAAAAGAAATTTTGTATCTTCGAGAGCTGATTGTTTCACTCCAAAGTGAAGTTAGGGTACCATTCAGCAGGAGGTACAGTTGCTATTATTTTAAAAGTGGTGATGTGTGGTGCCAGTCTTGACATGGTAATGTGAAAATACATAGTATAAACAAGTGACAGTGACTCAAGTAACAACACAAAAATAATTAGGCACTTTAGACTTATGATCTTTTTTCTTTTTAATGCACTGTAATAAAGTAACAAGCTAAATCTTTGATCTAGGTCCATAGACCTCTTCCAAATACTTTAACATTTCTTATGTCTATCTGTAGCAGACACTTATGGTCTTAATATTATGCTCCTCCCACTTTCAGTAGACTGCAATATTAAAGCATCCAGGTTTGTACTGAGTGTCCAAGTTACAAATTATGGCAGAATGAGTTTAGAAAATATCAGACCACACATTCTGCTCTGGGCATTGTCTCTGCACTCTTTTAGAGTTTGTACCATCAACTCTCAGAACTACATACTTCGTCATGCTAAGAATTTCCTAAGTTGAAATTTTAGAGAACCATATATGGCTCCCCTTGCCAGTCATTTGTATGTTAGAACAACCAAGGACTATCTCAAAATTGAGTTTGCTTTGTCATTTGCTCTTTGAATTTGACCTTTAAATTATGTGAATACATTGTTTATGCATTTCATTTTCTATCCTCAAAAACCATCCTGTGAAATAATCAATTCAATAATTATTTTCTTATGGCTATAAAGCTGAATAAACATGTAGTATATTTGCTAACTGTAAGCATGATTTTCTTCCTTTTTCTTTTTCTTTTTTTTTTTAAAGTCCTATATCTATCCATGGAAGAAATATATCCAGTTTAGGGTAGGGAAGTGACTCAGGTTAATTTCATGCAGACCATTTCCTCCTTTTTCCCCTATATATCAACGCTAAATTAATACACTAGGTGCTCTGCAGCCAGCATGGTTGCACATTGATCTTGGCCAGCTTGTTTACAGTGTTTTGGCAAGTTGCTGATGTACTTATCCCTGGGGATAGAGCAGGGGTTAATTGCTGTTAAACTCTCAGTGCCAAGTAATGGTTCAGCCTCTCTGCTACATTAAAGATGACACTAATAAGGAAAGAGTGCAGTGGATTGCTCTATGTTGAAAATTGGACTTGTGGTGACAGAAACTTGGAGCAGAGCTGATGTACTAGGAAGACCATAATGTAATTATAACTGCTGAACATGTGTCATACCAAGTTAAATGATACATTAATGAATCAAAACAAGTGATGAAGTGTTGCTCTTTCAGCGGATAGAGGTGCTTTCAAGGTTAGATTGCTATTAATTTAATAATCTGTAATATGGATAGTCTTCAAATCACAAATGAAATCAACCTTAATGCTTTCATATAACATTGCTTCTTGAGTTTCAAAGAGATAAGCTAAAAGAAACAAAGCAAAAGTGAGCAGAGTTCAATGCAACTCATTCTGTGTTTAATTTTGTAAGAAAGGGTTTTACATTGTAAGGTGAGTGGTTGCCCAAGGCCTTCTTGTCCCGGTAGACCACTAGATCATTTTAATCCACAGCTAGCCAGCCAGTAATTCGCAAGGGAACATGGACCTGTAGAAGCAAACAACTACTGCTTTTCAAACAGACCATTATATATTATCTATGCATAATATTTTAATGTGTCTTAAGTTCATAATAGATAAAATATAATAATGTCCCTGAAATCTTCTAATTTACTTTGGTGCAATTTTTTTCTATATTTTCCTAAGTATTTATAAAGATTTTAAACCCATTTCCTTATTAGTTTTTAAAATTAATTTAAAATTCATAAACAATAATAGATTACTTATTATTCATGATTTAAAAATACTCTAATTCTTTTTTTCGGTAATGCCACTCTCATTATTTCTAATTTCTTTAGAGCTGTTAAGGGACTGACAATATGATATTTTTACTTGCACTTGGCCTTTAGGGTCTCAATTATAGATTTATTCTGAAAAATAATCTGGAAACAGCATATTATCTTATTGGACCCCATGTTATATATAAATCATTTATTAACAGGATGCATTAAGAATGTTTGATCTACCTTATGTAGATTTCCATTATGTAATGTACAATTTAACTTAAATTTTCCTGTGTATTACCATCTTTTAATAAGTAGTTACTGCTGTTGGGTGTTATTTTACCAATGATTGAAAACAATTACAATGGTAGATGGTTGATTCTTTTCCACAAAGCAGTACTATTTTAAGAAGCTAGAAAATAAAAATAAAATAATCATGTCATATCTGTCTTTTAAAAGATATTAACTATAGAATTTATTCTTATACTAGAATTCCAGTGTTAATTTAATATTTGTGTATATTCTCAAGAAAATTAAGCAGATTTTGATTTTGAAGGATAGTGGAATATGCGAACCCAAAATACAGTTGGCCCTCTGTTTTCACAAGATCTGCATATGCAGATTCAGCCAACCACAGATGAAAAATATTTGGGAAAAAAATTCCAGAAATTTTCAGAAAGAAAAACTTGAACTTGCCATGGGTCAGCAGCAGCTATTTACATAACATTTACATTGTATTTACAAATATTTACATAACAATTATATTGTATTAGGGTTTTTTTTACATCTTTATTGGAGTATAATTTGCTTTACAATGGTGTGTTAGTTTCTGCTTTACAACAAAGTGAATCAGTTATACATATACATATGTTCCCATATAAGTAATCTGAAGATGATTTAAAGTATACAGGAGGATGTGCATAGGTTATATGCAAATACTACGCCATTTTATATAAGGGGCTTGAGCATCCATGGATGTTGGTATCTGCTGGGGATCCTGGAACCAATTCACTGTGGATACAGAGGGACGACTCTATACCACTTTGGCATATTGATTACTTTGAGCTGTATGCATTTGAAAATTAACAAATGCTGGGTGTGGGGGGAGGCTTTCTCTAAACTCCTCTTTGCCTAAAGATAGATCCTCCAAAAGATATTTAATTGTCATAAGTCCCCTCCCCCTGAGTTTCTCCAACCAGGGAAGATTGACTCATCCCAGGAGAGAAATCTAGAAGTTAACCCTACACCCAGACAAACTTTGTTACAAACTATCATACCTCCATAGAGGTAAAATTATTTTTCTTCCCTTACAATATCATCAGTTTTATTACCTCTGTTGATATTAATACAATAAATGCATGTACTTGTAACAAAGACTATTATTAAGAAAATATGGTTTGTTTTTTGTTTGTTTGTTTTTAATCATTTTCATACAAAGCTAACCAGTTAATAACTGTCACAGGAACACAGAACTTTAAAAGCAAACAAACAAGCAAAAAACCTAGTTTTTTTTCATGTAAGCAATACATTTTATTTGCTCTGGGAAGAGAGGACCTTTCCCAAAATCGGGAAAAATAAGAATAGAGCGGGACCAATTAGGGACAGAGTGTGGAGGTGACATTGGGCATCCAAAATGAACTTGTTATATATCCAGAACTCAGAAGCAAAGTTTGTCTAGTGTCATTAAATGGGGTATGGAGTGATACCAGTACCTATGAGTATAAGAAAATAAGACGGAAACTGGGGGCACCACCTTTCAACAGAAACTCAATAGTGGAAAAGTCTCACTGCAAATGATGAAGAGTTGCTTTCTAGGAAGCAGATAAAGGTCAATAATGTCAAAGGATAAAGAGAGGAAATAATATACTAACTATATTAAATAAAAATGACCATCGACTTTAACCACAAGAAGTTTATTAGTGTCTGGCAAGAGAGGAATCATGGCAGAAGCTACTTGACAGTCAGTGGATGAAAGAATGGGAGATGAAAAAGTATTAGAGCATGTGTATACTATTCAGAACTGTGTTTTATCCACTAGGAAAAGAGGAAGATTTTCAGCAGTTAGAGAGCAATATAGGGTTAAGAGGGCATTGTAACTTTAAATAAGGAGGAAACTTGAAATTTTTATATGTAGAGGGAAAGAATCCATTAAAAAGAAGGGATACAAAAGGCAGGAGTAAGGGAGCAATTAATGGAGGGAGGTGGTTGTGAATAGCAGAGAAGATAATCCCAAGCAATGGAAGAAAGGTTAACTTTCATACATGAAAAAGCTAATTTATCCATGAAAGTGAAAAGGAATGGTGGATGTTGATGGCTTGGAGTGAGATTTTCTGCCTGTTGACCTTTATTGTTTACTCATTTGTTTGGTTTTCTCCGAAGTAGGAGACAAGCATTGCTGCATGGGATGTTGAAAGATATAGAACAGAGGACTGAGGAAACTGGCAAAATAATTGAAATAGCTGCTGGGGTTATGTGAGAAGTGCCTAACTGGGGACCTAGAGAAAGCTCAGAAAAGCATCCAGGGAGTGGCTGTATTTTAGTTTCAGAGGAGGTAAAAAGGTCTTTCTCAGAACCAGCAGGCCACAGATCTCCAGAAAGTCAATGCAAGTTTGATTAGCTTCACCTGTTTCATTTTTTAAACTCAATTTCACATTATCTCCTATTTATTTAGTTTTTGGTCTGGAAAAGATTATTCCTTGCTATTCATGCATTTCAGGAACAGTGGGTGAGGCTAAACATGAAGATCAGAGGAACTAAAACAAATTAGATGAGAGTGTTCTTATGCTGTTTAAGGTCTATCTGAAGGTAACGTGTATGTTTATATAAGTGGAGCCTTAACTTATAAAGATTGCTCCAAAATAAATTGAGTAGGTAGAGTAATCCACAGAAAATTGCAACTGAGTTATTGCATGCTAGTGCTAACTGCAAAGAAAAACAAAAAAACAAAAAAAACCTCAAGTCAGCAACTTGTGGTTAATGTCCCCTTGCTTTATGTTCCTCTATTTAATTTTTTTTTCTAGATGGCTCTCAGAATGATGTTAAGCTTTTATGATATTTTTCCAGATGATTCATTTTTTTTTGTTTATCAAACAATTTGTTGGTTTTTGATGCTATTGTTTAAATAGGAACAATTGAAAAGATGCTTGAAATAAGGTGTGTGTGTATTATTGATGAGGACAGCAACACAATCTAAAATGAACAGTTACTATCACTTTTTATTTATATAACACCTTTCCTCAAGTGTTTTATTTTGATCATTATCTTTATTTAGGTCCTAACTATTGTCTCTGTTCTTTAATATTTCAAATTATCTAACTGGGTTTTGTTTTTTGATGATACTTGTGATGAGAAACATTATAGGAGATATGTTATTAGCCAAGAGAATTTTTAAAAATTGTTTGAAACTTTATACTAAAGATTTACAATGACTTTCTTTGACGAGCATAGACATGATGATGGAGATTATACTAATACAGTATTTCATAATTAAGGAAGTTATAATTTGCTAACAGGGCTCACAACAGCTGCCTGTGGAATAAGACAATATGCTTTTCCTCTCCCTACTGGGCCTAATTCCCTAGTAACCTTATTGAAAATGTGCATGGGCTACAAAACTAAAGATTAACTGTCCAGGGACCTGCTTCCTGGAGCTTATTTGAAGATTAATTCAAATGGCAGGCAATATATATTTGGTAATATGGCTTTGTTGCGGGTTTTTCCCATGTAGTGGTAAGTGTTTTAGAAGATGACACTTTATAGCTGTTTAAAAAGAAAAGTTAAAATATTTCTAAATGTGAGATAGTTTTGTTCTCCTGCTGAAATCAAAATGAATAATTTATTTCTTCACAACCAAAAGCATCTTCTGCTTTTTGAACACATAATAAAGAATATCTAATTGCAAATTATCCATAATTACAAATTGTTCAGCCTTTTAAAAGATGATTATTATTCATTATCTATTTATTTCATAACAAATGCAATTCAAGGTGTGAAAGATGAGTTTAAAATGCCAACTGAGATTTAAAATATTTTAATTAAATAGAAAGCAGTTCAAATATATATTTAAAAACATAGCTTTTAGACTACACATTAGTAAATGGATTTCTACTTAACAAATCAGAGAAAAATGGATGAAGATGTCCTGCTTTTAAAAATAGTATATTTAGCATGCCTGTGCAGAGACGCTGAAGTGTGATTTGTCCTCATAGCAGACATCTGAAGAACAAGTGACATTCTTACACAAAATCCATATTGGTGATGTATTTAATTACAGAGCTGATTGAAATTGACAGCCTTAGTGACCTGCGTTTGCACTTGTGGTGATTGATGTATGCTTCAACTCCGGTTACTTTTAAACCAATTCACGTATTGCTCAATACTATAATATCATCCTGTCAAATTGCAAACTACAGTTTTACAAGTATGGGGACTAGAGAGAGTGCATGTGTAATTAAAGGGAGAGAGAGATGAATTGTTTAAAAACACCTATGCAACTGTTAAACTGGGACGGTTGCTATTTGAAAGCAGAGTGAAAGAAAATTCAATACACCTACTCAGGAATTTATGTTCCTAGAGTCATCTTTACTCCTAGAAAATATATTCCTGACTGTGATTCATGGTTAAGAAAGGGGTCTCAGAATTTAGGCTGCTGTCTCTGAAGCCTTGCTTTCTTAGGTATGATATGAGCCTTTAGAAATAATAAGTAAATAAAATTAGTGTCTTAGAGCAAGGACGGGCCTTAATGATCATGTAACCCAAATTCTGTCTGTTTTCTCTGCTTGTGTTGCTTTGTTACTCAGGCTAGATAGCTGATACCTCAGGGAAGTAACTTGTTTGCAGAGGAGCACAGAGTTCCTGTTACTATATAAAACTGAAGTTGGAATGCAGCCTTTTCATTCCCGGTTCAATGCCTTACTGCACAGAATTCCCTCCTCTAGACATCTTTCACTCCTTATCTCATTTTTTGGGTATGGGCATACTAAGATTACAGCCTTTGTCACCAGATGCTCCATTTAGTTTAAGCACTATCAACTACACCTTTAAGAATAGTAACAAAGGGGCTTCGATAGTGGCGGTTGAGAATCCACCTGCCAATGCAGGGGACACTGGTTCGAGCCCTTGTCCTGGAAGATCCCACATGTCGCGGAACAACTAAGTCCATGTGCCACAACTACTGAGCGTGCACTCTAGAGCCTGCAAGCCACAACTACTGAGCCCCCGTGCCACAACTACAGAAGCCCGCACACCTAGAGCCCGTGCTCTGCAACAAGAGAAGCCACCACAGTGAGAAGCCCATGCACCGCAATGAAGAGTACACCCCACTTGCTGCAACTAGGGAAAGCCCACGCACAGCAGCAAAGACCCAGTGCAGCCAAAAATAAATAAAATAAATAAATTTTAAAAAATAAGAAATGCTTTAAAAAAAAAGAATGGTAACAAAAACGTTGATTGACTCTTGTTACATACCACATTCTGAAGTATATCCTTAACATAAATTATTTCTGACAATATGTATGCAAAATATGTGATATTCTTGCCAATTTATGGATGTGTGGTGGGACTAAGGGAGGCTCAGCAAATTTTTCAGATGGCCTCAAGCACTACCTAGATGAAATTTGAAACCAGACTTGTTGTCTTCAAAGCCCATAGCCCTTTTCACTACATAACACTGTTTTCCCATACCCCAAACCCAATTATCTTAAATTAAAATAGACTTCTTGACTGTCAGAGTGATAAAGAAACAGTCTCTCAAGGAAGCTTATTACATGTCCACTTGTTAGGAACAGATATCTACAAAATTTTGTTGGTATATACATGCATCTTTCTTTTTTTTTAACATCTTTATTGGAGTATAATTGCTTTACAATGGTGTGTTAGTTTCTGCTTTATAACAAAGTGAATCAGCTATACATATACATATATCCCCATGTCTCCTTCCTCTTGAATCTCCCTCCCACCCTCCCTATCCCACCCCTCTAGGTGGTCAAAAAGCACCGAGCTGATCTCCCTGTGTTATGCGACTGCTTCCCACTAACTATATATCTATTTTACATTTGCTAGTGTATATATGTCCATGCCACTCTCTCACATCATCCCAGCTTACCCTTCCCACTCCCTGTATCCTCAAGTCCATTCTCTACGTCTGCGTCTTTATTCCTGTCCTGCCCCTAGGCTCTTCAGAACCATTTTTTTTAGATTCCATATATATGTGTTAGCATACGGTATTTGTTTTTATATTTCTGACTTACTTAACTCTGTATGACAGACTCTAGGTCCATCCACCTCACTACAAATACATCTGTTTACTTTTAAGCTGTTAAGTGCCTTTATATTTAAAGTGGGCTTCTTGTAGATGACATTGAGTTGGACCTTGTTTTTTGATCCACTCTGACCATCTTTGTCTTTTAATTGATGCATTTAGATCACTGATGATCATTGATATAGTTGGATTACTATCCACCATATTTATTAGTGTTTTCTACTTGTTGCCTTTGTTCTTCGTTCCTATTTTTGTCTACCATTGTTTCTGCCTTTGTGATTTTAGCTGAGGTTTTATATGACTTTAACTGTGGTTTTATGTGGTTTCCTTTTCTCTCCTTAGTATATCAGTTATATTCTTCTTTTAAACTTTTTTAGTGGTTGCCCTAGAGTTTGCACTATGCATTTACAAATAATTGAAGTCTGCTTTCTTTCTTTTTTTTTAACTGAAGTATAGTTGACTTAAAATATTATATTAGTTTCAGGTGTACAACATAGTGATTAAATACTTTTGTAAATTAAACACCATAAAAAGTAAGTATAAAATATTGTTTATATTCTCTGTGCTGTACATTACATCCCTGTGACTTATTTATAACTGGTAGTTTGTACATTATACCACTTCATGACTAGTGTGGGTACCTTACAATAACAAAGTAATCCTGATTCCTCCTTTGTAATAATCCTAATCCTATCCCTTGTAACATTGCTGTCTCTCATTTCATATATATGTGTATATATATATATATATATATATATATATATATATATATATATATATAATTTTGAACAGTTACCTGTTCAATTAATAAGATTAATTTTTTAATTTAACCTTATTTAACCTTCACTTATTCCTTCTTCAATGATCTTCCTTTCTTTTTGTGGATCTGAGGTTCTGATCTGTATCATTTTTCTTCTTTTTTAAGAATTTGTTTTAATTTTTTTTTCAAGTCATGTCTCCTGACAAATGTCCTGAATTTTTTTTTTTTTTGTCTGAGAAAGTCTTTATTTCTCCTTCACTTTTGAAGGATAATTTCACAGGGTAGATCATTCTAGGTTGGTGGGGTTTTTTTCTCTCAACATTTTAATTTTTTAACTTCATTTTCTTCTTGCTGAATGGTTACTGAGAAGTCAGATGTAAACATTATTTTTGATCCTCTATAATTGAGTTGTTTTCCCTCTGGCTTGTTTCAAATATTTTCTTTACCTTTGATTTTCTGTAGTTTGGAAATGATATGGGTAGGTGTATTTTCTTGGTATTTATCCTGTTTTATATTTGCTGAGCTTTCTATATCTGTGGTTTCATGTCTGACAATAATTCAGGGAGAAATTCAGTCATTATTGTGTCAAATATTTCTTATTTTCCTTTCTTTCTTTCTTCTCCTCTTGTATGCCCATACATGTACACTACACATTTCATAATTTTCCCAAAGTCCTTGTATATTCATTTCTTTTTTTTATATCTTTGTTCTCTTTACTTTTTGGTTTTCAAATATTGTGTTGATATTTTCTCTAGCTCATTACTTTCCTCAGCTGTGTTGAGTACATTAAATTCATTCTTTATTTCTGTTACAGTGTTTTGATCTCTAACATTTCTTTTTGGATCTTTCTTAGGATTTCCACATTTCTGCTTACTTGTCCATCTATGTTTTGCCTGCCTACTTTATCTAATAGAGACCTTAGCATTTTAATGACTGTTGTTTAAATTCCCAGTCTGAGAATTCCAACATTCCTGACATGTCTTTTTCTGATGTTTGTTGTGTGTATTCAAATTTTGTTGTTTCCTTTTTGGCAAGCTTTCTAGTTTTTTTCTTGATAGCTGAACGTGATGTACTGGGTAAAAGGAGCTGTTGTAAATAGACCTTTAGTAATATGGTGGTGAGGTGTGTGGGGAGGGGTAGTGTTTTATAGTCCTATGTTTAGGTCGCAGTCTTTTAGTGAGCCTATTTCTCTGAAATGTTAACTTTACATGTGTTTTTCACTTTTTTCTGTCCCATGTTAGGTGGGACAGGTTGGCTAGAGGGGGCTGGAGTTAGGTATTTTCCTTCTTCTGGGTCATTTAGGCTCTTACCCCAGCAAGTTAGTGCCAGGGTAACTAGTTTCCCCTGATGGCAGGCTTGTTAAGAAGAACAGAGTTATTTTATTTCAAAGTGGTTCCTTTTTTTCTTTCCCTACTGAAAGCACAAGAGGATTTTTCTCAAATATTTAGTGTGGGGACCTATTGAGATCCTATAGGTAAATCTCATAATATTGTGGGAACCCCCTTCTGACTGTGTCCCCATGGAATTTTTAACTCTTAGTCTTCTCCACACTGAGGCTTCTGTAATTCATTTCAATTACAGTTCAGATTTTCCTACCTGGCATTGGTTCCTGTGGTGTTTTCTGCTTGTGAGTCTCTACTCTGGTGGTTCCCTGTCTGTCTCTCCAATCTTGGGAGCAGCAGCTTGTCTTGTCTCTTCTTTTCTATTCTGGAACCAAGAAGATTTGTTGATTTTTTCAGCTTTTTACTTGTAGTTATGATGGAGTGGTGATGTCTAAACTTCTTACCAGTGGAACAGAAAATTGGACTCTCATGATAGCTTTTTAACATTTTAAGTTACCAATCCATCTGGAATTTATCTCCTCAAATGTGAGGTGCAGCACTAACTTCACTTATTTACAATTAATTAAGTAATATTCCATAACGATGTTTGAATTAATTCATATCTCCCTGATACTTTTGAATTCTTTTCTTATAAAGTAAATATTTATGTGTCCTTGGGTATGTTCTTGCCTATAATGAGAGTTTTACTTTTGTTTTCTTCTTTAAATTATGTCTCATCTATATATTCATTTACTTATCATCTATCTATATCTAATCTATCTATATCTATCTATATCTAATCTATATCTATCTATATCTATCTATATCTAATCTATCTAATCTATGATATTATTTATCATCTGTCTATTTATATCTAATCTATCTAAATAGCTAATGTATTTATTCATTTAATTTTTCCTTATAATCAAAAACCTTTATCAAACTGTTAAAATAGTGGCAATGGGCATACATGAATTTTTCTCAGGTTCAGAGTATAAACTTACAAGATTTTACTATTAAGTAATATATTTGTTGTAGAAGTTTTGTAGAAGTAATATATCAAATTAATGAAATTTTCCTTTATCCTTTCTTTGCCGTAAAATTTATTATGAATAGATATTAAATTTTTTTTCAATTGCTCTTTCAACACCAATTAAGATGATCATAATTTTATTTCTCTTTATTGTTGACATAGCAAATCATACTGTTTTTTTCAATTGTTAAGCTAACCTAACATTCCTCAATATGGTCATTATATATTTAAGCTTTTTTATACATCATTAGATTAATGTGCTAGTATTAAAGTCATTAGCTTGAAATTTTCCTTTTTCTTAATATCCTTATAAGTTGGTAGCAAGATCATCCTGGCTTCATAAAATTATTTTGAAAGTGTTTCTTCTTTTTCTTTTCCCTAGAATACCTTATATTTCTTTGGTATGATTGCTTCATTAAATGAAGAAATCATTGTTAAATCAACTGAGTCTGGAGATTACATTGATGGAAATTTAAAATTTTTCATTCATTTTCTTTAATATTCTTTTATAGAATCATTCAGATGTCTTCTTTTTTCAGAAGTCCTGTTTTGCATAGAAATTTGTATATTTTATCTAAATTTTCAAATTATTATATAAATAAATTTTATAAAATCCTCATACATTTATTTCTATAATGTCTATAATATTTGCATTGATACCCACTTTTCCATTTGATATTTTATACTTGTTCCTCATTTTCTCTCTTTGACTCTCTTATTTTCTTTTTGGTCAGTCTTGAGAAGAATGTGTCAGATTTATTAGTCTTTAAAAAAATCCACTCATTGATTTTCTCTGTTACAATTTTCCTATTTAGTTTATTGTCTTATGTTTATTATTTCTCTCCATCTTATTTCCTTTAGTTTAGATTGCAATTCTAACTTTCTGAAAGATGGTTACATCTTTAATTTAAATTTATTAAAACATTTCTAATATATTTATTTATGGCTATTAATTTCTTTATAAGCACTGCTATAGTTGTATCTCATGTTTTTATATGCTTTATTGTTATTAAATTTAGTTCAATCATTTTTTAGTTCCATTTTAATTTCTTTCTGACCCATGAATTATTAGTTTAAATTCTTAACTTCCAAACATTCAGGATTTTTCTATATGTCATATACTTATTAATTTTTGGCTTTAATTAAATGTGGCCTATAAACATTACATATATTAATTCAGTCATTTTTTATATTTGGTAGGTTACAGCAAATGTCTATTTTGGTAAACACAATGCTTAAATTTGAAAAGATGTACATTTTCTTTTTTATTTAAAAAATAAATTTGATTCCAGTTTCCATATATACCAACTTTTAAAACTGTATTTCTCAAATCTTCAATTTTTTGCCTGTTTTTTTTTAACCAGTTACTAAGAAAGATATGTTAAAAATCTTTACTGTATTAACTGTGGATGTGTCTATTTTCCCTTTTAGTATTACTTTATAAATTGGGCTATACTATTAGATATTCTACATTTTTAGAAATTTTTATACTTTTTGGTGGGAAGATTTTTTTCCTATAATAAACATTCCCTCTTAATTTGTAGTAATGCTTCCAGCCTTAAAGTCTATTTTGTCACTTATAGGTTTAGTTACATAACTTTTGTTGCTTACTATATGTATTGTATAAAATCTTCCCATCATTTTGCTTCCATATTCTTTGCCTTTTACTTAAGATGAGTCTATTATAAGAAATGCATAGTTGCATTTAATTCGTTTATGTGGTATGATAATCTTTGTCATTAGTTGGATTGCTTTGTCTGTTTTATTTAATTAATTAATTAATTTATTTATTTATTTATTTATGGCTGCATTGGGTCTTCATTGCTGCACGCGGGCTTTCTCTAGTTTCTGCGAGCAGGAGCTTCTCTTCATTGTGGTGCATGGGCTTCTCATTGTGGTGGCTTCTCTTGTCGCGGAGCACAGGCTCTACCACACGGGTTTCAGTAGTTGTGGCACGCAGGCTCAGTAGTTGTGGCTCACAGGCTCTAGAGTGCAAGCTCAGTAGTTGCGGCACATGGACTTTGTTGCTCCACGTCAGAAGGGATCTTCCCAGACCAGGGATCGAACCTGTGTCCCCTGCATTGGCAGGCGGATTCTCAACCACTGTGCCACCAGGGAAGTCCCTGTTTTATTTTTTCTTTAAATCTATCATCTTACTATTTGTTTTCTATTTTTCCGAGCTATCTTGAATTTCCTTTTATCTCTTTTCTGTAGGATTAAGTATTTTATCTTTTTTTTTCCCTATTACCTTGCTAGTTATCAATTCTCTTGCCATATTTTAAGCTTATTGTAGATAATATGACATGTATCATTGGCCTTTTAATGTGTAATACAATTATATTTTTAATAATTTGAATAAAATTCATAGATCTTAAAACACATTAACTTTTTTATCCCCACCTTCAAGTTATTTTCTAGTACCATCATGTATTTTAATTCACATAGGTATTTTATTTTTCTGTATTGCCAATATTCCTTGAAATTTACCCATGTGGTTACTCTTTCTGTTGCTCTTTATTCCTTGGAGTATCTACTGAATTTTTCAATAGGATCCTGTTAAGACTTTTAAACTTGTCTTTCACTTCAAAAATTATATTTTAATATGAGGTATGGTTTTGTCATCTTACCTAGGGACTCTTAAAATTTTTGAATTTGTGGCTTATTATTTTTATTCAGTTATAGTTTTTAGACATTGGACATTAAACAACAGAGATCAGTGATCTCTGGAAGAAAGAATGACTTGAGATAAGCTCTATCCCTGTCCTAGCTTATGGCCTAGAGAGATATTACAAGCTATTATGTGCAGAGAAGAACCTCAAGCAGGACCCAGTCATCTCCCCCCAGTTGAGAAGCCAGAATTTGAGTGGGTAACTAGTCTCGTGGGCACTGGAATATATCAGCAAAGGTCTTCATCATTGTTTGGAGACTGCCAGAGCATAGAGGCCACCTGGTCCTAATTACCATTAAACAGTATTTCTTAACTACAAAGTCATTGATGACAGAGAAGTAATTAACCACACAGTATAGTCCTAGGTAGGGTCAGTGGAAGGATAAGAGGAACTGTAGGGGACCAACACGGCATCAGTTATGCTAATAGCCATACACTTATTTTCTGCCTCCCTCTGTAGAATGTAAGCTCCAGAAAGACAGGAAGAACATTTGTTTCTTTATCATTGAAATCTCAGGGCCAGTCACAGGACCCAGTACCAAGTAAATGCTCAGTAAACATTTTTAAATGTATAAGTGTAGGACCTTGGGGGAATTAATCATCTTCCCTAACCATCACTAAAATATAAACACACATTCAAATTCATAGCACTGTGCTGAAAATTAAATAAATGCCCAACATATGATAAAAGGCAATATAATGTTGCCAATAAAAATTATTACTGAGAATAATAATCTAAATAATAATCTAAATCTAGCGGAATGTCACTGGCTACTTTTGAAAAAATGTATTATTTAATTTGACCTTAGGAGCTTGAATTTGGCTCCAATTTAAGGAGTAATAGGTAATATTAGGAAGTTAATAGATTCAGTAAGAAGTTATTTTAGTAATGTATAAGAAATGAGAATCTCATTTAGAATGGTGACAACATGACTAGTGCAAAGTATATGAATATGAGATATATTATGGTGGTAGGATTTACTTTGTATGACCAGTAAGCAGATATGGAGAATAAAAAAATAAAAATATCTGATACTTCAGATGTGAGAGACTCAGAGAATGAAGTGTTGTTAAAAACCAACAGAAAAATGCTATGGCAAAGTAGATGTATTTGGAGAGGGATTGGGGAAGAGAACATCAGGGGAGATAATTCTGAGTTCAGTTTTGAACACTAAATTTCAATGCTAAGAAATCAGGAATGACAATTTGGAACTTAGAAATGAAGTTTGCCTAGAGATGAAGATGTTGATGTCAACAGAATAAAGAAAAATAAATAAATCCTTGTGTTTCAACAGACTATTTGAGCATGTTTCAAAGATATATATATAAAAAAAAAATTCTTCGGTGAGCTCGGAGCCCAAATAGTCTGTTGCCACATCTTATTGGTCACAAAATTTTGCATATATCTCTCCTAAAAACTACTGAATGTTTGGCCTTGTCTCTAATACAAACATTTCAATTATGACTCTAGTTCTTTGTCTTTTTTGTAAATCTTATTTTCCTCAGGGGTCTTGATTCACTGTTCACTGTGGTAGAGGAAGCATGGGTTAGGAAAGAATGGTTATAAAACCTAATAAACACACATGTTTTCCAAATAAATGAAGTTCTGTAAGCCAGGCAGGTAAGTCTGTGTTAGAGTTACCTCAGTGGATCTGCTCAGAGAAAGGTGTGTTCTCTATATAAACCAAAACCAGGTCGAGACAATTGACTCTGTTATGAAGCTATAAAAGTGTCAGCTCTGTCAGCCATATGGATTGTGGATGAGTGAGTTCTGAAATGAATTTACCTCAGCCAGTGTTTGTACATGTGGTTTTCTGATTCCATATTAACCAAGCAGATGGATGACTGGGGTTCAGGGCATTCACTCTGAGGGAACAGGTATGAAAAATACTCTCATGAAATGATGGGCTTAATTGTCACCTACTTTAACTTAGTTGTAATGGCTTAAATCTGTGCTTATCTCCCTCACTAGTTCATAAGCACAGTAGTGCTTCATTCATCTTTTTATCTCCAGTGGCTTACTCTGTGATATGCTAAACAGTATAGAATTGGTTATTTAATTTAAAAAAACTATTAAATGACTGAATACTGGGTATTTGATTAGTGTTTTTTAATCAATATATTTTGTTCATGATACAGGTATTAGTGTGTAAATAATTCTGACCCAAACTGCAGGTTAAAATGATATCGTAGATCTTCATGATAAAAAGGATTATAGTGGTCAGCACTCCAAATCTTCCCACCCCACTTTTTTTTTTTAAGCTAAGAAATATGAGTTTAGCATGAGCACTAACCATTCCAAAATCCCTTAGGGCCTTTTTTCTACGTGTTTAAAATTTCCCTGACACCAGAAAAACAACAGTTGAATGATGACCAGATGGCAGGAGAGCTGTGGTAATTTGGCTGGAAGTAAGATGAGCATTGAAGCATAATGAGCAAATTAGAGATTTAAATCTTTTCTATGAGCAGATCAACTTAATGGGGTGGACAAGAGTACCCAATGCCTTTTTATTAAGTTTATTTATTTCCTTTAAAAATCTGTTACTGATTCATCGGTATGATGACTTTTGGGAGATGTGACTGATGGATTAAGTGGAAATATTTTTCAGGTATTATCTTCTTAGAGCTACCCAGGGTGAATCCTTCCTAATCTTAATGTATGAGGGCAGGAATGATATCATTGAGGTGTGTAGCTAAAACCTTGGAAACAATCTTGTACTCTCTATTCAGGAGAGTAAAAGAGGATGAAAATCCTCCAGTTGTTCCTTATGTTGTCAGGTTTTTAAGGATTATGGGATCAAGGGAGTTTTCATGTCTTGAGACATAATTCTGGTCTTAAAAAATTCTGAAAAGACTCTCTGTTGTTAGTGATAATTGCCACAATCAGGTTTTATAAGAATTGATGGGAAATCTGTCAGCACCTGAGGCTTTTCTTAGGTTTATGGCTTGAATTTGGGGTCTCTCATTTTAATGATACTGTGTTGTACAGCTGATTGCCTTAATGGAGGGAGTGAGTTGAAAATGAGGCCCATCAATTTTATGTGACATAGCATAGAAAAAATATGTTGGCTAAATTAAAAAAACATTTTGAAAATATTAAATGTCTTAAGGTTGCCTTTCTGAATTGTTGAAATAGTTTAATCTCACATGTATTTTACTTGCATCTTTAGCAGTTTGCTAGCCTACATGCAACTGATGAGAAATATATATTACATAAATTAATCAATATTTGAGGTAATAGGAATGGGAATTCTATGTAGACTGTAGTATTAATATAGGTAAATTAAAGGATATGTATTTCCAATTTGATGTGCAATTTTGGAGACGACAATTTTATTTTCAATTAAATGAACAACAGTATAAATTAGACTGATAGGTCTATTCATTTAAATTCTATTCTAAAAAGGTTTATTTATTTGAATTCTATTCTAAAAATATGGCATAATTTAGCATGTTGAAAACTAGAACCTAATTTTGCTTTATGTTCTATCAATAGTTGTTTTTACCAAAGTACTAATAAACATGATAATAACACTACACTACTTAAAGATAATGAATTGCTTGTGGATAAACATGCAGCTCAAAATTTTCTTTATTGTCAGTCTTTATATATATCTGTTGAAACGTTTTGCTGTTGCGGATTTTTTTTTTAATTCAGGGCTCAGACGTATATATCAATTTAAGAATGGATACTTATTTCAATATAAAAATGTTGATCAAATATAGTGAAATATGAATTTGATGAGAGAACATGCTGTGTTAGACTCATTTCCTTCTTGTGTCTCAACACATCTTTTCCTGTTTAGAAATTTCCCCTTTTTCATTACTGGGGTCTAGTGAAATGTTTACAATGTCTAACTGTTATAATGCCAGCTTGGATCACTAAGAATATCATGAGGCTCCAGATTGGCTGATCATGCGACACCTAACCATACCAAACAATACCAGTAATAAATAAGAAATATTTCATGCAATTTGCTGTAAGGATGGTGAGAGAGAGAACTCTATGTCTGGAATATGAGAATCATGTAGTCTATAATTTCTGAGATTCATCTTGATGTATTATAGGCAGAATGTGTCTAAAAATAAAGCACATAGAGAAAAGCAGTTTAAGAGGTGGAAGTAAGCTTGGGTAAGCCATTGAGAGAGAGACAGAGAGACAGAGAGAGGATTGGGAGAAAGAGAGTGTGGTGAGACAGCCAGTGTTATCATTTGAATCTCTGGACCACCAATTCATAAAGCCAGTGACAGTCCTTCAATTTTCCAGTTGTATTTACCAACTAATTCCATTTTTGTTTAAGCTTGTTGAGTAGAATTTCTGCCACTTGCAACTGAAAAGAGCTCTAATACACTAACTTAATGGTGAAATGTGGAAAATAGAGATTACTTAATTCAAGATACTGCAAATTATATGTTCTACTATGTATCTGAATGACCATAAAGTAGAAAAATAATGACTCCCTGATAGATATAAGTATTCTATTGAAGCTGGTCAGAAGTTTAACTAAATTCTTCAAACTCCTTTGAAAGAGATAGATTCAGGGGAGTTGCAGTCAAAATGTCAAAATAGCTTTGACTTTTTATACTAAAGATAATTTACTTTTGAAGGAAAGACAAAAGATAAAAGAGAAGTAATACAATGGCTATCAAATTCATTCTCCACTTCTGCTGCTACCTAAGTAAAGTTAAGAAAGGACAGCAGGGTAACCTAGAAATACTTTAGAGTTTAATTTAGTGGTTGATGTTAAAGATATACTGTATTATTACTGATGGCTCCAGGTCATTTATGCACATCCTTTGAAGCATTTTGAAATGATTTTAGTAGTGAAGATCAAGCAAGATTTTGGGTTTATCTGATGAAGGTTGGACTAGCAGGCAGCCATCAACATTTACTTGCACTCTGATTTGTGTAAGAATCAGGAATCTTTATTCAGCAAATATTCAACAAATATTTCCTGAGTAGTACTTTGGGTCAAGCAATGGGGATAAGTGAACGAGGTAGAAATGTTTCATTTCCTCAAAGATCTTGCAACACAATAAAGAAAACATGGAAACTAGATAATAATTTAATATTGTGTAATATAAGCTATGACTGGAAGACTAATGGAGAATGCAAAACACACATAAGTAGCGTTTAATCCTGATTTAGAAATTCATGGAAGGCTCTTTGAAGAAATATCTACCAAAATTGATTCCTGAAAGACAAGTAGAAATTAGAGAGGAATAAAGTCAAGGGAGTGATACGGACAGATGAAACAACATGTTCAAAAGTCTAGAAGATAGTAAACCTTATGCTTTATACAAAAGTTAACTCAAAGTGAGTCAGAGGCTTAATGTAAGTTGTAAATCTGTAATAGAAGTAAACATAGGAGAAAATCTTCAGGCAAAGAATTCTTAGACTTGATACCAAAAGCATGATTCATAAAAAGGAAAATGGATAAGTTGGACTTCATCAAAATTAAAAATGTTCTTCAAACAGTCTATGAAGGATATGAAAATACAAGCTACACACTGAGAGAAAATGTTGCAAACCATATATTCAACAAAAGATAGCACCTAGAATATATAAAAAACGTTCAAAACTCAACAATAGAAAACAAAAAAAAAATCTAATTAGAAAATGGATAAAAGACACAGACACATATCACTGTGGAGGATATAAGAATGACAATTAAGCACTTAAAAAGATATTCAGCATATTAACTATTATAGATTCAAATTAAAATCACAATGAATATTACTGCACATCTTTTAGAATGACTAAAATAAAAAATAGTGACAATACCAAGTGCTGATGAGGACACAGAGAAGCTGGATTACTCATATATTTCTGATTGAAATGTGAAATGGTACAGACACTCTGCAAAACAGTTTGGCAGTTTCTTGATAAACTAGATAGGTAACTACCGCACAATCCAGCAATTGTACTTCTAAGGATGTATCCTGGAGAAATGAAGACGTGTTTACACAGAAATCTGTACATGAAATTTTACAACAACTTTATTCATAATACTCAAAAACTGGAAACAATTTAAATGTCTTTCAGTGGGTAAATGGCTAAACAAACTATGGTTCATCTATACCATTGAATCCTATTAATCAAAAAGGAACAAATACTCATGACAACGTGCATGAATTTCCAGAGGATCACGTTGAATGAAAAAAAAAAATCCCCAAAGTTAAATTCTGTTTGATTTCATTTATATAATGTTCTTGAAATGATAAAATTATAGAAATTGAGAATGAGAAGATAGTTGTCAGAAGCTAAGGAAGGGTTGAGGGTGTTAGGGAAGTTGGGGTGGCTGTAAAAGAGCAATATGCAGGCTCCTTGTGCTGATGGAAATGTATCTTGACTGTATCAGTATCAACATACTAGTTGTGATATGGTACCATAGTTTTGCAAAATGTTACCAATAGGGGGAAATTGGGACAAGGGTATCTGGGATTTCTCTGTATTGTTTCTTACAAAGCTTGTGGATCCACACTTATCTTAAAATAACAACAACAAAAAACTTAGAAATATCATTATGGTTTGATATATAACAATTATCTTATGTTTGAACCTGAGTAAGTGACTGAATCTCTCCGTGGATCCATTCTCTGTTGCATGGGGAGCCTCTCGGTTCCCATATTCCTATAACTGATATGAAGAGGATGGATCTCTGAGATATATATGAATGCTTGTGAATAGTTTTGATTTATTGGATTGTGGAATTTCTATTATAAAATTTGAAATACGTTGTAAACATTTGAATGGACGATTACATTTATGTTAAAATGACCACATTTTACAAGATGACTTACAAATAAAATTTTTGGTTTTGGTTTGCTTTGTTTTGGCTCATCAGTTACTTTTAAGTTAAAAAAAGGAAAATCTTAAAGAATGTTATATGGTTACAAGGAATGGCATTTAGTGCAATTTGTGTCAAAAAGTACAAATGGAAGTCAAAAACTTCACATTTAAATAATGAAACACAAAATGCATGTTCTAAGTTGTCAACTGACAACATTTCAGGTAGATGACATGTGCACTGTAGGTATAAAATCATATTTTATTTTTAGACCATTGCAGGCTGCTTACTGGTTAGTTGAGAAGTTGAAAATCATTTATCTTTTATTATTTTATACAACTTTCTACTTGTGGGCTAAGGTAACAGATAAAAATAGTCTAAAGCTAACAGCTAGAAAGGGGTAATAATAATAATAATAACTCATCGTGTATAAAGAATTTATTTCCAGTGGCTATCTACTAGGTTTTCAAAATATATGGTACTTAATATTGGACAGATGTCAGGACCAGTACCTTTTATTGTTATCATCATTATTTTTATATTTGAAGGTTTTGAGATGCTAGATAAGGGATGGTTTAATGAGAATTGTCCTGGAGAATATTAGCAACAAGGTAAAGAAGCAAGAGGAAAATCTTGAAGGTCTTCCTTCATATTTATATTTTTCAGAGATTATCACAAAAGGTAGCTTCACTTGTCATAAATTGAAAGGAAAAATTAAAAAAAACGAACAAAAACAACCTATCTTTCATGTCGCTTTCTTTCCCGAACACAGATATATGCACACTTTTTTAGGGCACCTTTATTTGTGCATTGAAAAATTCACTAAATAAGAAATTACTTTTAAAGAATTATATATTAAATATCTTACAATGTAACATAAAATGAAAAAGCTTATTTTTGCTGGCTGAAAGGAAATTTTCTGTGCAAATAATGATGATGAAACCTCCAGAGTCGTTTATGAAAACTTTCAAAATACTATGAAACGGTGTAAGTGTTTTTTTTCATGCACCAAAATAGCAGGATATTAATTTGAAGTTTGGGGACTGAAAAATGAATCTCAAAAAAACCCTGAGACATAGAAAATGTAAATGCATCATTGCTGCTAACTAAATAATGATAGATTATTTAGAAGAAAAATGGTATATCACAGAAAAAGACATGAAAATGATCAACTATATCAAATTCTCAGTGAATTCTAATCAGAATATAAAGACATTTTTAAAATGAACATAAAAAGGAAAAAGCAAAATGAAGACTTAAAAAGGAAAAAAATTTTACTCCATCCTAGGGACCACTATATGAATCTTACAACAGTCCTTAATGGAATGCTAAAGGATTTCTAGTTGGAGGTTCATAAGCATGCCACATGAATCCCCCAGTGACTGAATTTACAAAGCTGTGGTTTTGAATTTGACTTAAAATGTGCTTTATACTTGCTAGGTTAGTGCTGCGTTAAATTTTAGCTAAAAGAACCTTTCCTATTTTGTACTGTTCATATAAGATACATTTTCTTCTTTTTGATAGTTGATATGTAAAGATAAATATTTATAATACATTTGGGAATAGTTATCACTTTAACTAAAACTGTGTTTAGGTATCAAATATATATATACACTGAATTATTTTTGTGGTCTTCTGTCTGTCTATAAGGCTACCCTTTGGGTCTGGGGTTATAATTAGTTTCAAAATTATAGTTTGTTGTTGCTTCATTGTCATTACTATTGTTTTGTCACTCATCTCCCTCACCTCTTTCCTTTTTTTACTGTCATCTGTTGCTATTGCTATATACTATGTATCCTATTATATTCACAACTGAGTGCCACAAGATTGGGTAGTTGAGATTAGACACTATTCAGAGAAAATTGCCAAAATCAAGCTCTTTATATATTAAAGGGACACAATCTGTACCAACCGTTTAAAGAAGCAGAAACTGATTTATATCTTGGCTGGTAATGAAGATCAACTGTTTAATGTTTTACCTACATTAACATTATAAATCTACATTCCCTAGCTTAATTCACCTCCTAAACTAATATCTTCTGAAATAAAACAATATTACATCTGTAAGTATAAAATTACTTATGAAGCCTAAAGTTTTAGAGGCATAAATATTGTCCTATGATTTTCTTCCTTCTCAAAACAAAAACAGGTACTATCTTTCTAAAAACACATATAGGAAGGGTTAAGTATGGAAGTGGATAGGTAAATCATGAGGCTCTTGGTAATGATGGATGGCAGATAAAGGTAGTGACAGTAACATACTAACCACAGGTAATTGTAATATCTTGTATGATATTTTCAAAATTTGTGTCACATCTGAGTCTGGTTATAATTCTTATGTTGTCTCATTAGACTGTTGTTGTTGCCTTTTGACATGCCTTGCAGTTTTTTGTTGAAAGGCAGAAATGTTTTGGGTAATAGGAACTGAGGCAAATGTGACGTTATATGAAAATTTATATTAAAATATTTAGGAGTTGATCTGTGTTTAAGATTTGCTGCAACTACATGTTTTAGAGGCTTAAAAATTATTGGCTTTTCTTGCTTTCTTTCTTTTTTTTTTTTTTTTAACCTCTGTTGATTTGGGCTTCCATAAATTCTTCTCCTCAGAGAAAGAGGATGTGTCTAGCAGGTCTTTCAGCAATAGTCCACTGTTATCATCTGTCTCCTGTTTGAGTTTTGTTAAGATCTGGGGAAGAAAGAGCAGTCCATAATCTTACAATTAAATCTCATTGTTTAGTGGGTCTATGTCTTGAGGCTAGGACCCCATGCTTCTCTAGTGACATAGCTTTCTTCCTTCTCTCCCTTCTACTTCCTTTTTTGGCAGCATTTTCCCCAGTTTATTTCCTTGAAGCCCTAACTTCTGTTTACTATGACACCTGCCACCTCCCCACCAACCTACACTTTTGGTTATACAAGAAGGCTAAAGAGGGCTGGGGGAGATGTAATGCCCTGTCCCCAGCTGGTATAAGATTCTGGTAATGCCTTTTCTCCTGAAGATTAGATTTTTGTATGAAAAATATTCTGGACACATTTTATGATATCTACTCTTTTCCTGCACCTGTCAGAACGGTTCCTAAAAACAAAGCCCTGGAAACTATGGGCCCCCCCCCAAAGATTGTGCCTCTCTCTTTAAGGCTTTCTCACTCAAACTTGTCTACACTTAGACTCCATCAGTTCTTTATAATTACCAGTTAAGTATTCCTACCACGTTCTGACTTAGTAGCTTCTGCTCCACATAAGCAAATTCTGACTTCATCTTATAGGACGTTCCTGTCTCTCCTGATTTTGTGGTGGCATTTCTGTTCTCTGATGTGTGCAAAAAAAGTCATTGATTTTTAGTTTATTCATTTTATTCTGGTTGTAAGGACTGGAGCGACACCTTCCAAGCTCTTTGCATGTTCTTAAAAGGACAGATAGTACATATTTTATGCTTGCAGGTCATACGATATCTGTCTTAACTATCCAGCTCTGCTGTTGTAGTACAAAAAGCAATCATAGACAATATATAAGCAAATGGGTGTGAGTGTATTCCTATAGAACTTTATTTACAAAATCAAGTTTTAGTTTATGTGCTATAGTTCACAGACCTCAAGTTTACAACTATTCCCAGACTCAAGGCCCAGCAGGCTCTAAAGTGTGAAGTTCAAAGTAAGACCCATAGAAGATATGATAGACACCAACATAGTTGCATGATCTAGTCAATTTATATAGATAGAATACTTGAGAATATGTGTGGAAATGAATGTTATGATCAAGGTAGAAGGATATAAATTAGAATCAGACTACATTTGTTGATGTTAGCCTTCTAAAGCAAAGATTCTGGATTCAGTGTTTTAGCTTGATGGACAAAGAATATCTCTAACAGTTTGCTTGATCAGTTAACTGGAATATGGGCTCAACAATCATCTATGAAGTTGAAATGCCCAGACTTCCTTTGTGTATTATAGAAGATGGTATCAACAGATTTAGGAAGATTGGAATGCTAAAGAAAGTATATCAAGTAAGATTTGATGAGCCATCTTGAGAGGGGCAGGCCATTTACTATTGTTGCAATAAATAGATTTATGAGGAGGTTCTAGTTCACAGTCCCAGAGTCCCTTCAATATAAGAGAAGCCTGGTAGCTTTGAGTCTTGCAACTCTTCCAAAAAGTTATATCATTACTCATGCTCCCAATCATTCCTAAGTAGACCTGCAAACTATAGATTAGGAAAGAGAAAACCATAAGAATTCTCAGGGATTATTGAACATTGAACTTGTAGGCCCAAAGCATCACTATGGTTTACCAGTCAGAATAGGGGCTTATGGGAGTTATGTGATCAATGAAGGATTTTTGTTTGTTGATTTGTTTTTAAATCAGTGAAGTTTTGCTTCAGGTCTGTTTCACCATGGGCTCACTCTTTCAAGGATATACCTGTGCATTTTCACACTCACCCATTTTCCTTGCAATGTTGTATGGGTCAGAAGAGTTTAGTACTCCCTGAAGAGACGAGTTGCCTTCCACAATGGGTCTGAACAGCATTATTAGATCATTGGAGTCAAGCTATGATGGCCTGTCCTGTGAGCAGTATCTTATTTGGGGAAAATGTGGAAAGTGTGGCATGCTTTCCAGCAGGCCCCTTCATCTTTTCTGGCTATTAAGCTTCAATCATCAGCATGTGTACTTTCATTTAGTATGAAATTTGTTAGTGGATCTACCCAATTGTTCATAAGCAGCATAAAGGAGTAATGACTTTGGATTTATGTAATGAAGTTGTATTACTCATGGGAGCCAACCAGGTAGAAAACAATCTGAATAAATACACTTTAATTTTCATCAAAGCTGTTTCATAGACTTAAAATTGTAATAGCACTTACTTTTCAACTCGTATAAATATCTCAAGGCATAGCACAAGTACTTTCCTGCTAACACTAAGATATCAGACAAATTTATTTTTAAATGATAATCTCTATATCAATCATCACGTAATCAGAAGGATATGAATGTCTATACTGATAGATATAAATATATTTGTCAGTACTTAAAAACATTTTTCACAGCTGAGTATGCTACTTAATTCAAAGTTAAAGGGCTTATACTAAAGTTCAAATAATTTTAGTGGATTAGGTGTCATTATGTGAACATCTTTGTCAGCAATTACTGGGTATGAAAATATGAAAACAAGTACAATTTGTCTAAAATAGACATTATATTTTGAAAGATAATGTGAATGTTTCTTTAGTTGTCCTCTTTCATGAAGAACTAGAAATTAGAATCAGCCAGAAGAGTGTCAAAAAATTACCTCCTCTTCCCTCAAACTGTAGTTTAATTGAGCTTTAACATCAAATAAACAGTCTTTACCTTTAACACTAATGCACCCAAAAGACAGTTTCCATTCATTTTGTATGATTAAAACTACATTAGGGATATAAATGTATTAATTTATAGATACAGATACTAATTGCTTAAATATTGAGTTCAAAACCAGGCACTAATATATGTGGAATAATTGGTTCTTGCTGTAGAAAGAAACCATAATAAAGAACTTGAAAGTGCTGTCACATTTCACATAACTAGTAAAATCTCAGAATATCTGAAAAATATTCTGAAAGAAAATGTCTTGGGGCTTTCTTAATGAGAATGAATGTGGTTTGAAAAGATCAAATAATATTCACATATGTCAAATACAAGTTTTAATAACAGTTAGAGATAATGAATAAAATTAAAGTAGGTCAATTTAAGTCATTTATTTTCCAAAAGGAGTTACACATCATAATCACTACTTGTTAAGATATAATTAAAAGCAAAAAAATATTTACCAAAGAAAGCTGTTACTTAATATAAGAAAAATCAACATGAGTTATCATTTTTAAATTTCCATGTTCATTTTTATTAGCATATCAGCATTTTGTAGTCAATGGTCATGTAAATATGATAATGTAATAATAATTGAGATAATAAATAGCTCAGTCATGAAAACAGTGCCTTTACTTTGGCACTTTTATTGTGATTGAGAAACAAATCTGATGCTTTCTGGCACAGATAAAAATTTCTTGGATGTACATATTTTATCTCTGGGAATAAACAACTGTAAAAAATGGATAAACATTCCTTGGATTCATCAAAAATAATAGTAAATATAAAGCATGACCTTCACATATGCATAAACTAAATAACGTTAAGGCTATATAATCTTTGCTGTAGCAAAACTTATTCTTTGTAAATAAGATTCTAGCCCTGAACCTATCAGATCACGACTTCAGAAAGGTTGTTCTTGTTTGGGAGTGCAAGTCGCTTAATAAAAGTCTTCCATAAATTCACTATAAATACTTAATTTTCTTTAAAAATCAGACTCCAAGAAACTGTTTCTTTATAAAACTTTGTGTAACTTCTGAAGTCCAATGTGCATAATATCTAGAATGCTTTTCTATGAAAATCATCTTTATAGGTGCCCATTTTAAGAATTCTAGATGATCAGTCTGCACTCTAGAAGTCATTATTGTAATTTCTTAATTTTTGAACAAAGTGGAAGGAGTATGAATCAGAATCAACTAATTCATAGTATGATTCAGGAAGGCAGGTATCATAATAGCTACTCTTTCATAAGCATAACAGATGAGAATAATTTTCTTAAAATCTACATTATTGGCAGATTTCAAGGAATAATTCATTTATTTATTTCCATCATTTTAAAATAACAAGTAATACAATTTCTCTCATTATGTGACATTTACCAAAATACCTATTTAATGAAATCTGCTTCAAATCTAAGAATAAAAGGATCTTCACAAATTTCACTCTACTAAATCAGAATTTATGTTTAATGAAATAAGTTTATTTGGACTAATAAAATTCTATAAGCATAGTTTTGAGTAAAACCTGGTTTTAAGAAAAAGAGATCCTTAAATATATTGTACAATGCAATATGAGAATAAATATTAACTTTCCCCCGGAAAGTTCTTCCAGCAAGTTAACCTGGTGAATTATCATTCATTTCTCAAGGCTCAAATCAAGACTTACCTTTTGAAATTGGTTCCAGATACGTCAAAGCATAGTACAATAACATACTCCTTTTACTATCTTTTTTGCACCTATATTTCATTAAGTATCATAGATTTCTTATGCTTAATTTTTTAATTGAAATATACAATAAATGTACAAATCATAAGTACACAACTCAGCAAATGTTCATAAAGTAAGAACACTCAAGAAACAATCACCAGCAAAGGCCACTGGGATCCTCTCGGAAAAATAAGATGGAATCTAAGTGATAAGGTCTATCCTTTTCTTTTGTTCTTAGTCTCAATTCACTTGCCTGTGGGGGGCCATGTGTAGAGGCCTTGCACCTAACACTTCGGACTAGAGTTCCCAGCACAGAACTGCTGTGCCAGACACTCCAACCTGGCACCTTGTAGAAGCACTGTGCTTCTCCTCAATTCAGGATGGTGAATGTGTACCGTGTGCAGAGATGCTGCTCCTGGCACTTGGACCTGATATTGATTGGTATTGCATTGAAACCGTAAATCAGTGTGAGGAGAATTGACATGTTATTGCCGTCTTTTCTTCAGGTTTACTTCACTTTCTTTCAGTGTTATACTTTTCTATAGAGAGATTTGCACACCTTTTCTTAGATTATTCTAAAGAATTGAATTTTTTGTTATTGAGAATAGTATCCTTTCAGTTTTCTTTTTCTGGCATATTGAAAGTAATTGTGTGTGTGTGTGTGTGTGTGTGTGTGTGTGTTCTGACTTGTATCCAACAATATTGTGAAATTGATTGCTTCAAAGTAAATAGTATATATAAAGATATTTTGGGATTTTCTACATCCTTGTTTATGTCATCTGCAAATGAAGACAGATATATTTATTTACAGTTGTCACACCTTATTCCCTTGCTTTTTGCAATGGCTAAAACCCATACTTTAGATGATGAAAGCTGCCTTGTTGTCTTGTTCATGATCTCAAGGAATTTGCTTTCAACATTTTACCATGAAGTATAATGATTGTTATGGTGTTTTGTGTGTGTGTGTATTCTTGTAGGTAAACTATATAAGATTTAAAAAAATTTAGTTTTATTGTTTTTGCTATGAGTTTTTACCATTAACAATTATTAAATTTTATTGAATGCTTTTATTGTATCTATGAGATTGTCATGTGTATATTTATTTTCTGTAATAAATAGTAAAAATGTACATACATCATTCAAATGTTAAATTGTCCTTGTAATCCTGAAATAAGCTTAAAATAGTTGTAACTCTTTTTAATATATGGGTTTGAGTAGCAATATGTCATTTAGGAGTGGTCTATAAATTAATATTTTGGTAATTATCTAACCAGATTTTTGTAATCAGGATCATTTTGATCTTATAAAATAAATTAGGACTATTTCCTCTTTTATATGATTTGAAGGAGTTTACAAAGGATTTGGATTACTTTTTCCTAACATGGTATATAAAAAGTATATTGCTTAATTTCCAACTTATATTTTAAAGATGTCTTTTAGCTATTGATTTCTTGCTCAATTCCACTGTAATCAGAAATAATATTTTTCAATATATTGATCCTTGGAAATTTGCTGAAAATTATTTAATAGCCAAGAATATGACCAAATATATATGTGGTATGTATATGAAATATATATTTATACACATATATGTATACAATATATATGAAGTATACATACATGCCTACAAGTATATCTACATGTATACATACGTATATTTATATATATATATACACATGTTCCTTACATTGTTGAAAAAGTATGTGTCTTCTGAGGTTCTTGGATGCAGTTCTATATCTGTTAGGTTGTGTTTGTTAAATGTGCCATGAAATATTTTATATCTTTACTGAGAGAATTGTTTTTAAAATATTCCCCCTATGCTTATTGATTTCTGTATTTTTAATATCTATTTTACTGATGTTTATTTCATATCTAGGTGACAGAAGTATACATATTTTAAATTTTATATCATTCTACTGAATTTATACCTTAAAAATTGTTTCTAATATGCTTCCTTCTTTATATTCTATGCAGCCTGATATTAGTAGAGCTAAGCCCGCTTTCTTTTTATAATATTTACATAAATTAACTATTCATTCTCTGCTTTAGTTTTCTTATATGCTTATATTTAAGCCACTTTACTTATAAGCTTTGTATAAATATGTAAAAAAATATACCTTTGCATTTTAAATTGTCAGTATTTAGTACATTATATTAATTTATTGATATATTTTAAGTAACATATTATATTATTATGTTTGACTCACCACTTCCATTTCCCCCTTTCCTCTTTTATTACTTCTTTGAGTTAATTAATTATTTTTAATTTATCTCTTTTATTTTATTATTTTCTTTATTTGATATACATTTATATTCATTTAGTGGAAATCTAATGATTGCAATAGGTTCACACTACTTGCTAGTCACAGTCTCAGGTAAGAACTCAACATGTTACTTTTACCATGTCTTCAACAAGGTAACATTGTAACATTTAAACTACATTTGGCTCCTTCAAATTTATGTGGTAGATCTTTAGTGTACTTTTTTTTTTTGTGATAAATTTATTTATTTATTTATTTATTTATGGCTGCATTGGTTTTGGCTGCATCCATTTTGGGGCACTTAGATAGCTTCCATATCTTAACTATTGTAAAGAATGTCACAGTGAACATGTGGCTGCATGTATATTTTCAAAGTACTATTTTTGTATTCTTCAGATAAACACCCAGAAGTGGAATAGCTGGATCATAGAGTAGTGACTGCACCAAGTTACATTCCCACCAACAGTTTATGAGAGTTCGGTCTAAGGTAATATCTCATTTTGGTTTTGATTTGCATTTCCCTGAAAAACTAGTGATGTTGAATATCTTTTCATGTGAATGTTGGCCATCTGTATATCTTCTTTGGAAAAATGTCTATTTAGCTCCTCTGCCCGTTTTATAATCAAGTCATTTATTTTTTTGGAGTTGAGTTGGATGGGTTCTTTATATATTTTGGATATTAACTCCTTATAGAATATATCATTTGTAAATAACTTCTCCCATTCAATAAATTGCCTTTTCCTTTTGTTGATGGATTCCTTTGCTGTACAGGAGCCTTTTAATTTGATGCAGTCCCATTTGTTTATTTTTGCTTTTGTTTCCCTTCCTGAGGAGACATATCCAGAAAGATATTGCTAAGACCACTGTCAAAGAGAGTACTGCCTATGTTTTCTTCCAGCAGTTTTATGGTTTCAGGACTTACATTCAAATCTTTAATCCAATTTGTGCTGAGTTTTATGTATAGTGTGAGACAATAGTCTAGTTTCATTAGTTTGCATGTGGCTGTACAGTTTTCCTGACACCATTTATTGAAGACAAAGACAATCCTTTCTCCATTCTGTGTTCTTTAATGCTTTATCATAAATCAATTATCCATAAATGTGTGTGGGGGTTTTCTGGGCTTTCAATTCTATTCCATTGACTTATGGGTCTGTTTTTGTTCCAGTACCAAGCCATTTTGATTACTGTAGCTTGTATGTAGTTTCAAATCAGGTTGTGTGATACCTCCAGCTTTGTTCTTCTTTCTCAAGATTGCCTTAGATATTCAAGGGTCCATATAAATACCTTGGCTATTTGTGTTCCTTATAAATTTTAGGATTTTTTGTTCTATTTCTGTGAAACATTTCATTGGAATTACATTGAATCTATAGATTGCTTTAGGTCATATAGTCATTTTAACATATGGATTCTTCCAGTCCACGAGAACAAAACTTGTTCATTATTTGTGTAATCGTAAATTTCTTTCAACAATGTTTTATAGCTTTCAATGTACAGGCATTTCACCTCCTTGGTTAAATTTATTCCTATGTATTCTATTCTTTTTTATGATTGTAAATTAGATTGTTTTCTTCATTATTCTCTCTGCTAATTTGTTGTTTGTATATAGAATTATGACAGATTTTCATTTATTAATTTTATACTCAGCAACTTTGCTGTATTTCTTATTTCTAATATTTTTGGTGGAGTCTTTAGGGTTTTCTAGATATAGTATATTATTTGCAAATAGTGACTGTCTTACTTATTCCTTTCCAATTTGGATGACTTTTATTTCTTTTTCTTGCCTGAATGCTCTGGCTAGGACTTCCAATACTATGTTGAATAAGAGTGGCAAGAGTAGGCTTTCTTGTCTTGTTCTTCATCTTAGAGGGATATCATTCAGGTTTTCAGGAGCAGTATGATGTTAGCTATGGGTTTGTCACATATGGCCTTTATTATGTTGAGGTACATTCCCTCTGTTCCCATTTTGTTGAGAGTTTTTTTTTAATCAATAATTAGTGTTGAATCTTGTCAAATGCTTTTTCTGCAGCTGTTGAGAAGATCATATGATTTTTTTTAACATCTTTATTGGAGTATAATTGCTTTACAATGGTGTGTTAGTTTCTGCTGTAAAACAGTGAATCAGCTATACGTATACATATATCCCCATATCTCCTCCCTCTTGTGTCTCCCTCCCACTCTCCCTATGCCATCCCTCTAGGTGGACACAAAGCAACAAGCAGATTTCCCTGTGCTATGCAGCTGCTTCCAATAGCTATCTGTTTTACATTTGGTAGTGTATGTATGTCCATGCCACTTTCTCACTTCATCCCAGCTTACCCTTCCCCCACCCCGTATCCACAAGTACATTTGCTACATCACCGTTTTTATTCCTGTCCTGCCCCTAGGTTCTTTTTTTTTTTTTAACATCATTATTGGAGTATAATTGCTTTACAGTGGTGGGTTAGGTTCTGCTTTATAACAAAGTGAATCAGTTATACATATACATATGTTCCCATATTTCTTCCCTCTTGCATCTCCCTCCCTCCTACCCTCCCTATCTCACCCCTCTAGGTGGTCACAACGCACTGAGCTGATCTCCCTGTGCTATGTGGCTGCTTCCCACTAGCTAGCTATTTTACATTTGGTAGTGTATATATGTCCATGCCCCTCTCTCACTTTGTGCCAGCTTACCCTTCCCCCTCCCCGTATCCTCAAGTCCATTCTCTAGTAGGTCTGCGTCTTTATTCCTGTCTTGGCCCTAGGTTCTTCATGACCATTTTTTTGTTTTGTTTTTTAGATTCCGTATACATGTGTTAGTATATGGCATTTGTTTTTCTCTTTCTGACTTACTTCACTCTGTATGACAGACTCTAGGTCCATCCACCTCAGTACAAATAACTCAGTTTCGTTTCTTTTTATGGCTGAGTAATATTCCATTGTATATATGTGCCATATCTTCTGTATCCATTCATCTCTTGATGGACACTTAGGTTGCTTCCATGTCCTGGCTATTGTAAATAGAGCTGCAATGAACATTGTGGTACATGACTCTTTCTGAATTATGGTTTTCACAGGGTATATGCCCAGTAGTGGGATTGCTGGGTCATATGGTAGTTCTATTTTTAGTTTATTAAGGAATCTCCATACTGTTCTCCATAGTGGCTGTATCAGTTTACCTTCCCACCAACAGTGCAAGAGGGTTTGCTTTTCTCCACACCCTCTGCAGCATTTATTGTTTGTAGATATTTTGGTAATGGCCATTCTGACCAGTGTGAGATGATACCTCATTGTAGTTTTGATTTGCATTTCTCTAATGATTAATGATGTTGAGCATTCTTTCATGTGTTTGTTGGCAATCTGTATATCTTCTTTGGAGAAATGTCTATTTAGGTCTTCTGCTCATTTTTGTATTGAGTTGTTTGTTTTTTTGATATGGAGCTGCATGAGCTGCTTGTAAATTTTGGAGATTAGCCCTTTGTCAGTTACTTCATTTGCAAATATTTTCTCCCATTCTGAGGGTTGTCTTTTGGTCTTGTTTATGGTTTCTTTTGCTTTGCAAAAGCTTTTAAGTTTCATTAGGTCCCATTTGTTTATTTTTGTTTTTATTTCCATTTGTCTAGGAGGTGGGTCAAAAAGGATCTTGCTGTGATTTAGGTCATATGATTTTTATCTTTCAGTTTATTAATGTGGTATATCAAATTGATTGATTTGTAGATATTGAACAGTCTTGCATCCCTGGATAAATCCCATTTGATCAGGATGTATTATCCTTTTAATGTATTGTACTATTCAGTTTTCCTAATACTTAGTTGAGGATTTTTCTATCTATGCTCATCAGAGATATTGGCCTATCATTTTTTTGTGTGTTTTGTCCTTGTCTGGTTTTGGTAATAGGGTAATGTTGTTCTCATAGAATAAGTATAAAAGATTTCTTTCCTCTTCAATATTTTGAAAGAGTGTGAGAAGAGAGGTATTAAATGATTTTTAATGTTTGGTAAATTCATCAGTGGAGCCATCTGGTCCTGGACTTTTGTTTTGGGGGAGGTACTTGATTACTCTTGTAATCTCCTTAGTGGTGATCAGTCTGTTATGATTCTCTATTTCTTCATGATTCAGTCTTGGAAGGTTGTATAATTCTAAGAATTTGTCCATTTCCTTCAGGTTATCAAATTTGTTGGTATATAGCTGTTTATAATATCTCTTATAATCCTTTGTACTTCTGTGGTACTCATTTTTATTTCTTCTCTTTCTTTTCTGATTTTATCAGAGCCTTATTTTTCTTTGTGAATCTACCTAAAGGTTTGTCAATTTTGTTTAGCTTTTCAAATAACTAGTTCTTAGTTTTGTTAATCTTTTCGATCACCTTTTTAGTCTCTATATAATTTATTTCTGCTCTGATATTTAGTATTTCCTTTCTTCTACTGCATTTAGGCATTATTTGTTCTTCTGTTTCTATTTCTTTTAGGTGTAGGGTTATAATGTTTGTTTGAGATTTTTCTTGTTTATGGAGGTAGACCTGTACTACGTATAAATTTCCCTCTTAGTACCACTTTTGCTGCATCCCATAGATTTTGGTATGTTGTGTTTTCATTTTCATTTGTCTTCAGGTATTTTTTTTTCTCCTTTGATTTCTTCACTGACCCAATAGTTGTTCATTAGCATGTTATTCAGTCTCCACATAGTTGTGATTTTCCCAGCTTTCTTCTTGTAGTTGATTTCTCGTTTAATACCACTGTGATTAAAAAGGATGCTTAGATGCTTGATATGATTTCAATCTTCTAAATTTATTGAGACTTGTTTTGTGTCCCAACTTGTAGTCTATCCTTGAGAATGTTTCATGTGCATTTGAGAAGAATGTGTATTCTGCTGCATTTAGATAGAAAGTTTTATGTAAATCTATCATTTACATCTAGCCTAATGTTTTATTTAAGGGTTGATGTTTCCTTATTGATTTTCTGTCTATATGATATATCTGTTGATGTAACTGAAGAGTTAAAATTCCCTACTATTGTATTGCCAATTTCTCTCTTCAGTTCTTTTAATAGCTGCATTATATATTTTGGTGCTCCTATGTTAGGTGCATATATATATATATATATATATTTTTTTTTTTTAATAATTGTTATGTCTTCTTGATGAATTGTCCTCTTTAACATTATATAATGTTCATCTTTGTCTCTTATTACCTGTTTTGGCTAGAAGTCTATTTTGTCTCATATGAGTATGGCTATACCTGCTTTCTTTTGGCTGCAATTTTCTTGGAGTATCATCTCCCATCCTTTTCTCTGAGTCTATGTTTGTCTTCAGAGCTGAGGTGTGTCTCCTGCAGGCAGCATATAGTTGGGTCTTCTTTTTCTATCCATCCAGCCACTCCATGTCTTTTGATTAGTGAGTTCAGCCCATTTACATTTAGGGTGATTATTGGCATATGAGGAGTTGGTACTGCCATTTTAGCTTTTGTTTTCTGTTTGCTTTATATTGCCATTGTTTTGTTTTCCTTGTGTCTCTGCCTGCCTGCCTGTGTCAAACTATCTTTAGTTTGATGATTTTCTGTGATGATTTTCTCAGTTTCTTCTTTTTTCTGTTTTTTGTCTCTGCTCCAGATTTATGTTTTGTGGTTTCCATGAGATTTGTGTAAATTTCTCAAAGATAAAATAGTCCTTTTTTTGCTTATAGCATCTTTTCTTCATTTGTCAGTACAGGTTTTGTCCTTTTCCTTTGCCTCTTTTATGTTATTGTCTCAATTATCTATTTTTATGTTTTGAATTGGTCAGCAAATTGAAGTAGCTTTGGTTATTTTTACTGTTTTTTTCCCTTTAACTTTTATTCTATAATTAAGTGTTGAACAGGCTATTCTGATATTGAGTTGCAATTTTCTAATTCTGCCTGCTATTTATCACCTACCTCAAAGTTTTGCATACTTTTCTTTTTTTTCATTTTAGGTATAAGAGCTCCTTTCAACATTTCTTGTAAGGCAGGTCTAGTGTTGATGAACTCCTTCAGCTTTTGTTTGTCTTGGAAATCCTTTATTTCTCCTGTATATCTGAATGATAAATTTGCTGTATAAAGTATTCTTGGGTGACAGTTTTAATCTTTCAGAATTTTCAGTATGTCATTCTACTCTCTCATGTTCTATAGAGTTTATGCTAAGAAATCTGCTAATAGCCTAACAGGTGTTCTCTTGTAGGTTACTTTCATTTTTCCCTGGCTGCCTTTAAAATTCTTTCTTTGTCATTGAGTTTTGACAGTTTCAATATGATACGTCTTGGTGAAGGCTTCTTTTCCAGGAAGTAATTAAGTGTTCTTTTAGCTCTGTGCAGTTGTATATCCAGTTCCTTCCCCAGGTTTAGGAAGTTTATTTATTTCTTTAAACAAACTCTCTGTTCCCTTCTCCCTCTGTTTTTCTGGTATACCCACTATCTTAATGTTGCCCTTCTTAGTAGAGTCAGATGTGTCTTTAGAATTTCTTTTTTTAATTTTTTGGATCTTAATAATTCTCTCCTTTTCTACCTGTATCATTTCTAGATTTCTAACTTCAAGCTTGCTAATTCTTTCTTCCAGATGGTCTGCTCTATTTCTAATAATTTCTAATGCATTCTTCTTCTCATTTATTGAGTTGTTTAGCTCTAGAATTTAGCTTGTTTTTATTAGAGTTTCAATCTCATTGGTAAGGTATTCCTTCTGTTCATTAATTTTATTCCTCTGCTCATTGAACTGTCTTTATGTGTTCTCTTTTACCTCATTTAGTTCATTCATGACGGCTATTTTAAATTCTCTATCAAAACAGCAATAAATAAATAGAATATTCCGTGACATTAAGTTTGGTTTCTGGAGAACTGTCATTTTCTTTTTGTGATACCATGTTACTGTGGTTTTTCATGGTGCTTGGTGAATTGAAGTAGTGAACACTGTTCTTTAGGTAAAGACTTTTATTTCTTTTTCTACTTGATTCTAAGGATTCAACAGGTTAGAAGTTGGGGGACTTTCGCCTTTCAGTAGGTGGCGATGTAGTGCAAGTTTTCAGTTTCTCTTACATGAGCTGCCTTTGGTTATTTTTGAGAGTCAGCACTTTCCACCCTTCCTTGCCTTGGTTAGAAGCGTTGCCTTGTGCACTTGTTACTGCTTGTGCCTCTGGGGTCATTGGTGACTTGCTGCTGCCAGTGTTGCTGGCATCTTTGTTTGGGGCACCAGGGTTGTGGATGCCTCTGTTGCTATGTGGCAAGCTCCACTTCTGTGGCAGGAAGGGGGCAGAGTGTGCCAGTCATGGGTGTTTCTGCTGTGACCAGAGTTGTTGAGTTCACAGGCACTGTTGCTGCAGGCTAGGTGTGTGGAGTCATGGGCATCTTCGTGGCTAGAGGTACAAGTTTGTAGGCCCTGCTGCTGTTGTCTGCTACCCTGTGGCCATGGGCATTGCTGGAGCCAGGAGGCTAGTGTCATATGTGCTGCCTTCCCTGATGCTACCAGGCTCTCTGGGGCTGCAAGCTCAGCTGCCATGGCCAGGGGTCCAGGATCATAGGCAACCTTTTCGCTGTTCTCTGGTTCTGCCTCCCCTATGTAATTCCAGTCCACCTACCTTTAGATGTACAGAGGTGTGGAATTCTCTGGCATCCTGGTGTGTTGGGCAAAGGCAACTTTGTCAAATTATGTTTTACTGGTTGTAGATTGAAGGGAAACAGCAAAAGGAGAATCACACAACCATGATGCTGACATCACTGACAGTGGGGGCTTTTTGAAGACAGAAGTCACAAAGGTTTTTGCCTTATTGATTTGAGCTGTTTTGTCCATAAATAGTAATAGTATGTTCACTGGATCAGATTTTTAGTTTAACTCTCTGACCATAACAGAGATTTGTGGAGTATCCTTCAACAAATTTATTTTATTCTTAAACTAGAGTGAATTATGTTGTTAAAGCTATAAAAACTGATACAGTGTTTGGTGTCTGGTTAAGGCAACAATAAATGGGAATCTGTCAGTAATATTGAAACTAATAGTAGAAAATGATGTGGCTCAAGCAATGTACAGTGTTCAGAGGAAAAAGCAGTCATAAAATTAGTGTATTTGATCAAGAGTAATAAAGAGCCCATTTAAGGCAAAACTTTAAGACATCCAGTAGCCACTGTTGCTAAACAATGTGATGGACGTAAAGAATTGGAAGACTGTGTGATGAAGTTGTGGATTCTAATTGCACTGAAGAAATAAATAAAAGCTCAAAATCCTTGGCACAATATATGTTTAGAGATTTGGAAGAAAGGAATCTGTTATTTTTTGCAGGGTCAGGTAAAATAAAACTTAGAATTTTTGTCTCTGCTTTTCCAAATATGACAGCAACTTTTTTGCTGAGATGTTAGCATCATTTATATAATGCTTAGAGCATGCATTTGAAAGCATTCGGGCACTATATTGGGAGGGAAAGCTATTGGATAATTATATGGCTTAAGAAACCTCAAAAGACCTGGTATTTTATTAACCAGCTCCTGTGTATTTAGTGGGAGGAGACACAGTTACGAAATGTTGTATTACATTGATTTCTGTAAGTAAGGAAATGTAAGATATTATAACAAGATGTGTCAAATTGAGGTCCATGAGGCCCTCTCTTTATAGCAAACCAACATTTTCTCACATTCTGAGGAAATAAAAAGCATTAATACAATTATTCAGGGTTTGATGAATTTTTGGCACATCCTCATGATACTTAGAGGCATCGTTGGGAGGTTAAGAGCATAGTTGTTAGAGACAGACATCTTACTTCAAATCCTGTGTCTACCACTTACTGTGTCCATTTTCTAGGACAGGTTGTTTTTTTCTTTTCTGTGACTCCCTTTCATTATCTGCAAATGCAAAAAGAATATCATCTATTTACTTGCTAGAGCTCATATAAGGACTAAATGAAATACAATTACAGTCTTAGAACACAGCTTGAAATAATGTGTATGTTGAATTAAAAAGAAAAAATATCTTTGGCCAGCCTAGAATCCATCTGGATCTTGAAAAATGACAGCAAATTATTACAAGTTAAATTACTTGTTGAATCCAACTCTTTGGTTGTTGTGCCAGATATGGCCACTTTAGTAGAGGAAACAACAAAGAAAAACAAAACAAAACAAAACAACAGCAACAAAAATCTCTGACACCTATTATTCAGCTCTTCAGCTCTCAAGGGATTTTCCTCTGTATTTCAAAAAAGCAGGAAAACTAAAAGAGCCATTGTCTTTCACCAGGCAGGCACAGAAATACACTTTCATTATCTGAACTGAGGTCTATCATTTCTGAGTTCTATATTATCATATATACTGTGTGCATCTTGATATCTTTTCATGTAACAGGATAAAAACTGGCCCATTTTCTGAATGTTAGATGATGATAGTGATAGGTGTTTGTGAAATAGAAGGTATCCTACTTTTCTTATAAATATCAAATGCCTGCCAGAGGGTGAGAGATAAACTGAATGAAAATAATACATATGTCACCTTAATAAAATTCATTTTAAAGTAAAATTTACATCTTCCATACTTGTTCCAAATCTGTTTTAAATGATATACCTGGATTTTCTTGTGTTTGTTTTGCTTAGTTAAACCAATCCAATCGTCTCTATCTCTTAATGTTTTGAATGGCCTTATTTATATCATTGGAAAAATGGAAATAATTTGTTTTATTCTTTTTTTTTTTTTTTTTTTTTTTTTGCGGTAGGCGGGCCTCTCACTGTTGTGGCCTCTCCCCTTGCAGAGCACAGGCTCCGGATGCGCAGGCTCAGCAGCCATGGCTCACGGGCCTAGCCGCTCTGCGGCATGTGGGATCTTCCCAGACCGGGGCACGAACCCGTGTCCCCTGCATCGGCAGGCGGACTCTCAACCACTGCGCCACCAGGGAAGCCCTGTTTTATTCTTGATGTAAATTTTTGTATTTTATATTTGTTATAACTTTCTATATGTTTTAACTTTTCTTCTCTTTTGGTAGATTGATTAACATGCTTTGTTTATTATTTGTTTTAGCTTCTGCATTTATTTTTTTAATTTATTTTTAAATTTTTTAAATTAAAAAACAACTTTTTTTTTTTTTTTTTGGCTGCACCATGCAGCATGTGGGATCTTAGTTCCCCGACCAGGGATAGAACCTGTGCCCCCTGCACTAGAAGCATGGAGTCTTAACCAGTTGACTGCCAGGGCAGTCCATAGCTTTTGCTTTTAAAGGCACCAAGCATATTGTCTAGGGAATACATTAGTGCTGTTGTTACAAAAGACAGATCCTCCAGTTTTACCCCAATGACAATGCAATAGACACATTATTGAATGCAACTATTCATTAAGTACGGCTGTTAGATCTGCAACCGCTGATGTCTTGGAAATAGATGTTACTTCTTCAACTTCTGTGGCCCTCACTGGAATTAATTCTTTATGATCCCTATTGCTTCACATAAAAGTCTGGAGCAGGTTTATATAATTAATAATAAATTTTAGAACCACATTTTAGATTTAAAAGATGTGATTTTATCTGCGATGGTGGGATAAGAATTTTGCATCAGAAGATGCTGCATGCTCTAAAATAGCAGGAGAGAAATTGAGAGGTTCAGATATTGGATGGCAAAGAAGATTGGCAAAATCTACCAAAGTGCATTATCAGGAGAGGAAAATATATCTTTATTTATGATTCATTTATTTAAAAACCCCTCTTTTCCACAGAGAACTCCATGTCTCTTCAATTTCTGTACGTCAGATTCTGAGCTCTTTAATTGATATACTTTTGATTTATCTTTCATGATTTCATACAGATATTCTGTAATTAATGAGATAAATATTAAGATGAACCACAAACAATGCATTCCTGTATACAATGGCAAAGAAGGGGGAGAATTGATAAATAATTTTAAAAATACATAATTTTTGTTATATCCATTATATAGCAAGTTAGGACATGTTGGTTAATGCTCTATCCATTTCTATAATTAATTTTGAGTTTATTGTTATTATTTGTAACAATAATTATTGTTATTATTTATTAAGGGATAAAAAGGAACTTGTGCTAATTTCCTCAGTGATCATCAAAGGGGATTCCAGATTTTGAAAATTAGAAAATGTAAATTGTAATATAACTCAAGAAATTTTTTAGGCTACTACAAAAATATAAGAAGTGCTTTAAAATTTTACTTTATTACTTGAAGATGAAAAAATAAAAGCTCTACAGAGGCAAAGGCAAGAAAAGGTAAGAAAATACAAAATTAGTAAGAGGTAATATATTCAGTATTTGTGTAATAGTGTAAAAGGGCTAAATTCTTGAATCATGGAAAAATCAAGGATATCCATGTTTTTTGCAAAAGTACATAGTATATATTCACCTGAGAATAGTGAATAAAAAGTAATTTGGTCAATTCATATAGGAGTGAAACAAAGAAATATCTGTTGATATTAAAATTTTAAAATTATAATTTAATATAAAATTAAATAGGGCATGAATATTCATCCTATATTGATAAAATGTAAACCCACAAAAATACATAATGGATATAAATCTCAGTATTTTCATTTGGAGAGGAATATGTCTTCATATTCATATTGAAACATTTATTTTCAGATAACTTTCAACTCCTTATACCCCACCACTAATCTTACCTTTATATCAGCATCTTTATTTGGGACATCTGTTAGCATCCTTCAGAACCTCAGCTCAGTGAAGACTGGTACTGATTTAACATTCCACCAAAATTCATAATCTTTATTTCTGCATACTAGTCAGGTTCTTTCAAATCACATCTCACTTTTTCCCTTAATGCTTTTTGAAATTTACATTTATCTCCCGTGCATTCATCATCGTAATATGCTTTAGACATTAAAAAGGAATAATATTAAAAATAATAAGAATGATGATAATGACAATAATGTAGACCAAATTTAAGAGAGTTGTAATGGAGGCAGTATAAAGTGATGGGATCAAGTTGTAAAGATGAAGGCCTATCTTTACAAGGAAAGAAAATATCTTTGCTTCTGAGATAATATATATCAGAAAATTTTGCTTATTTTTTGATAGATTTTGCCCTAATTTTTTTCTCTCCTCTATTTTCTTCTTTTTTCCTTGCCATTATATTTGATTAATTTGATTATATACTAACTTATTTTCTACTTACTGGCCTTTACTACCAAGTTTGAAACTTAAAAGACTGAGTCATTTTTAAGTGAATTTTTCTCTCATTCTATATGGCAAACAACTTGTGGTATAGTTCCAGCTCCTTTTGTGCCCTAAGGCACAAGAGATGAGTTCACTTCACAAAGCATGCACAGTAATATTCTTCAAGTTATTACTTGTGAAGTTAGTTATTCGTTTTAATAGTTTTGTAAATGTAAGTTCTTTGGTGCTGCAAAACAGAGAACTGTCTTGGTTCATTGATTATAGAAACTTATAAAACTACATTAGTTGGACTTGACTATTTCTTAGGTTTCCTCAATCTCACACAAACAGTGCAACCCTTTCACAGGGTGTGTTACTTCTGCATATCATTAAATTTTTTAAATTACATATTGATTCATGTTGATTTCACCCTCAGAGTTTGACTCTATTGCCAAGTCCTGGGAGATCATTTTCTAGCTTTCTGTAGAAAGACTACTGAGGTCTATAGCTGTACTTCTGTAAGACTGACTAGTTATCTAAAATAATTTTGGTGTCTGTAATGTGTATGTTCTTAACTTAACAGACTCCAGATTTTATTTAATTGCTTAGCCATAGGCATGGTGAGAAAGAAACTATCTTTAAAGAGCACATCTGCTTTTTAAAAAAGAAAGTCTTATTCTTGGTATATTTTCCTAGCATTTTCTATCTCTATGGTAGAATATCCCAATTTTAGAAGAGAACCCTAAAGAAAGAGCTTGAATATGCATATGGTATTCAGTGTGACATTAGCAGGTGCAACATTGCTTTAAAGACTGCAGTTAGGCATTTTTAAAATGAATGTTTAAATGCTCAGGGAACTCTAATCCATTTAATTTAAGCCAAAGGATAGTTTCCACTTAGGTTATTCTTCCATATTCAAAACACTTTGTAACTGTATCTTTTTTCTTTCCATTAATGATACAAAAATAGACCGCTAAAATCATGGTCTATTTATATATAAAGACACAACATTCAATTTATAATCAGTTTAGAAGAATATAAGACAGAGACATTCAAAAGGTTTATGGAAGCCTGTTTATAGCTTACCTGTTTTGGCAAGAATTCAAATACCCTACCTTGTCTTCATAACATTTTTGGCATAAAAGCTCTGAATAAAAACAGGAGAAGACTTTCATTTTCTTTTTAGCTAGAGTTTGAAAATATCAGTTAAAACTTCAATCCTGGGCTTCCCTGGTGGCGCAGTGGTTGAGAGTCCGCCTGCCGATGCAGGGGACACGGGTTCATGCCCTGGTCCAGGAAGATCCCACATGCCGCAGAGCGGCTAGGCCCGTGAGCCATGGCAGTTGAGCCTGCGCCTCCAGAGCCTGTGCTCTGCAACGGGAGAGGCCACAACAGTGAGAGGCCCGCGTACTGCGGGAAAAAAAAAAAAAAAACTTCAATCCTGGTTTTCTTACTGTGCTAGTCTTGATTGATTCATATTTTAGTCAATTACAATATACTTGTACTTATTATTTGTAGGTAATTTCTCTAGAAATCATTGGAAATTCTAAGACTGATTAGATATCACCACCAGCTCACTTTTAGAATTGTTAAAGAGCTTAAAATTTCACAAAGAAAATCAGGTATTTTGATATATAATTAAAAATATGAAGTAGAAAAGAATGAGTGTCAAAGAAGCAGTATATAGTATTATGTGAACTGAATAGGAGAATAGGCACACATTTATTTTATTTTAATTTTTAAAAATTGAAGTATAGTTGCCATACAATAGTATATAAGTTACAGGTGTATAATACAGTGATTCACAATTTTTAAAGTTTATACTTCATTTATAGTTGTTATAAAGTATTGCCTATATTCCCCGTGTTGTACAATATGTCCTTGTAGCTTATTTTATACATAATATTAGTTTGTACCTTTTGCTCCCGTACCCCCCCTTCCCTCTCTCTACTGTAACCACTAGTTTGTTCTCTACATCTGCGAGTCTGCTTTTTCTGTTTGTTTGTTATATTCACTAGTTTGTTGTATATTTTAGATTCCACATGTCGGTGATATGGAAAGAGATTATTTTTATTTTATTTTTATTTTATATGGGAGGAAATTGACTAACAACGTTGTGTTAGTTTCAGATGTACAGCAAAGTGATTCAGTTATACATATACATTTGCCTATCCTTTTTCAAATTCTTTTCCCATTTAGGTTATTACAGAATATTGAGCAGAGTTCCCTGTGCTATACAGTAGGTCCTTGTTGGTTATCTATTTTAAATATAGCAGTGTTTACATGTCAATCCCAAACTCCCAATCTATCCCTCCCCACCACCCTTCTCCCCTGGTAACCATAAGTTCATTCTGTAAGTCTGTGTCTGTTTCTGTTTTGTAAATAAGTTCATTTGTATCATTTTTTTAGATTTTGCATATAAGTGATATTATATGATATTTGTCTTTGTCTGACTTACTTGACTTAGTATGATAATCTCCATGTCCATCCATGTTGCTGCAAGTGCATTATTTCATTCTTTTTAATGCTTGAGTAATATTCTATTGTATATATGTACCACATCTTCTTTATCCACTCATCTGTCAATGGAAATTTAGGTTGCTTCCGTGTCTTGGCTATTGTAAACAGCACTGCAATGAACATTGGGGTGCATGTATCCTTTCAAACCATGTTTTTCTCTGGAAATATGCCCAGGAGTGGGATTGCTGGATCATATGGTAGCTCTATTTTTAGTTGTTTGTCACCATACACAAAAATAAACTCAAAATGGATAAAAAACCTAAATGTAAGACTGAATACTATAAAGCTCTTAGAGGAAACCACAGGCAGAACACACTTTGACATAAATCTCAGAATGTCTTTTTCAAGCCATCTCCTAGAGTAATAGAAATAAAAACAAAAATAAACAAATGGGACCTAATTAAACTTAAAAGCTTTTGCACAGCAAAGGAAACCATAAACAAAGCATAAGTATAACCCACAGAGTGGGAGAAAATATTTGCAAACGATGCGACTGATGACGGATTCATCTCCAAAATTTACAAACAGCTCATGCACTTAATATCAAAAAGCAAACAACCCAATCAAAAAATGCGCAGAAGACCTAAATAGACATTTCTCCAAAGAAGACACAGATGGCTAAGAGGCACATGAAAAGATGCTCAGTATCACTAATTATTAGAGAAATGCAAATCAAAAATACAATGAGGTATCACCTCACGCCTGTCAGAATGGCCATCATAAAAAACTCTATAAACAATAAATGCTGGAGATGGTGTGGAGAAAAGGGAACCCTCCTACACTGCTGGTAGAATGTAAATTGGTACAGCCACTATGGAGAACAGTACAGAGGTACCTTAAAAAACTAAAAATAGAGGCATGCATTTATTTTAAAACTTTATCACTATTATGATCCTGTGACTGCCTTCCATTTTAACAAAATAACAACTATTTTGTTTGCAAATTATATCGTGTATATTAATATGGAATTTTAACTACAAGGCAAGTGCTGAGAATCAGTGTCATGGATTGGGCCGGTAATTCTGTAAATCTCAAGTGTTTACTTATTTAGTGGTTATTATGTTGATTAGACAGTGTGCGGTATGCTTTACTAATATTATTTTATTTAATCCTCTAGTATAACTCTAGGGGTGGGTACTAATATCTCACATTAACTGATCAGGAAGGTGAATTATATAGTACAGTGCTAGAGCTATGTAGGATGAGTATGTATCTAAACTTTACCACTTACCTCTGTAAAATGCACCACATACATAAACTGTCTGTAACTCAGGTCTTTCATCTGTAAATGCTATATAACATATTTATCTCATATTTGGGGAAGCAATTAATTAATTAATATACTGAAAGAGCCTAAGAGAGAGCATATGTCAAGTAGCATATAAGGGTTTACTGTTATTACAATAACAGAGATAGTTAATGGCAAGACCAGAACATCAACCCAGGTGTACCTGGTTATTTCAATTATTTTGTAAGAAATAAAATTCATATTGAAGTATATAAAGGCTAATTATAAAACAAGTATCCATGTTCCACCAGACATATCAAGAATAATTTTGCCAAGTGCTTTTTCTGTATTTATTAAAATGACCTTATAGTTTTTTTCTCCTTTAATTTGTTAATGGGGTGATTTTCGTTGATTGATTTCAAATGTTAAGTGAATCTTGAATTCCTGAGATTCAGCCCAATTTAATAAAAATATAATGGAAAAGTTTTCATATTTCATATGCTATACTTAATGTGTTAGTGTCCATCTACTTATTACTCCATGAAGGTTTTTTCTTTCTTTACTCTCTGGCTGATAACTACATCTTCTGTTATTCTTTGTTATCCTGCAATTTCTCTGTGATGTGTCTAGGTGAAAATTCCTCCCTCCCTCCTTCCCTCCCTCCCCCCTGCCCTCTCTCCCTCCCTCTATTTATTTCTTTCTCTCCCTCTCTCCCTTCCTCTCCCCTCTCTCCCTTTCACTGTTTTTCTTCTTGTTTGGGATTCGTTTGAGTCCTTTAGTATGTCAATTGGTATCATTCATAAGCTCTACACTGGACTATTAGATGAGTAAACATGAGTTTACTTCAAATTCTCCCTAACATGAGAGTCCTTCAGAGTCCCAACTTAGTGGAGAAAGAGTTTCCTATTCACTCTCCCTTGACTTTGTTTTCAGCCTTTTGTACCACTGGTCATCATTAAATTTAAGATCTTATTGGTATGAGTTGCAAATGCTTTCAAGGCAAAAGAGTCTACAGTGTTCTATTTATCCTTCTGAATTTCTGTCTTCAATTAGATATTGGCTAATTAATTTCTTACTATTATAGTTGCTCTTCAATAATTTTAAGAATGTTTAAAAATATTTTATCTACCATTTTTAGTTATCTTCATTAGGAGAACTCACTGCTACATATTACCAGAAGAAGAAGTGGCATTTAAGCTAGTATTCTTAATTACTGTGCAATGCATCCTTAGAACATCTATTGTTCACCAGATATACCTTCCCATCAACTATTTTTTAAATACATATTGTGTGCAAGGGATTTTTTTAGATATATGGGATACATCAATGAACAGAAGAAATATCCCTATGCTTACGGAGTTTACATCCTAGCTTACTTTCTATTTTTCAAAAACTAGATTCTCTAAGATAATACACCTAGGTAGGTGGACTGATCTTCAGGGAAAGACATTAACTATACAAAGTGCTACTTTGAAAATTGCAAATAGCTTTTTTTTACCTATTGCTATTTTTTTATTTTCAGTTTTGTTTGAGTAGACAATCATGTGAAGGTTCCAAGTTGCTCTCATTCATAGTATAATTAAATTCGTTAATTTAGCTTGCTTCATGTTTGTTTGTTTGTTTGTTTTACTTTAAAACTGCTAAAATAATTTGATGAAATAGTTTAGATTTGCTTTCTTTTAAAATCTGATATTTTCCTAAATCCAAGCACTTCTGAACGTAAACAATATGTTTTTGTTCTCTCTTCACAGGAGGCCTGCCAGGACATTTGCTATTAAGCTATAATTAAATCTTTTAATTTTTGATTTATTTTTATTTTCTCTACCTCTATTTCTGCTTTTCAATAGTCCTCGCTGTCTTCTTTGTATTTTTTTTCTTTCCTTGCCAACAACATTTCAAAACTGTTATTTGCTGTTGCTATTTGGCCAGGTCAGTGCTTTCTATTTGTCCTTGTTTCTCTTTCACTACAATTGATTTTTAAACACCCAAAGATAAACTGTGACTTCCAGCTGCTCTGTGGCTTTAGTTATTGCAATTCTTTCTTCAAAATGGCTGAGTGAGCAGGAGATGACTCAAATCAGGAGCAGGAAGCAAATGATTTCTTCCCTCATGAATCTTTGACTCAGCATTTGGCAAATTCTAGAGATGTTGAGGTATTTCCAATTGTCGCATTTGTCTACTTTCCTTAGATTGTTCCAGCATTTGTGATCAATCAGAACTTCATGGAAAGGCTCATCTTTTTTCGCTGCTCATTGATATAAAACAAGTTGAAAAATCTGATAGTATGTTTTGGGTGATAGTTGGGATGCCAAGGTGGAAGAGAAATATCACTTAAGATAAGTTTAATTTATCTGCTAACTTAAAGATTATCTGAGGACATACCATTTACAGCAAATCTTTTAAAAGAATTATTTAGTAGAGAATTGACTACTCTTTTTCATTATCTAAAGTAACATAGTACAGGGAAAATATAATTTGATCTAGCGTCAGGAAGTCTCATGCTTCTTCCAGCATTTAAGATCAATCAGAAATTTAAAGGAAGTCTCAGTTTTACTTTTATATGATTGTATAATTCTAGCTATACTATCAAGGCTTTGGTTTGGTCATATACAGAAAAAAGTTTAAACTAGATGCCTTTTATAATCCCTTACAGTGTCTTTGCATACATATTTTACATACAGTAGAATTTGCTGTCTCTTTCTTAGCACATACAGCCTTGAGAACTTCATCACATGTACAAGTTTGTATACCTACTCTCATAATCAGAACATAGCAAAGTTTTATCACCCCCCAAAACTCCTCATGCTACCCCTTTGCAGTTACACCCTCTGTCACCCACAGTCTCTGGCAATAGCTGATATACTTTCCATCCCTATAGATTTGTCTTTTTGAGAATGACACATAAACTGAGTCACACAGCATGTAAGTTTTTAAATTTGGTTTCCTCTTACTTAACATAATTTCTTTGAGATTCATCCAAGTTGTTGTGTGTACCAATAGTATGTTCACTTTCATTTTCGGAGTGGTATTCCATTATCTGGATAGACCACAGTTTGTTCATTCACCTGCTAAAGGGCACTTGAGCTATTTCAGTTTGCCATTCAGTTTATGAATGGCACTTTTTTTTTTTTTTTTACCTTTCAGAATTTATTTCATTTGGTGAATTGATATTACACAAACTTTGGAAGGGAGAAAACGCTCTCCTACTTACTATGAGATACTATCACCGCTTTTTATTTTTTTATTTATTTATTTTTTTAAAATCCTCCCCTCTACCTCTTGACTCCATTAAAAAAACAAATGGGAACATACTATATAGACCGTTGAACATGGCTTTTTTTTCACTTACTACATGCCTTGGAGAATGTTTTTTTTTTTTTTTGAATGGCACTTTTTATAAACATTCATGTGCAGGATTTTTAAAAAAATAATCTTTCATTTTCCTAGGGTAAGTCACCAAAGAGAGATGCTGAGTCATATTGTATGTGTATATTTACCTTTATAAGAAACTGCCAAATCAATTTCTAGAGTGACTGTTTTATTTTGCATTTACACAAGCAATGTGAGAGTGATCCAGTTGTTTGAATCCTCACCAGCATTTGGTGCTGTCAGAATTTCTAAAACTGTCTATTCTAACAAACATGTAGTGGTATCTTATCATGGTTTTAACAATATTTTCCTAATAGATAATGATGTTGAGCATCCTTTCATTTGTTTGTCATCTGTATATCCTCTTCACTGAATTGCTGGTTCATGTCTTTTACCCATTTTCTAATTGGATTATTTGCTATTTTATGGTTGAATATTTTTAGAGTTCTCTATATATTAGGGATATTAAGTCCTTCGTTAGATGCAAGTCTTGCAAATATTTTATTCCACTTGATAGCTTGTTTTTTTATTATTAATAACTATTTTTAGAGCAGTTTTAGGTTCACAGATAAATGGAGAGGAAGTTAACAAGACTTCCCATGTACTCCCTGCTTCTACATATGCATAGTCTTGCTTATAATTAGTATTTCCCACCTGTGGAATACATACGTTACAACTGATGAATCTATATCGAAACATCATAATCATCCAAAGTCTATAATTTACATTAGGATTTACTCCTGATGTTTTACATTCCATGTATTTGGAAAAATATGTAATGACGTGTTTATCATTTTGGTATCATACAGAGTATTCTCACTACCCTAAAAATCCTCTTTTCTCCACCTTTTCATCCCTCTTCCCCACCCCAATCCCTGTTTACCACTGATGTTTTTACTCTCTCCACAGTTTTGCCTTTTACAGAATGCCATATAGTTGGAATCATACAGTGTGTAGCCTTTTCAGATTGGCTTCTTTCACTTAGTAATATGCAAATAAGTTTCCTTTATGTCTTTTGGCTTGATAGCTTTTTTTTTTAGTACTGAATAATATACCATTGTCTGGATATATCAAAGTTTATTTATTCATTCACCTACTGAATGACATCTTGGTTGCTTCCAAGTTTTGGCAATTAGGAATAAAGTTGTTATACATATCAATGTGCAGGTTTCTATGCGAAAATGAGTTTTCAACACCTTTGAGTAAATACCAATGTTTATGGTTGTTGGATCATACAGTAAGAGAATGTTTAGTTTTGTAAGAAGCCACCCAACTGTCTTCCAAAGTGGCTGTTCCATTTTGCATTCCCACCAGCAATAAATGATAATTTGTATCCTTCCATGCCCTCACCAGCATTTGGTGTTGCAAGTGTCCTAAGTTTTGGCCATTCTAATAGGTGTATGGTGGTATCTCATTGTTGTTTTGTTTTCATTTGTATTTGCCTGATGACATATAAGGTGGTACATATTTTCATATACATATTTTTCATCTGCATATCTCCTTTGGCCAGTTGTCTGTTAAAGTCTTGGGTTCATTTTTTAATCAGGTTTTTTGGTTTCTTGTTGAGTTAAAGTGTTCTTTGAATATTTTGAATAATTGTCCTTTATCAGATGTGTCATTGACAAATATTTTTTTCCATTCTGTGGCCTTGTTTTTTTAATTCTCTTGACATAGTCTTTTACAAAACAGAAGGTTTTCATTTTAATAAAGTCCAGTTTATCAACCATTTCTTTCATGGGCCATACTTTTGGTACTCTGTCTAAAAGGTTATTGCTGTACCCAAAGTCAACTAGGTTTTCTTCTATGTTATCGTCTACAAGTTTTATAGTTTTGTGTTTTATATTTAAGTCTATTTTTCATTTTGCATTATTTTTTTGTGAAGGATGCAGTCTGTATCTGGATCAAAATTTTTGCATGGGATTGTCCAGTCGTTTTAGCACCATTTGTTGAAAAGACTATCTTTGCTCCGTTGTATTACCTTTGCTATTTTGTCAAACAACAGGTGACTATATTTATGTGAGTCTGTTTCTAAATTCTCTATTCTGTTCCATAGATTTATTAATCTATTTTTACCAATACCACACTGTCTTGATTATTATGGCTTTATAGTAAGACAAAAGGAGGAGATATGGGGATATATGTATATGTATAGCTGACTCACTTTGTTATAAAGCAGAAACTCACACACCATTGTAAAACAATTATACTCCAATAAAGATGTTAAATAAATAAATAAATAAACAAACAAACAAAAAGAAATTGGGTAACATCAGTACTCCAACTTTGTTCTTCACCTTAATATGATGTTGGGTATTCTGGATCTTTTGTCTCTCCATATAAGCTTTAGAATCAGTTTGTTAATATCCACAAAACAATTTGTTATTATTTGATTGAGATTGTGTTAATCTCTATATCAGCTTGGGGAGAAGTGACATCTTGACAATATTGAGTCTTCCTATCAATTTACATGGAATATCTCTCCATTTATTTAGTTCCTCTTTAATTTCATTCATCAGAGTTTTTAAGTTTGCCTCATTTATGTCTTGAACATATCATGTTAGCTTTATACCCAAGTAGTTTTTTAATTTGTGTGTAATGTAAACAGTATTATATTTTGAATTTTGAATTCTGCTCATTGATTGCTGTTATATAGGAAAGCAATTAACTTTTCTATATTAACCTTGTATTCTGCAACCTTGCTATAATCTCTCATTAGTTCCTAGAGTTCTTCTTTTTTCTTATTTTAAAAATTATTTTAGATCAACATAGACAATCATGTCATCTGTGAACAAAGTTTTGTTTCTTCCATCCCAATCTGTGTACCTTTAATTTTCTTTTCTTGTGTGATTGTATTAGTTTTCAACTAGAAATTTCATAGTTTTATGTTTCATATTTAGATCTATGACCTTTTGAGTTTGTTATTAAATTATGTTTAAGGTTCAAGTTGAAGTTATTTAAATCTTATTTTATTTCTATTTGAGTGTCCTATTGCTTCAAAAAGTTTGTTGAAAAGACTCTCCTTTTTCTCTTGAATTTGTATTATTTGCAGATATTAATTGGTCATATTTGTTTGAATCAATTTCCGGACTTTATTCTGTTTTATTAATCTATATATCTATTCCTTCACCAGTGCTACACTGTCTTGACTATGGTAGCTTTGTCATAAGTTTAAAAAATTGGGCAACTTTTTTTCTCCAACTTTCTTTTTCTTCTTCACAATGCTATTAATTATTCTAGCTCATTTGCCTCCTTAGAATAATATTCTATAAATCATAGATTTTTTATTCTTACTGAACATGTTCCTACTTTGTGTTCTTCTCCATTTTATATATTAAAGAAATTGACTTTATCTTTTGGGGTGAATTTAACGGCCCCCAAATTAGTAGAGTCTCACTATAAAAGAGCACAAATTTAAAAATTCTTACTATAATAGAACTCAAAATAGTTTTCAAATCTCTAATTTCTGTTAAGTTTACTCTACATAAGAATGATTTTTAGAAAATGCTATTAACATTTAACCTTGGGCATTCGTCCAATTCCCTACCTCTGAGGAAGTATAGATATATAGAACTCAATATTAGATGTAAATAAACAGTTTTTTTTTTTACTTACCATTGTATTAAACTCCTATGCAGTATTGGCCATATATTTTATTGTTTATTTAATTCTAATTTATTTTTTAAAAGATGGGTTTTATGATAAAAAGGGAAAGTGTTAATTTTTTACTCACAGGTGTCTAATTCTGAGACTAAGCTCTGCCAATCCAAATCTACCTATTCTCCTCTAATAATCTGGAATGCATTCATCATATGGCCGAAATGCATAAGGAGTGAGTAATGCCTGAAACTCAAGAAATTTTCTAGATTTTCCATTCACAACTCTGACCCTCCTTGTGCTTTTTTCCCTTGGCTTCTCAATCCCTGCTTTGTCCAATTACAATTTTATTTTATTTTTTAATTTAAAAAATTTATTAAGATGTATTTGATATACAGCATCGTGTAAGTTTAAGGTGTGCAACATATTGATTTGATACATTTACATTGCAAGACGAGTCCACTGTAGTATTAGCTAGCATCTCTATTGCACCACATAATTATCATTACTTCTAGTTTTGAGAACCATTAATATTTAATCTTTTAGCAAGCTTAATATTTAAGACAGTTTTGTTTATAATCACTGTACTGTGTACTAGGTCTCCAGGACTTATTTATCTACCAGTTGCAAGTGTTTACCTTTAAACAACATCTCTCCTATTCCCCCACCTCCAGTGCCTGGTAACCACTATTTTACTCTCTGTTTTTACTGAGTTTAGTTTTTTAAGATTCTACACAGAAGAGATATCACATATTATTTGTCTTTACCTGATATCTCACATAGCATAATATCCTCAAGGTCCATCCATGTTGTTGCAAATGACATAATTTCCCTTTTTCTAATGACTGAATAGTATTGCATTGAATATATATACCACCCTTCTTCAGCCATTCATCCATTGACATATTTAACTTATTTCCATATATGGAAATAACTTCTGCAATAAATATGGGAGTGTATTTTTCAGCAATAAATATTGGAGTGTAGATATTGGTTCAATCACCTGTTTTCACTTCATTTGGATACATACCTGGAAGTGGGATTGCTAAATTGTAAGAAATTTCTATTTTTTATTTTGGAAGGCACCTCTGTATTGTTCTCCATAGTGGCTGAACCAGTTTCCAATCCCACCAATGGTACATAATTGTTCCCTTTTCTCTGTATCCTTGCCAACACTTATTATCCCTTGTCTTCTTGATGATAGCCACTCTTACAAGTGTGAAGTGATATCTCATTGTGGTTTTGATTTGCATTTCCCTGATGACTAGTGATGTTGAGCGTCTTTTCATGTACCTGTTGGCCATTTTGATGTCTTCTTGAGAGGTGTCTTTTTAGTTCCTCTGCCCATTTTTTAATCAGATTCTTGTGCGGGTTTTTTTGTTTGTTACTGAGTTGCATGAGTTCTTTATAAATTTTGGATATTAACCCCGTATCTAATGCATAGATTGCAAATATTTTCTCCCATCCTGTACATTGCTTTTTCATTTTGTTGATTGTTTCTTTTGCAGTGCAGAATTTTTTAATTTTGTTGTAGTCCAACTTGTTGATTTTGTTGTTGCTGTTTGTACTTTTGGTGTTATATCCAAAAAATCATTGCCAAGACCAATGTCAAGGAGCTTCTTCCCTATGTTTTCTTCCAGTTTTATGGTTCCAGGTTTTTGTTTAATTATTTGATCTATTTGATGTATTTTGAGTTATTTTTTTGTGTGTAGTATAAGAAAGGGGTCCAATCTCATTTTTCTGCATGTGGTTATCTAGTTTCTGCAATACTATTTGTTGAAGAATCTATCCTTTCCCCATTGGATATTTCTGGCCCCCTTATCAAATATTAGTTGGCCATATATGTGAGGATTTAATGTTGGGCTGTAAGTATTGAACATATTTTATTATTTATTCATTTATTCACACATATTTTTGAGTAATGAATAAGAGAGTGTCTGTTTTTGAAAACAGTTTATTTCCCAGTATTATCTTGATAATGTCAACTTAGTCCCCAAAATGTGTGTCTGAAAGTCCTAACCTTACTATTCTGTTCAGTACTCACACCTATAAGAATGACTCTCAAATGCAGTTCTGTGATGTAATGACAACTTTTATCCTAATTTATGGTTTTACATCTGATTACCATCTCTTTCTTAATGTCTCAGGAGCTACTCAATTCACCTTTTCTATATTAAAACCTCCTACTTATCCAAATTAGTATATTCCCCATCTTTTATTGTTCTGTTGTGCCATCATTCTCAAAGTCTCAATACCTCAGCCAAACTCTACTTCATCTTTCTTCTTTACTATATTCCATGAATTGCTGAGTATGGTTGACTCAGCATATGCAATGTTACCATTATCTATCCTCCTTATTTCTAGCACCATTGGAACTCTTTGGTTCAAGGCTTGATTAAACCAAAATGTGAAGGAATAAAAAAAAAAGTGCAGGATTTACAATGGGAGCAAATTGTACAAATATACATTTTTTTTCTACCAGAGGGCAGACAGCAGAAGCAAGAAGAACTAAAATCCTGCATCCTGTGGAACAAAAACCACATTCGCAGAAAAATACACTGGGTGAAAAGGCAGAGAGCTATGTACCAGACAAAGGAATGAGATAAAACCCCAGACAAACAACTGAATAAAGTCGAGACAAGCAACCTTCCTGAAAAAGAATTCAGAATAATGATAGGGAAGATGATCCAGGACCTTAGAAAGAGAATGGAAGCAAAGATCAAGAAGATGCAAGAAATGTTTAACAAAGACCTAGAAGAATGAAAGAACAAACAAACAGGTGAACAATAAAATAACTGAAATGAAAAATGCACTAGAAGGAACAAATAACAGAATAACTGAAGCAGAAGAATGGATAACGGACCTGGAAGACAGAATGGTGGAATTCACTGCCAAGGAAAAGAATAAAGAAAAAAGAATGAACAGAAATGAAGACAGCCTTAGAGACCTCTGGGACATTAAACGCTACAACATTCACATTATAGGGGTCCCAGAAGGAGAAGAGAGACAGAAGGGACCTGAGAAAACATTTGAAGAGATTATAGCTGAAAACTTCCCTAACATAGTAAAGTAAATAGCCACCCAAGTCCAGGAAGCTGAGAGTCCCAGGCAGGATAAACCCAAGGAGAAACACGCCAAGACACATAGTAATAAAATTGACAAAAAATAAGGAAAAGAAAAATTACTGAAAACAACAAGAGAAAAATGACAAGTAATATACAAGGGAACTCCCATAGAGTTAACAACTGACTTCTCAGCAGAAACTCTACAAGCGAAGGGAGTGGCATGATATATTTAAAGTGATGAAAGGGAAGAACCTACGACCAATATTACTCTACCTGGCAAGGATCTCATTCAGATTTGCTGGAGAAATCAAAAACTTTACAGCCAAGCAAAAGCTAAGAGAATTCATCACCACCAAACCACCTCTACATCAAATGCTAAAGGAACTTCTCTAAGTGGGAAATACAAGAGAAGTAAAGGACCTACAGAAACAAACCCAAAACAACTAAGAAAATGGTAATAGGAACATACATATCGATAATTACCTAAACGTGATTGGATTAAATGCTCCAACCAAAAGACACAGGCTCACTGAATGTATACAAAAACAAGACCCATATATATGCTATCTACGAGACCCACTTCAGACCTAGGGACACACAAAGACAAAGTGAGAGGATAGAAAAAGATATTCCATGAAAATGGAAATCAAAAGAAAGCTGGAGTAACAATACTCATATCAGATAAAATAGACTTTAAAATAAAGAATGTTACAAGAGACAAGGAAGGACATTACATAATGATCAAGGGATCAATCCAAGAAGAAGATAAAACAATTATAAATATATATGCACCCAACATAGGAGAACCTCATTACATAAGGCAACTGCTAACATCTATAAAAGAAGAAATAAACAGTAACACAATAATAGTCGGGGACTTTAACACCTCACTTACACCAATGGACAGATCATCCACACAGAAAATTAATAAGGAAACACAAGCTTTAAATGACACAATATACCAGATAGATTTAATTGATATTTATAAGACATTCCATCCAAATCAGCAAATTGCAATTTCTTCTCAAGTGCACATGGAACATTCCCCAGGATAGATTACATCTTGGGTCACAAATCAAGCCTCAGTAAATTTAAGAAAATTGAAATCATATCAAGCATCATTTTGACTGCAATACTATGAGATTAGAAATCAATTACAGGAAAAAATAAAAACGTAAAAAACACAAACACATGGAGGCTAAACAGTACATTACTAAATAACCAAGAGATCACTGAAGAAGTCAAAGAGGAAATCAAAAAATACCTAGAGACAAATGACGATGAACAAACGACAATCCAAAACCTATGGCATGCAGCAAAAGCAGTTCTAAGACGGAAGTTTATAGCTATACAAGCCTACCTCAAGAAACAAGAAAAGTCTCAAATAAACAATCTAAACTTACACCTAAATGAACTAGAGAAAGAAGAACAAACAAAACCCAAAGTTAGCAGAAGGGAAGAAATCATAAAGATCAGAGCAGAAATAAATGATATAGAGACAAAGAAAACAATAGCAAAGACCAATAAAACTAAAAGTTGGTTCTTTGAGAAGATAAACAAAATTGAAAAACCATTAGCCAGACTCATCAAGAAAAAGAGGGAGAGGAATCAAATCAATAAAATTAGAAATGAAAAAGGAGAAGTACAACAGACACCACAGAAATACAAAGCATACTAAGAGACTACTACAAGCAACTCTCTGCGAATAAAATGGAAAACCTGGAAGAAATAGACAAATTCTTAACAAAGGTATAACCTTCCAAGACCGAACCAGGAAGAAACAGAAAATATAAACAGACCAATCACAAGCACTGAAATTGAAACTGTGATTAAAAATCTTCCAACAAACAAAAGCCCAGGACCAGATGTCTTCACAGGCAAATTATATCAAGCATTTAGAGAAGAGCTAACACCTATCCTTCTCAAACTCTTCCAAAATATAAAAGAGATAGAAACACTCTCAAACTCATTCTATGAGGCCACCATCACCCTGATACCAAAACCAGACAAAGGTGTCACAAGAAAAGAAAACTACAGGCCAATATCACTGATGAACATAGATGCAAAAATTCTCAACAAAATACTAGCAACAGAATCCAGCAGCACATTAAAAGGATCATACACCTTGATCAAGTGGGATATATCCCAGGGATGCAAGGATTCTTCAATATATGCAAATCAATCAATGTGATATTAACAAATTGAAGAATAAAAACCATATGATCATCTCAATAGATGCAGAAAAAGCTTTTGTCAGAATTCAACACCGATTTATGATATAAACTCTCCAGAAAGTGGGCATAGAGGGAACCTATCTCAACATAATAAAGGCCATATATGACAAACCCACAGCAAACATCATTTTCAATGGTGAAAAACTGAAAGCATTTTCCCTACGATCAGGAATAAGACAAGGATGTCCACTCTCACCACTATTATTCAACATAGTTTTGGAAGTCCTAGCCACCACAATCAGAGAAGAAAAAGAAAAGAATACAAACTGGAAAAGAAGAAGTAAAACTCTCACTGTTTGGAGATGACATGGTACTATACATGGAGAATCCTAAAGATTCCGCCGAAAACTTCTAGAGCTAACCAACGAATTTGGTAAAGTTGCAGGATACAAAATTAATGCACAGAAATCTCTTGCATTCCTACACACTAATGATGAAATTTCTGAAAGAGAAATTAAGGAAACACTCCCATTTACCATTGTAACAAAAAGAATAAAATACCTAGGAATAAACCTACCTAGGGAGACAAAAGACCTGTATGCAGAAAACTATAAGACATTGATGAAAGAAATTAAAGATGATACCAACAGATGGAGAGATATACCATGTTCTTGGATTGGAAGAATCAATATTGTGAAAATGACTATACTACCCAAAGCAATCTACAGATTCAGTGCAATCCCTATCAAATTACCAATGGCATTTTTTACAGAACTAGAACCAAAAATCTTAAAAATTTTATGGAGACACAAAAGATCCTGAATAGCCAAAGCAGTCTTGAGGGAAAAAAGCAGAGCTGGAGGAACCAGACTCCCTGACTTCAGACTGTACTACAAAGTTACAGAATTCAAGACAATATGGTACTGGCCTAAAAACAGAAATATAGATCAATGGAACAAGATAGAAAGCCCAGAGATTAACCCACGTAGCTATGGTCAACTAATCTATGACAAAGGAGGCAAGGATATACACTGGAGAAAATATGGTCTCTTCAATAAGTCGTTCTGGGAAAACTGGACAGCTACATGTAAAAGAATGAAATTAGAACACTCCCTTACACCATACACAAAAATAAACTCAAAATGGATTAAAGACCTAAATGTAAGGCCAGACACTATCAAACTATTAGAGGAAAACATAGGAAGAACATTATTTGACATAAATCACAGCAAGATCTTTTTTGATCCACCTCCTAGAGTAATGGAAATAAATACAAAAATAAACGGGACCTAATGAAACCTCAAAGCTTTTGCACAGCCAAGGAAACCATAAACAAGACGAAAAGACAACCTTCAGAATGGGAGAAAATATTTGCAAATGAATCAATGGACAAAGGATTAATCTCTGAGATATATGTTAGCTCATGCAGCTCAGTATCAAAAACACAGCCCAATCCAAAAATGGGCAGAAGACCTAAACAGACATATTTCCAAAGAAGACATACAGATGTCCAAGAAGCACATGAAAAGCTGCTCAACATCACTAATTATTAGAGAAATGCAAATGAAAACTACAATGAGGTATCACCTCACACCATTTAGAGTGGGCATCATCAGAAAATCTACAAACAACAGGTGCTGGAGAGGGTGTGGAGAAAAGGGAACCCTCTTACACTGTTGGTGGGAATGTAAATTGATACAGCCACTATGGAGAACAGTACTGAGGTTCCTTAAGAAACTAAAAATATAATTACCATATGGCCCAGCAATCCCACTACTGGACATATACCCAGAGAATACCATAACTCAAAAAGACACATGCACCCCAATGTTCATTGCAGCACTATTTACAATAGCCAGCTCATGGAAGCAACCTAAATGCCCATCAACAGACAAATGGATAAAGAAGATGTGGTACATATATACAATGGAATATTACTCAGCCATAAAAAGGAATGAAATTGGGTCATTTGTAGAGACGTGGATGGATCTAGAGACTGTTATACAGAGTGAAGTCAGAGAGAAACAAATATTGTATATTAACACATACATGTGGAACCTAGAAAAATGGTAAAGATGAACCAGTTTGCAGGGCAGAAATTGAGACACAGATGTAGAGAACAAATATATGGACAACAAGGGGGGAAGTGGCAGGGGGTGATAGTGGTGGTGTGATGAATTGGGAGATTGGGATTGACATATATTCACTGATGTGTATGAAATTGATGACTAATAAGAACCTGCTGTATAAAAAAATAAAATAAAATTCAAAAAAAACCTGCTATATAAAAAAATAAAATAAAATTTAAAAATTAATGGAATTTTTTCAATATTCAGAATGTGCCTATTATAGTTATAGAATATTAATTGGAATATACAGTGAAATTCATTTAGGGAAGTATAGAAATCCAAAGTTTATATGAATAATGGGCTGTTATGGCGTTTATCTGGAAGTGATGTCCAGCTTGTTACCTGTCAGGACAGTTAATAAAAGATATTTATATTACATATTAAAACAGTTGAAGTTGAAATGCTATACCAAGAAGGGGTTTGTAGGATGCTCAGACCTCCTGAACATACCTTGGACACTTTACATACTTGGTATATGAAGTTGGTGGCTGATATGTTTTTATTGATCCAATTTAGTCTAGGGGATCTACATAAAATTCCTCTGCCAGGATAATTTATGGCTATCTGAAGTAAGATAAATGTGGTAGCTTGATTATTAACACACCGGCAAATAATTGGATTGGAAATGGTCTATTACAGAGGTAAAGCCAACTTAGCAATCAGAATGTGTATATGTATACATGTATTTAAGTCTAAAAACCTGTACAATATTCACTTATTCAACAGGCATAATCTAGTGCCATCTGATTGCCATATACTATGCTAATTGTTAGTGATGTAGAAAGCAGACTTTCATTGTCAGCAATTAAAAATGAAATTCTGCAATAAGTTAAATATCCAGATACTTATTACATAGCATGATACTGTTCTAACTGCATTATATATTGAAAAAGGGCTCCTAAGAGTATTGGAGAAAGAAAAGCCTTTGATAAGCAGTCATTGCATCTTGGCTTGAAAAAATAAAGTTATTAACAGGGAAAGAAAATGGAAATAGCATACTGGGTAGAAGGAGAAGAGTCTGAGAGACTTCAGAGAGTATTGCATCACTTCCTTACAATGTGTACTACTTGAACTTTGAACAGATGTACTGTTTTTCCCTGTCTCTTTTTGTCTAACTACACATCAATCTTTGGGTTACACAAGTAATAATTGTATATGGGAAATATACTATCCTTTCTGGTCAACCACTTAGTCTATGCACACTAGGACGATGAATAAGAGTTAACCAATAAATGGGAGGTAGAGTTGTTCTGGGAAAACATAGCAATTATAAATATCTGGAAGCAGGAAAGACACTGTCTTTCACCTTCAATGAATAACAAATAAGCTGAAGCATAGAGTATAAGGAAAAGAAGGACAGAGATGCAAATAGAGAATTAAGTAGCATATTGAAGGGTTTGGACAGGACACTGTCAAACTTTTGTATTACCTTGAGAAGTTATAGAACTAGGTTTACATTTTAAAAGGAGAAAAAAGGATCACATGCAAAATGCTAAGAATGTGAGATAGAACAGGGCACTTTTGAGGAACTAAAAAAATTGTTCATTATAGCTATATTCTCTGGTGCTTATAATATGGATGGAGGATGAGGCTGCAGCAGAAGGCAAAGACCACCTGGTGAAGGGTCTCTTCATGTTATGCTAATGAATTTGCAACAGCTAAAACTTTTAAAGCAAGAAAAAGAGCTTTCTAAACATTTTTAGCAGACATTCACTATTAATTTATAGTTATTTCTTTATTGATAATGTCATTCACTTACAATGGCTGCAAGATTCTGATAGGAGGAATCTGATTCAAGTTATTTTTATGAGTTATACTCACTGGAGAAATTCCACATAAACATATTCACTCTATTCTTTTACAAGATTATATTAATCATAACATAGATTTGAATACAACTTTCTAATTTATAGTCTTTTAAAGGAATCATTTAAATTAATATTAACAAGAAAGTTGGTAGTGTGAAGACTTTAACACCATTTTACAGATGTAAAAACTGACATTTTAAATAATACGTTCATTATCACAAAATTAGTATGTGATACTATTAATTCCAAATTGTGCCCCCTGGATAGTTTTTTATGAGAGCCTACCATATTTTGAAAGTACTCTGCTATTTTGATTTTAATGATTTGAGATATGATAAAGTATCTGGACTTATTTCTACCAAAGCAAAAGACTAATCTGGTAGATTCAAGCCAAACTTAGTGGTTCTGAGGGATTTATATGACTCAATATCTGTTTATGAACTTTGACCCTGGTCTATATTTCTATTCAAATAGAAATATTTGAAGGGGTGCAAACACAGTATTCCATATTAACTACAAATGAATTTACCATAGTGCTCAACAACGTTTGCACATGAGCTATTTTACTTTTTTATTTGTGTTAATACTTATATATCTAAATATTGTACCTTTTAAAACTAAAATACTTTCCTTGGATATTAAAAAAGTCTTTCATAGTACACATACATAGAGGATATGTATAAAGTTTTGATGCTCATTTATGAGAGTTATATGTGCATGTGGGCATTCACATGCATGTGTTTATGACTTTCAAATTTCAGGCATTGTTGGTTTTCCAATTTATTTTAATTCAATTTCTAATTTTTAAAAATTTCAATTCCATGGCTCCCATTGCTTTTTCATGTCTTTGAGAATGATTTTATTAGTTTATGTGGGAAACATTTCTGTCTCTCAAACTGATTGGTTTCAGCAAGTATATTTAAAACTGTAAATTTTTAATATATTTTATGTATTTTGCTATTGTTCATTACTACTCTAGAATTTTGTTTGCTATATGTTAGAAGATCTAGTGTACCTGTTTTTTTGAAGAGTGAACATGAAATGGACATCTCAAGGATGTATCTTGCCTGAACAGTGTGTTTACGGTGTGTGTTCTTGGACTTCCATTATTTAAGGCTTTTTGCCAGAATGTGACTATAGCATCCAATTTAGAGAACCACTTCACGCCTGCCATTCCTCCCATTACTTCTATTTAAGTTGGCAGATGAGAATATTCTCTTTGGATATTTTCCTTTAGCAACTTTGGATGCATTCAGATTTCAAATTACCATCTGTTTTATCAACAATTACTACTGAGTGAATCCAAGAAGCAGTTCTTTGTACTTGACACATAATGCCACTTCTCTATTACTCAGTTAAACTTATACTTCAGTCAGGTTGAGTTTTCAATAATATTGATGTTATTCTAATTGCATGTATCAGTGACCTCATATATTCTATTGACTCTGAAGAGAAATAATTTGGAAATAATCCAATGTCTTCAACTCAGCAACAAATAATATGTAATGCATTGGACATGTACACTGTATCAGAGAGAATAAAATATATCACCACATTATTGTTTGTCATATCCCAAACAATAGTTTGACCTTGTTAAACTTGTAAATAGTAAGTAATATTGAATAAAAGGTAATATAATAATCAGTAAAGAGTTTCCTGACAAAAATTAATGACTGTTAATGGTAGTCACAATTTTTTATAATAGCAGCATCCAATAGTTATATTGGTGAATGAGTAATTAATTATTTGAAACTAAAGAGCCATGAAATGATGATCAATCTAGGCAACATTATATGCATAAATAGATTTAAAGTGTCAGGATTGTTCACTTTAAGAAGGAGAAACTGAAGGAGTGGAAATAAGCCAAATAATAGATGGAAAGTTTTCAAAGGAGGGAAAGTAAATACATGTTCTCTAAGGTTAATGAGAGAAATTTCAATTAAAAAGATATAGGTTAAGTCATTTAAAAAATGATTATATCCTATAGTGTCTCTTATAGACTGAAGATACTATAAAATGATGGATCAGATATATAAGGTAATCTTTATGAAAGCTCATACCACCATATTTACCTTATAGTCAACATTTAAAGTATATGCATTTTCTTCTTCTTTTCTACCACCCCAAGCTATTTTTACTGTAATTTTAGTTGCTTAGAAATAGTAGAAGAGAGGACATGGAGATAAATTTCTAATTTCTCTCTCTCTCCCTCTCTCTCTCTCTCTCTCTCTCTCTCTCTATATATATATATATATATATATACACACACAGTGCTGTCAGAGGTCTCAAATCTCTTAATGTTCATATAACTAATATATTTCAATTAACCTATCCAGTCGTAATCAAAGATATCAAGCTAAATATACAGGTTTAACTAATTTGGTTTAGTGTCTATCATAATTGTCATGTATAAATTAAAAAATCAGTAAAATATATAGAAAATTAAGAAAAAATGTGCTGCCTTAGAAATAGAGAAACAGATGTAGAAAAAAAATGTATGTATACCAAGGGGGGGAAGGGAGGATGGGATGAATTGGGAGATTGGGATTGACATATATACACTAATATGTATAAAATAGGTAACTAATGAGAACCTGCTGTATAGCACAGGGAATTCTACTTCGCTGTACAGTAGACACTAACACAACATTGTAAAACAACTATAACCGCCCCCAAAATGTGCTGCCTTACTATCTTTTAAGAAATTGAAAATGATGTATGTTCTTACAAATAATGTATTTATATGAACCACATTTATATATACACAATGGCAAAGTTTTAAGTTATGAGTTAAAACAAAAAGTTGAGATCTAGGGAGATAATATTTGAGATGTAGGAGTTGTGAGATCTGGTACCATATGCCAAGGGACCTGGGAGGAGTCTCATCTACTCATAAATCAGATAACAGGCAGACAGACCTTGGTATGGGCTGTGGAAATGGCAGGAACCTATGAACTTGACCATGGTTGGGAGTACCTGGATTATGCTGATTTGGGCAGATAGCCACAGATGAGAGAACCTTTGTAGAAGTCCAGGTTTCCTAAGGAAAGATTCCAGCATTCTATTAGAGAAAAAATAAAATGAGTTTGGACACATTAGAGAGGATAAGAAGAAATTTGTCAGTACCACCTCCCCCGGCAGCATGGGGCTGAATTAGTCCAAGGTAACCTCCCCCACAAAGGGAAAGTGAGAGTAGTGAGTGAATGCCCAGTTTCCCCAGATGCTCAGCACATTTCTGGAGAAACCTGTTTCTCTCCCATAATACCCAGAGTATTGAGGTGGGATCTCTTACTGGAGGGAGAGAGGAGTTTGGAAAAGAGGCAGATAAGACTATCAGGACATTAGAGGGACACAGTTCTTCCTAGCTGCATTCAGGACTCTAGCAGGGAGCCTGCCTGTGAACTACTGGACAAACCTCACTCAAAGATCCCCTCAATTGTACTGTGGGCACTTTCAATGCCTTGAGTGTGAAACCCACATGTTGTGGCTTCTTGTGCACATTCCTGAGGGCATCAGCAAGAGCAAGCTCAGTTAGATTAGGAGGTTATGCAAAGAATAGACCACAGTCTGTGGCCAAAGGAGACTACAAATTTGAGTGCTAGAGCCACCTTCAGGCAAAAAAAAAAAAGATTTTCAGCAGCTGGACTGATGAGTTATAAGGACAAGAGAAGACATGAAAGCTTAAGAAATTCTGCTGTAAGAAGGAGCAGGAAGCATGGGCCAGGTGTATCCATACCTCTCTCCCTGGAAAGCTTTAGATATAAGCAGGACCAACAAAAGTATCTCTCACCTTAAGGCCAGGGAAACAGTAGAAACTGTCAGTGAAACTAAGAGATGTTTTTGAAAAGATAAACCAAATTGGTGACCTTTAGCTACACTAACTTTAAAAAAATGACTCAAATAAATATAATCAGGAATGAAAAAGGAGACATTACAACAGATATCAGAGAAATTTAAAGGATTAAAAGAGATTACAATTAACAGTTATACACAAAAAATTGATAACCTAGAATAAAAGGATAAATTCCTAGAAATATAAAGCCTACCAAAGTTGAATCATGAAGAAATACAAAATATGAACAGATGAATAATGAGTAAGGAGATTGAATCAGTAATCAAAATTTCCCCAAACAAAAAAGCCCAGGACCGGATGGCTTCACTAGTGATTCTTCCAACAATTTAAAGAAGAATTAATGTCAATTCTTTTCAAACTTTTCCAGAACATTGAAGAGAAGTGATTATTCTCAAACTCATTTACAAGATTGACATTTCCCTGATACCAAAGTCAGATAAGACAAGAAAACTATAGAAGAATATCCCTGATGAATATAGATGCAAAAATTCTCAACAAAATATAAGCTAACCAAATTAAACAACACATTTAAAGGATTTTTCACCATGTTTAAGTGGGATTTATCCCTGGGACAAGAACGGTACAGCGTACAAGAATTAATTATATGATATAACAAATTTAGCAGTGTGAAAGATAAAAATGATACAACCATCTTAATTGATGCAGAAAAGCATTTGACAAAGTGTAACAGCCTTTCATGATAAAAACCCTCAGCAAATTGTGTATAGAAGGTATATACCTCAACATAATAAAGACCATGTACAACAAACCCACACCTAGAATCATATTCAACAGTGAAAATGTAAAAGCATTTCCTCTAAGATCAAGAACAAGATAAGCATGCCCACTCTCACCACTCTTATTCAACTACTAGAGCAATCAGATAAGATAAAGAAATAAGAGCAATCAAGTAAGATAAGTAAGAGGCATCCAAATTGGAAAAGAAGAAGTAAAATTGTCATTAGTTGCAGATGTTATGTTTTATTATATAGAAAATTCTAAAGGCTAAACTAAAAAATTGTTGCAACTAATCCAAAGAATTCAGTAAAGTTGCAGGTTACAAAATCAGGTTAGAAATCAGTTGCATTGCTATACACTAACAATAAAATGTTTGAAAAGAAATGAAGAAAACAATCTCATTTAAAACATCAACAACAATAAAAATACTTAGGAATAACTTTAAGGAAGTGAATGATCTGTGCAATGAAAACTACAAGATTTTAATGAGAGAAACAGATATCCTATCGAAAGAGTTAATATTGTTAAAATGAACATACTAACAAAAGTGATATACAGATTCAATGCAATTCCTATCTCAATTTAATGGCACTTTTTACAGAAATAGAAAAATCGATCCTAAAAGTCATTAGGATTAGAACAACAAAAGACCCGGAGATCCAAAACAATATTGAGAAAGGTGAACAAAGCCGGAGGCATCACACTTCGTGATTCTTAAACTTTATTACGGCTATAGTAATCAAATGGTATGTTACTGACATAAAAATAGGCACATAGACCAACAGAATAGAATCGAGAGCCCAGAAATAAACCTCCACATATATGATCAACTAATATTTGACAAGGAAGCCAAGAGCACTCTGTGGAAAATAAGAGCCTCCTTAATAAATGGTGTTGGGAAATCTGGATAACCACATGCAGAAAAATGAAGTTGGACCCATACCTTACACCACTCATAAAAATTAACTTGAAAATATATTAAAGACTTGAACCTAAGACTTGTGACCATAAAACTCTACAAGAAAAAAAAAAATAGGCAAAACATTCTTTGACATAGATTTTGGTGACATTTTTTGGATTATGACACCAAAAGCACAAACAACAAAAGTGAAAATCAACAAGCAGGACTACATCAAGCTTAAAATCTTCTGCACTACAAAAGAAATAATCAACAAAATGAAAAAGCAATGTACAAAATGGGATAAAATATTTGCAAACCATATATTGGGTAGGGGTTTATATCCAAAATATTTAAAGAACTCATGCAACTCAACTAACAATGACAAAAAAAAATCCAATTTTAAAATGGGCAGAGGAAGTAAATAGACATTTTTTCCAAAGAAGACACCCAAATGGCCAAGGTGCATAAAAAGATGCTCTACATTACTAATCAGCAGGGAAATCCAAATCAAAACTGCAATGCCACAATGAGATATTACCTCACACCTGTTAGAGTAAGTGTCGTAAAATAAAATTTAAAAAAAGACAAGAAATAACAAGTGCTAGCGAGGATGTGAGGAATAGACAACACTTTGAACTGTTGGTGGTATATTGGTTCAGCACCATGAAAAACAGTATGGATTTCCTCAAAAAATTAAAGATAGAACTACCATATGATCCAGCAATCCTACTTCTGGGTATATATTCCAAAGAAATTATGACAGGATGTTGAAAATATATTTGTGCCTCTGTGTTTATTGCAGCTTTATTCACAGTAGCCAAGATATGGAAACAACCTATATGTCCATCAGTGGATGGATAGATAAAGAAGATGTGGTGTGAGTATATATTATTCAACAATGAGAAAGAAGAAAATCATTCAATTTGAGACACCATGGATGGCCCTTCAGCCCATTACGTTAAATGAGGTAAGTCAGACAGAGAAAGACAAATACTGTATAATATCATACATATGTGGAATCTTAAAAATCAAAACTCATAAAAACAGAGAATAGAATGGTGGTTACCAGGAGCTGGAAGTGGGGGAAATGAGAAGATGTTAGTCAAAATGTACACATTTGCAGTTAGAAGATGACTAAATTCTGGAGATCTGATGTGTACACTGTGATTATAGTCAACAATACTGTATTATATACTTCAAAGTTGCTAAGGGAATAGATCTCAAATGTTCTCCCCACAAAAAAGCAATAAGTATGTGACTTGATGGAGGTGTGAGCTAACACTATGACAATAATGGCACTGCAATATATAAATATATCAAATGAACTCATTGTACACCTTAAACTTACACAATGTTACCTGTCAATTATATCACAATAAAAAGTGAGATTATATATGTGAAATGCTCCTGTAAATGGAACTTGGTTATATCATGTTTGAAATGTGATAGTATTCCTCTTTTGAGAGTGTGTCTGTGTTTATAAGTATTCTTCCTATAATTACCATTATATTGATGTTTCTAAAAATGGTGAACTCACAGAATGCCAGCAGATATATCTACAGACCTTCATGATTAAGAAGCACTGTATTAAAATCTAATGGCTTTTGAGTCTAAACCTAACACAAACTCTGGTTAAGAATTGAGTTACAACAGTAGGTTATAATTTGAGCATCCAGATGACCCATGGGATGTTAACTTTTCATGGAGAATTTGCACACCACAAAAAACATGCCCATATACTCTATAGGCTAACATATGCCCAGTAACATATTTCTTAGAAACATAATTTAAATAGGTAATCATGCCTCCAGCTATAAACAAGAATGGCTCAACTAGTAAAAGAGGCTTCAAATAAAGCAAACATTAAGGGGGAAAAAAAGAAAGAAATCGACGTACAGAATCATAGCAAGAAAATAATAGTGGGCTTCCCTGGTGGTGCAGTGGTTGAGAGTCCGCCTGCCGATGCAGGGGACACGGGTTCATGCCCCGGTCCGGGAAGATCCCACATGCCGCGTAACGGCTGGGCCCGTGAGCCATGGCCGCTAAGCCTGCACGTCCGGAATCTGTGCTCCGCAACGGGAGAGGCCACAACAGTGAGAGGCCCGTGTAACCCACCCACCCCAAAAAAGAAAAGAATAGTAAGCAGGACCTACAGAAATTCTCTGATCTCCCAGGGCACCTTGGGTACTGAAAAGGAAGTAAGATATTGGTGAGAATACTGAATAGGATTATGAAAGGAAATATCCTGGACACTCTTGCTTTTCTATTTATCACAGAGATTATCATTTTTTGGAGACTATCTGATTCTCCATAAAATTAGTTTATGAAAATTTTCACATGATTTATATTTTCATACAAATCCATTGAAATTTTAATAATGCAAGTGTTCATGTTTTCAAATAAAACAATCTGAATGCATGTTTGAGTGTGAAATTTTTGTTTATTTCTTGGGTAAATCAAGCATTGCTCATTAACATTGAACATACAAATTACATAGTCTTTCTCAATTTATAATTGCTGCTCCTTTCATCTCTACATAACCATAGCTTGCATCTCCTTTGTATATCTGCTGGGTAAGAGACCCTGACATCTTATTCCCTGATAACTTTCCCTTGGTGCAACTCTGTAGAGAGAATCTCCTTATAACTCCTAAATTTTCCCTATTTTTTGGATTTTTTTTCATTTGCTTCTAAACTATACTGGTATTTCTGGTTTCCTCAATGCTGTATCAAAGAAAAAAATATACTTTTCATTTTATGAGCTGATTGAGGGAGGCCATTTTCTTTTCTTCTTTCTGACAGTAGAACTTGGCATTGATGGCTTCTTATCAATAGGTTAGATTTGTTAAAGAAAGTTAATTAGAGAATAGAAACAGTTACCTTGGTCTTTGGAAAGAAGTTAACTTTTCAAGTAAACTAATAAATGTATATTTCAATCTAGAAAAATTGTGCCTTTTGCATGGAATCACAATAAATCAGATAATATAATATCTGAATTTTGTATTTCATATTGTTTGTCAAAGATAAGGAATTCTCTAGGTACAGGCATGAAAGATTTAGCAAAAGAAGACAGAAGTTAAACACAAGGTTGTTTCTGTACAAAAGTCACATTATACATTTTTATAAGAAATGAGAAATTAAACTATATAATCATATATGTATTGTTGCTATGCTTAGTGGATATCACTCACTTGCATTCAATTTAGTCTAGGCTATATTTTGGGAAGATTTCTGTCCTTCCAGATACTTATTAAAGGAGAAACATGAAAAATGATACAGAACTAAGACATAAAGGTAGCAACTTCACAAAGAAGAATGAATCATTGCACATTCAACAATGGATCTCATCAAAATTGTTCTTAGCATCACATACTTTACATTCAATGGTCAATCTATGAACAAACTGGTGACTGAGCTATGGGTTCCCCATCTCATTTATCACAGCAGAACTATATCCTTCGCATTTCAAGAAAATTACAGAAAATAAAACCAAAAAGCTGGAAACAGAGATGACACCCATGACAACATTAAAAAAAGTATACTGAAGATGTGCAGCCAACAGCTCAACTTACAATTAATACAGCACAGATTGATGTCTGACTTTTCCTGTTACAATATCTGACTGAACCTAAAACAAGACCCAATGGGAATGCACCAAAGACATGAACAAATGCACACCAAAATAGGTTTTATTATTAATTATAACTGATGCATAAATCATATATATTTCTCTATGGCTCAACTTTAATTCAGTGAAAATTCATAAATATATAGCATTTGTTAATCTGAACCATTACTGAGATGAATCTATAATTTATATCTGAGCTAATACAATGGATTTCTCTCAAGGTGCTTATTCTTGGCTATAATCACTTCTCTCTGGGGTATCTCAACTAGGTAGACTTATCCTGAAATAGCTATCCGAACTACAAACTTCAGATTACATGTTTGAGTATGTATATGGATAGAGGAGAAAAGGGACTGATAAAAACATGTTGAGAAAGGAGGTATATCATTAAAGATAAACCTGAATCATATAGAATATCCTAGGAGTACTCTGAAAATTAGGTTACCTTATAATCTTGCAATCCTATAGGTCAGTGATCTTCAAAATGGGGAAACGTGACCCAGAGACAAGAAAACAATTCCAGGATTTCTATTCATATTTACTTTTTCAACTTATATTTCTATACAAATATATTAATATTATAGAAAATATGTCTTTTAATTAATGCTAACACATATATTGACAGGGCCTACCCAATTTTTTCAGTTTGGGGATCATTGCCAGACTTTACCAATTGACCTGTATCTGGCATCACTTACAGCAGGCAGGTTGAAGAAAGATAAATTTATTAATATTTCCAAGAAAAATATTCATAATCAACAAGTTATATTAGAACAACAAATATAAACTCACAACTCAATGGATATGTGCTTATCACTGATAAGGATATAGTAATCTGGTTTGATTCCCTGTTGCTGATTTTGAAGGCCTAGTTTCTAAATTGATAGTACAGGCCTAAAATCTATCCTAAGAGATTCATACTATGCAATTAATGATAATGGTGAGGGCGGTGAAGACATTTTTTATGGTTTTTTTGTCTGCTCATTCTTAAGAAAATTACATTTTTTTCTTAAGAAATGTACATTCTTTGTACATTATTAACATTTATATAAGATACAGTTAGGAGACATATTACTGGAAAAAAATGCTAACACAGAAAACAGAATGCAACTTTTCATGGGTTCTACTTTTACCTTAAAATTTTTTTAAATACTGTACTTAAAAAAGAACTTATAGGGCTTCCCTGGTGGCACAGTGGTTGGGAGTCCACCTGCCAATGCAGGGGACATGGGTTCGTGCCCTGGTCCAGGAAGATACTACATGCCACGGAGCGGCTAGGCCCATGAGCCATGGCCGCTGAGCCTGCGCATCCGGAGCCTGTGCTCCGCAACGGGAGAGGCCACAACAGTGAGAGGCCCACATACCACAAAAAATAAATAAATAAAATTAAAAAAAAGAACTTATAGTAGGAGGAATATGTAGGTTAGGAAGAGAGTTGGAGTAAAGTCTACAAAATAAAATATCAATACGTTTTTATATTTTCACTCTTGAAAAACGTAATTTGAAAGATGTACTTGTGAATATGAGTTGAAGTCCATGTTCATAAGTTTTGATGAACTTCTATAAGTTTTCATTATTTGAATTTTGTTTATCATACTTCCCCATTCTAATGATTCACGAGGAGTGAGGGGCATGACCTTTGAGAGGGGCTAACCTGAGTTACCTCTACGATCTTCCTCTACTACCTCCACTACCATTCATTACCTTAGGTTGAAACTCCTTGCCACTGTGAGCCATCTCTGTTGATGGCATGCCTTGTAGTGGGAAAAGGTTGAGAAACCTTGTAGAGCCAGGGTGCCCTGTTTCATTTTCAGAATACTCCTTGCTATCAAACTTGGATAAGAGTCTACCTTTTAACACGTCTCTAGACAGAATTTAGAGTACCAGATCTGCTCTCCTACTCTCAAACCTAGGCAAGACTGTTAGCTATCCACATTGGTTGGGATTTAAGAGTGGTCTACAAAAATGTACCTCTCCTTTCCTACTGAGTCAATAATCATCACTATCCTGTCCTCTTTATTTATCCTCTTTTATCAGTCAGAGTCCAATCAAATCAGAATATAGAAAACACATAGTAATTTGAAAAGGGAACATTTAATACAAATACTTATTAACTATAAGATGAGACTATCTATAAAGTAGTAAAGAGAACCCTAATGACTGGAGCTGAGAGAGAATATCCAAGGAAGAACCGACTTGGAAGGGGAATCTTCCTAAACCTAGGATTCAGATCTTGTTGGAGAAAGTGTGGTTGCAGCCCATTGCATGATGGAGAAATTTTCTGTGTTGCCTGGACAAGATCTGGTCCAGAATCATCGGGCAATCTATAAATGCCACTCAGTAGTGTAGGTAAACCAAGACTGTCAGACACAGTAACCAGCCAAGACAGGAAATACTTTTCTGGGGTGCAAGTACACAGTTAACCATGGTTAGGATTGGCAAGTAGGAAACACACCTACTGAGTGCTGGAAGCTGAGGCTACTGGGGGGCCTGCAAGGCTCCCTGGGAATATGCCTGCAGTGGACTATTGACCACTATATGATGGGAAGGCATTCACAGTGCTGGGTACCATTGGACACCCCTCATATGCGCTGCTGACAGCCACTCAGGAGGAGCAAGGAGAAAACCAAAGCACACTAGAACTAGAAGAAAAAAACCTTTCTTCCATCCGTGTTAGTTCTTTGCACAGTACAAAAGGAAACTTAGTTCCAGCTGTAAAAGAAAAATATTTAAATGGTCCAGGTCCATTTTTTGCACAGTCAAAGAAATGAGGATTTGAACCTGAGAGGCAATAAAGTGACAACTTGAATATTTGTTTTAGTTTTGTTCCTGATTGTCTGTTTTTCCCTTTTCCCACCCACATAGACTGTGAAGATTTTCTTCCTTCTCCTCATCTTCAGCATCTAGCACAATGTTTTCTATAAAGTGGGATAATATTAGATTTGTTATTGAAATAAAATTCTATACCACCCAACATAGCACAATCAGTGTAGCGGTTAAAATCTCAGATATGGAGCCAAATTATGGACATACAAATCCTATCTCTGCCATATTCTAGTTACATGACTGTGTTCTGTGTTTCCTCATCTGTGATTTGAGGACAATAATTTTGCCCACTTCATAGGCTTGTTGTGTGGATTAAATATACTTACAATGTAGTGTTCTGTAATTGCTAGTTAATATTACAGTTGACCCTTGAATAATACCAGTTTGAACTGTGAGGGTTCATCCACTCATATGAACATTTTTTTTTCAGTAAATATGTACTACATTACTATACTACCTGCAGCTGGTTTAATCCACGGATGCAGAACCACAGATATGGAGGGCTGGCTGTAAAGTTATACTTGGGTTTTCCACTGCACGGAAGGTCAGTGCCTTTAACCCCTGAATTGTTCAAGGGTCAACTGTATTATTATTTCCAATTTATTTTTTATCTTTCCAAATATCTAACATAATTCATTTGCACTCAACAATACTTAATAAATACTGTTGAACAGATGAATGAATGAAGGCCGATGGATATTCATGCATTTTTTTTGAATCACACACTTAAGGAATGAATAAGAGGAATAGAGGAATTATTCTGGCTTTGGAAAGTGCAATTCACTGTCTACCAACTACTTAGCACTCTGTCTTCATTCTTCAGTACATTACCTCCCAAATAGTTTGGTGGCCAATGCAATAGTGTCACCAGTTTTACTTGGATTAGAAGACCATCTATCCTGAGACCACACATAGCAATAACAGAGGGAACACAGGTTGCTCGTTCTTCTTATTATTCTTGGAGAGGGGTGCTGGTGGTGGGGAGGGAGTGTATGAAGAAGAGAAACGATTTTCAAAATATCCTAGACTTTGTCATTAGGATCAGGTTGTCTATGGTACAAAATATGTACAAAATACTCTTTCTCACGCAAAGAGTCAGTTCCTTGCTGATTCTCCTCATTTTTAGTTTCTCACTTCTCTACACAGACCACCCCCCCAATTAAATAACCAGTTGCATTTGCTGCATTCTACTTGTAATTATAACTCATTACTCAGTTGGAGATATTTCTTTTCTCCTTCCTTTTGTTCAGCTACATAATCTTTTTTTAAAGAATGTAAATAAAAGCAATCATTAATTGTCTTTATTGCTTCTCTTATTACACAATCATATTGAAAGAATTATAGGTGTCTCTTATCCCTCATTTAATATTTTATCTTGTATTCATTAACACATCTTTACTGCCCAGATATTCCTATATCTGTTCCTTCATTTTTAGATTATTTTTATCAGTACTGAGCTCCACTTTTCTATACCTCTAAGTAACTCTTTCCCATCTGTGGTGAGTTGAATAGTGTCCGGAAAAAAAAAAGTTCTAATGTTTTACAATTTAATTTTTACAATTCACATTTAGTTATAAAATGATGTGGAATACTTTTTCTGCATGGTTTAAGGTTAGAGTCAAGATTCTTTTTTTTTTTAATGGATCAACACATGCTTGCCATTGAAAAGATCATTCTTTTAAATCTTCAGTCCAGTGCCAATTTAGACAAAATCAAGACAACTTATTTCCACAATTAGATAGTAAGCTTAAGAAGGGAATGGCAATGTCTTATAATTTGTGTTTTTCTGAGTACGTCATCAACACTGATGATGGCTGAAAGTGGTCAGAGAAGAAATCGTTTAATATATACTGCTTGGCATATTGGAAACTTTTAAATTGTTTAATCTTTTCAGAATAAACAATTTTCTACTCTGAAACTACATTTTATTATTCCAACTGATGAACTAAAAAGTGCATTACATTTTTAAACTGAGTTTATTGTTTGTTTCTTTTTTCTTTGTTTCTGGGCATTTACTAAATTAGTTAAGCATTGATAATACTTGTGTATTCACAGAGGCTTGCACATAGTAGATACTAAAGAAATATCTTTGTAATGGATAAATAAATGGAAAACCCCATTTTCCAGATACTGCACTCATAAAAAAGAAAGATAGATGTGTCAAAATCAAAACATGAGATAAAAGAAATATTTTTTAACTTTCTAAGTTACATATGCCAATTTATTTTATTGCACGTTTATGTGTTTCTGGGTAGGCATGTATGTATGTTTGTATATATCTTGCTATATAATCCCTTCATTAAAATAGTGTTTCTGCAGGTTAGGGATATATTTTAATATATCTATGTAGCACAATAAAATGTCACGTTTCCTGAAAGACAATTCTATAGTGAGACTTGACAACACTAAATGCTGTATAACCATGCTCTGGGATGTTTCCTCTTTGCAAAACTGTTACCAGGATAAGATCTGAGAACATTCTTAAATTACAGAAAAGTCGTTTATCAAAATTTAAAATGCTACTTTAAAAATATGTCAGTGAAAAGTCTAGTAAGGATACAATCCAGCAGAATTCATTCATTCATTCACTCATTCATTCACTCACAGTGTTAGGATCTGAGGGTAAAATGATAAATGATATTGATGCACTTCTTGCTCTCATACATCACTCTTGCATGGAAAGGAAACTAATTTAGGTTTCTGAATGACAGGTGAGAGGCAGGTAAATTTTGAGGTCAGGTATGCTAAGGGGATGCATATTTAGTTGGGGTTTCTACCTTCAAGATAGAGATCCTTCTTCTCCCCCCACCTCTCTCTCTCTCTCTCCCTCTCTCAAACATAATTTCTTTTCCTTAGCTCAAGTTGAGAGTTGAGTTACTATAGTTATTTATAGTTACCTGTAGTTACTTTGGTGAATGCATACAAACACTAATAAAGTACATCTAGAAGTCTTTTTATTCAGCTTATTGAATATGTATTGCCAAAACTCAGGTACCATACAGAATAAAATATAATACACTTGCTATATGGCCCTTCATACTCAAGGTACCCCAAAGCACTTTACAGAGCAATGACTTAGATAATGTAGTGCAGTGATTGTGTTGGCAAACTTGACTGTCATTACTAACTCAGCAATAGATCACAGTATAGCCTTGAACATTATAACCTATTTGAGTGAGAGAAGCAAAGTTAGTTAAAATTTTAAGAATTATACCCTGATAGATTTGTTAAATGACTTCCTATATTGTTATTTTTCTCCTAAGTCTGATGCTTTATTTAAACAGCAGATTATTCCTTTTTTTTAAGATTTTAGCAATAAGATGGCACAGGAAGTAGTGCCACAATTTTCATTAGATTATATATTCAAGAAAGAATAAGCTAATAATTGGAAATAAGAATCCAGTTCAAGTTTTGTAGATTTAAATCTATTTTGTGCCAAAATTTTCCTTCATTCCAAAGATTAATCTGAGAAAAGTTATTATTTTTTTTTGGCGGAGGAGGGAGTATCAAGTACTGAAAAATATTGATATATGTGTATTATAATAAATTATTTTTATTGATGTCTATGATAGATCAATCTAGGAATTTCATATTTTTTACTTTCAATCTTCATAACAACCCAATGAGATATATATTATTACCTTCATCTTTCAGGTGGAGAAACAGGTGCAAAAGATAAGGGAACTCACTCAAGGTCACATTATTAATAAGCAGGAAAGTAGTGTTTAAGCCTAGTTCTGTCTCGCTTCAGAGTGTATGATCCTTCCCCTACATGAACCAGTCAATGAAGTGTACAGATAAGGAATATGTTGATTCCTTTGTGTTGAATGTTTCATTCTAAACTGAAATTAGAAAATATTTTGAGTTGCAAATGTGTCTAGGCTAAGATTATATCTCAAATATAAAACATAAAACACTAATTAAGATGATGTCACAGTAAGAAATAAAACTATCTTAAAACTTTACAAATAATTTCGGACACTTTCAGTGTTCAGAAATAGTCTCTGTGACTGCTTGTTCTAGAAGCAAACCTTTCCAACTGGATGTGAATCAATGTGAGGACAAGCAAAGTCTAATTGTTCCCTCGAATACAGTTATTTGACTTCATCTAGCATTTGGTTATGAAAATAAAATTGTATACTTAAATATTTACTCATTGTCTATTAGATATAAAATTCTATGTTGTGGATTATGGAATTACAAATATGAACTAAATATAGATACAGCTCTCAAGAGACTTACATTCTAGTTTACTTGTACACAAATTTCAAAATACAAGAATTAATAAAATGAAAGAACAAAGGAAAAAGTACTGAAAGTACAATTGTACAAATAACATACATTTATGCCATGTTCTCTATATCAATTAATAACATCACCATATACACAGTCAGACACTTAACACAAGTGATCCCACGACACTTAGTTATGTTCCAGATTTCAGTTGAACACTCACCTCCCCCAGCCTCACACCCACTGAGCTTCATAGAAATCCATACATTGCTTTATGTACCTTCACTTTATCTTCTCTAATTATATCTCACTAGACTTTAAGCATCACAAGAACAGTATCCAGTGTATAGTAGCTGCAAAATACATACTAGTAAAATGAATTAACAAATGTATTCATTTTTCTACCTCTCATCAAGACTGTCTCTTAATTAGTTAAAACTGAGCTCCATGAAAAATAATCTGTCAATATTGCTTAGCAAAATTTTATAAGGGATTGCAGAGAAGAGAGTTTGTCTCATCCCCTCAATGTCCATCTTATTCTGTTAGGCATAAGCTCACTTGCGTAGTGTGGTAGATAGAACAATGACCCCCACGAAGGTGTCTGTGTCCTAATTTCTAGGACATGTGAGTACTTACCTTATATGGCAAAAGGGACTTATAAGATATGATTAAGTTAAGGATCTAGAGGTGGATAGATTATCCTGGATTGTCTGATAGTCCACTGTAATCGCAAAGTTTCTTATAAAAGAGAAGCCACAATGTCGAAAGCAATAGTAGGAGATGTGACCCGATGCAATCAAGCAGTTGAAATGATACAAGGAAGGATCCATGAGCTAAGAAATGCAAGCTACCTTCAGAACCTGAAAGAAGGCAAGAAAAGCAGATTCCCCCCTCCTGGCCTCCAGGAAAAAACAGCCCTGCTGACATCTCAACTTCAGCCCAGTGAACCTGATTTTGGACTTCTGACTTCCAGAACTTTAAATAAGAGAACATACTTGTGTTGTTTTCAGCCACTACATTTATGGCACTTTGTTACAGCAGCCATAGAAAACTAGTACATATAATGACTGTCACATTATAGAAAAGAAACACATATTTAGTAGATAAATGAAGGGAAACCTTGAGGACAAGTATACCTGAAGATGTAACTGGAGAAACAGTGAAATGACAAAGTCAGTGTAGAGTCCATAGTCACAGATTATTTCCACATTTTTTTTTTTGAAATGTAGGTTAGAAATAATTTTAAGGAAAAATACAGATGGGAACAGAAGTACCTGGTGATTGAAAGGTATAGAATGGAAGCAGCGTTTGTTAAAGTGTAGCATGTACCAGAAATACCCCACTTCCCGATTTCTGATGCAGTGGTTCTGGGATGGGCCTGAAGCTGTATTTTAAACAACTCCCAGATGAAGCTGCTGCCGCTGTTCCATGAGCCACACTTTGAGAACCATTAGGATAGAGCAATACCTGTTTTTTTATTCTCCCTATTTTCATCATTAACTAATTTTGATAGCTGGTCAATTTCATGTTTTCAAACATTTCCTATGTGGCTTTTACATTCTGTTCTTCCAAATATTTAAAAATACTTGCATTTTCAAATATATGAGCTTTTTTCATGTTGTATGTAAAAGATTTATATGTATTTTAAGTTGAAAAAGTATTTAAAACTGCATTGTATTCCATGAAATATTTTTAAAAAGGGAGGCTTGCTCTTTATGTACAAAATATACAGAACTCTACTAGAGATCCAAAATCTAAAGATTCAATCTAATTTCTAAAAAAATAGATAAATGGAGACAATTGGAGGAAACATGAAAAAACTTCAACTTTAAAAAAATGTTGAATGAAAAATTCGGATACCAAAAGTATATAATCTGTGATTCCATTTCTGTCACTTTCAAAAAGAAGACAAAATTAACTGCTTGTGACATAAGACAGTATAATCATTTTCTTGGGATGAGGGGCAAATAGGAGCTGGAAAGGAGCCCCAGGATGATTATGGGGCTGCTGGCAGTGTTCTATTTATTGATTGATATGGTTGCAAGTGCATTCATCAGGCTGTTCACTTACTACCTGAGTATTTTATGCATATATTTTATATTTTAATAAAAATACTTAGTAAAAAAACCCTGAAAATGGTTTCACATTTGTTTTCTACGGGATGTTTAGCTTGTGTTTGCATCTTCTTGTGTATATTTCTTTGAAATGATTTCTCTCTCGGCAAAGTGATCTGAAATTGATATTGTAACATAAATATTTCCTGAGTTTATTCACTGGCACAAATGATTTTTAAAAAGTGAGAAAATCTATTGCTTTCCAGCACTTTCAATAAGAACTTTTTATTGGATGTTTAATGTTTTTATCTGCATGAATCATATCAATGCATCAAAAATGTGTACATGAGAAGACTATATTTGTATGAGCTCTTTTATGTAAATAACTATCTATTAATATTGCAAGGTAAAATAGAAAAGTTCAAAAAAGGCAAAGTGCTTTTTGTTTTAAGAATTATTTTACAATATGATAAAATTGAGAATGCATTATTGTGTTTATCTTAGTTTTTAATTCATTCTTTTCCTTCACCTGCCTGTAATCTTTTCCAGGAGCATTGTGTCATAGTTAGCTGAATTATAAAGAGGTGAAATAATTGGTTATTCAGTCAGTGACTCTACTGGATTAAAAACAAGACAGGTTGGTAATGATCCAGCCAAAGTGAATAGAAAGAGAACAGGTAAGCACATATGGTACAACATCTGCTTCCAAACTTAGAAAATATCTTCTCTAATCCCTGAAGCTTTCTTGGCTTTTCTTCTTAATTCTCTTTCTTTGCAGAGAGCACTGGGAAAACATACCATGACTATTTTTTACACTTATTATAATTTTTCCAAATATTAAATCACTACAATTTCCATTTCACAGCTTCTGATCCTATCACAAAAGCTTCTGAATACCGAAGCATATAGATTTAGAATAGTTAAACATAATACTGAATCTGAATCTCAAAGAGAATCTTTCTCTTCTTTAAGTGGATTCAGTCTGTTTTGTTCTTTATCTTTTATGATAGAAAGTAGTTTTAATTTTTTTTAGAAGCCTGTTAATACATTGTAGGAATGTTGTACAAACAAGTGTATTATACATTTTACTTGTATTATTTTTCACTTTCAGCAAAGATAGCTAAATGTACTCAGGCATCATTCTGAACACCGTGCTGCTTTGAAAACACATTTTAATCTCTTCTTTCCTTTCCACAATGACTTTAGTCCACTATCCTCTTAAAAATCTGAGTAAGAAAAATTAGTTTTCATGTATCTTGTTTTGATTCCTCATAATTCAGAATTTCTGATAATTTAGAAGTTCCGGTTTATCTGTAAAAAGAAGTTTCCTGTTTATTAAATAAACTAAGTAGGTTCTATACACAAGACGTTAGAATTGGATTATGGATTGCATAAATATTTACTATCTAATTATTTAACAATAATAACTTAATGATGTTTACTTATTCAGTACTCCAACCTTTCATAATGATTTTACTACATTCCCCCAGAGCTATTCTACTTTTTACTGAGCACCTAGCACACCCCGAGTTTTCCTGATATCTATCACATTGACCCTCACAGCTATCTTCAGGGCTTTATCCCCATACACAGACATGAATGTGAGGCTTAGAGCTGGTAAAATGAGTCTGATGTTGTAGAGCTGGAAAAGGAGGGGCTGGCTCTTGATTTCAATCTCAGTCTCTTTGAGTCCATAACCCGTGTACCTCTGAGGGTATGTTATATATAATATATAAATATAATATATATTATATATAATATATATATATATATATTATAATGTATGAATTTTACAATCTTTTTTTCCTATTTGAATTAATCAAGGATTAATATGAAAATTCTAAATTCTACATGGGGGGAAGAATATTGCATTTATTTTTTGAATCAGTGTAACAACCAACCCTTCAATAACAGCACTGGGGAAATACGGCCTATCAAGAAACTCTCAAAAACATGATACAGGCCAATAATGCAATTCCATTTGGAAGATTTAAACTATTGTGGTGGATTTTTCTTCTAATGATTAAGATGTATTTGGAGGATGAACTAATTATTTTAAGTTCTCAATTTACAATCAGAAAATCATCTCTTTAGTATTCTAAATGTAGATGTTGTTTGGAAAGAAGTTGTTTACATTTTCTTGTCTCTAAAATGGATCAAATGTCAATGTTTAGTTTACATCAATATTGTTCTTAAAGTTTTCTGTAGTTTTGCCTTCTTTTATATTGTGGCCTCACACAAGAGACAATAAAAATACATTTCTAACATCTTTGTCTTTTGTTGAATTAGCTTTTGAACTTGTGAATTCTTTTTATTTTTTTCTTCCAAGAATCAGTCATTTCTTGCTGCACAATAGTTTTTATATGATAAAGTCATAACTAGTAGCTTCCTTTTACTTGTACATCTAATTGGTTCAAGCGACCATGAGTTATAATCACTAAGTGATCTAAGTGTTCATGCCATTCCTATTAATCCACCATTTTGTATGTCAGTATCTTCTTCAATATCATCCTCAGATTATTCTATCTCACCTATTGTCTTTAGATGAAGATCTCTAATAAAAATGTAGGCATCCAACATTAGAATAACAGAAGAAAGGAGAGTCTATTCAGAAAGAAATAGAATGTAAGTGAATTTTGTATTATAGCACCAGGTGATATAATGCTATTGTACTGTATTCCATACTCAATGATTCCTCAAGTGCATTTAGTAAAGAGAAAACAGGATGAAAAAGAGAAAGGAGATGGATGGAAATAATCATCTCTATTCTTCTCCTGCCAGGCAGGAATCCTGCTAAGCAGACTCCTTAGGTAGAGAAAGTATCATTTTCCTGCCTGTCCCCGACTAAAGCTGCTGCAGACCAGATATCTGTGACTTTCCTAGGAACTGTCACTTTTGTGGAGGGAAATAGTTAGGGAACTTATCCAGCAGCTTGGAACACTATATAATATAAGCACCTTTCTTTGGTAGCAGTGGCTCAATAAAATTTCCTTCCTGTATAGCCACAAGCTTTGCCCATGATGCTGCATCCCTATGGCAAAAATGATTCAGTAGCGTGGAGAGGAAGGGTGGAGTCTATCTTTCTATCTTTTGCCTTAGGTGACTTTACCTTTCCTCAAACATTTATTGAGTGCCCTAAAAACAAGTTTTTTCCCAGTGTGAATGGGATTGGTTAGTAAACTGTAAGTTAATTAAATAGTTTTCAATTATATCACAGATATATATTTGGTTATTTGTTTTATGATTGTTCCATTGGTATTAGAAATGAAATCCATCATAGAAGGTTAGAATGCCTGCCTGTGTAAAATAGTCCAGAGGCTACATTTCAAAATAGGTTCAGAAATTGCATTACTTGAGCACAGTAGGGCCCGAAGTACATAAACTACCTTATCTAATCTCTTCACATGAAAATAATAGATTCAGCTTTTAAATATGAGGCTGTCTGTAAATCTTATAAAAGCTTATAATTTGCTTTCTACTTGACGATGCACTTTAGCTAATTATTTAAATATGAATTTATTTCTTACATAAATATGCCTAATAGACAGTTAAATAGGCCTTTCCTTGTATAGCAGAGAAACACGTTCTCATGCTTCCCCTCACAGACAATTAGCATGTTCTTTGAATTAGTAGATAACATGGGTCTACCTCTACTGGTAGACAGTGAAGGTGAGTAGAGATGGGTTACTCACCAGTTTTAAAGCTGTAACACTGAAGTTATAGATATTAGATATTACGTATAGATATAGATATTAAATATAGATACATAACACAAGTTCTATTTTGCCTGTCTCTTTAAAGTTTTCAGCTCTTAACATACTCTAAGATTAGAATCTTTTTTCTCTCTCTCCACATGGTTGATGGCTACTCAGAAAAGTCTTTAAAACCAGCTCTACTCATTCAGTCAGCCCCGAATTGATGTATATAAATAACAAGTGATAGTAAAGTTTTATGACTCAGCCTGAGATTAAGAGCTTTAAATGTAGGATAACTTTACCATTGACTTCTTATCTTGGCTATGAAAATCATAAATGAGAAAAAAGTATAACTAGACTACAATAGCAAAAAGCATTACTTTTGTCTATATAAACAACTTATAAGTTATTTAATTAATAAATCATAAACTGCTAAACCTCAACTTACTTACAAAACAGTAGAGTCACGGATGTAGAAAACAAACTTATGGTTACCGGGGATAAGGAGTGGGGAGGGATGAACTGGGAGATTGGAACTGACATGTACACACTACTATGTATAAAATAGATAATAAATAAGAGCCTGCAATATAGCACAGGGAACTCTACACAGTCCTCTGCAATGGCCTATATGGGAAAATAATCTAAAAAAAAAAAAAAAAAAAGAGTGGATATATATACATATAACTGATTCACTTTGCTGTACACCTGAAACTGACACACCATTGTAAATCAACTATACTCCAATAAAAACTTTTTTAAATAACAACAAAAATACAATACACTGCTAAATCTCTTTCCCTCTCCTGCTTCTTTTCTTTTTGCCATTCAAGTGCACTCAGTTTAGTGAATTATAATACATCCTACCTTCTTTGTCCCATAGTAGCTTCTGTCAGAGTTGTCTCAGGACTTTGAGTTCTTGCTCAGTAAATATTCAAGCTACTGGTTAGTCTTTTACTACTTAGATATTTATGTGTAAGGCCTCTTGAGTTTGTAAGTCTGTTCTTATGGAGGGATGACTGACCTAATTAGTTGGGGCTCCTTTCCTATAAATGGTTTTTGATGTTAGCAGAGAAAATGACATCCCTAAGTAAATCTATTCTCTGGCATTTAATCCCACAAAATTAAATTGCAGTTAAAATTTACATGATCTAAGAAATAACTTTTGCTCAAAGTTAGTTTGGTTTAAAACCGACAACATAAATGGAAAAAATCTGTTATAAGTTTTATAACTTCTACAGTAACTTTTTTTAATTATAAAATAAAATTAAAAAGTAAAAGGTTTTATAGAAAGAGTGATTGATATAAGCACATTTTCCTTTTTTAGAAGCAACCAATCTCACGCATTTAAAAAATGTACACATTTATCAAGCATGAAATGTAAGAGACAAAGAGAAAAACTTGTAATAATATTTACTGATAAAAGTCATGCCCACTATTTTTCAGCTATAGTCAGTTAATATTGTCTGATAAGTATGATAGAAGATACTTGTTACAAATTTGTAACATCATTATACATTAATTGTCTTGCATATTTTTGCAATGCATTATTTGCTACTGGAGACACATAGAACAAATTATCACTCCTTTGTGTTCATATATATATAATCATGCCTGGATTAAGAAGTTCAGGTTTTATTTTAAATTAGCTTTCCATACTTTGACTTGAATAATTATCTCATTTATAGAGATAAACCTAAATTGGATTTGTTATAAAAATGATCATATCTATTTTTAAGGGAAATATATCAGTGCTGTATATTTATTATTTTTCTTTCATTTATTTTCATATAGCCTGACAAGAGCTTCTCTCAGTACAAAAGCAGATGGCTAATACCAGTCTGAAAGTGCAAAGATAGTATGCCTTGTGAAATAAAAAAATCAATGTGATGTATCTACATTTGCTATTTTTAATAGAGCTGTTTTGTCCTTCTATTTCTTTCCTTTCCAATAAATGATATTTTTACAGTTCACTGGTGGAACAGAGAGGTGGAACTGGGTCTTTGAAGACCTCTGTTGTCGCCTCTATCATTATTTCTGCTCCAATGACAACAGGGAGCATACTGTCAACGTCCTCCAGGTAATACCCTTATTACATGTGTCATTAGAAGACGTTTGCCATATCTGCTTTAACACCACAGACATTTTAAGTAGGTTATTCCATCACTTTGCCATTTTGATTATGACAACAAAATGACACCATATTGAAATGGATTTTGGAAAGAAAGGCTAAGTGTCCAAAGAGGTCCATGCTCATTCTAATTAAAATTGGCTTAGGTGGCACAACCTTCATAATTCAGAGTATGACTATGAAGGATATGCATGTTGAAAACCTTCTTTGCTCATTAGTGCTATTTCTGTCAGACACTACTACCTGCTCTTTTCTTAATGAATGCTAAGCCATCTCTTTAGAAGATTGTGCTGCTTCCCTGAACTGAAGGAACTGTCTTATTTCCTCCCAAGTTCGTCAGGAGTAAAATCGGGGAGTCACCTCTTTGACATTTCTCAACCTCTGTACTTATTTATCTCTTTGAGACCCTGCGCTCCAGAGATATCACTGTCTTAATTAAGAAGAAGGATGTGACCATGGTAAATTGACTGATTTCATTGATTAAGGACTAGCTGTACAAGTAACATTGATTTTAACAGTGGGTCTACATAAATGTAATTGTTCGAACATGGGGCTGCATAATTATGGTGATGTACGAGAGTAGTTGGTTTGTCCTTTTCAACCTTCACTAACATTCTTTTGCATGATAATGTACCTTGTGCAATTAGCAGAAATTTTAAATGTTACAAAATGTCTTTTGTGAAGACGTGAAGTAATAATTATATTCTAATTTAATTCAACGACATCAGTTTTTCTTTCTTTTTATCTTTCTTCTCTTTGTACATATAAGATAACATATATGGTAACATGAATATGGATTTTTATCTTCTAATCCCAATGATCAGTCCATACAAACATGTACAAATAACCTGTTTTTTAAATTTCAAAATAAATATACTACATATTTTCTGAAACAATAACATTTACTATTAAAAGAATTTTAAAAATAGGTTCTCCATACCAGGGCTTAAATGCAAAGAAAGTATCTATTATCTTTCTACATATTTATGAAAAAACTATGTAAAGGTCACTTAATTTGTAAAAGATAGATGGTTATTAAATTTTTTATGTTAAATGTTTTTAATAAAGCAAACATACATAAATCACTATATAAATGAAACAATATAACCATTGCTTTATTTAGTATTACTATATTTAAGTGAGGAAACAAAAATAAAGATTTCCAGGATATCGCTGTAAGGGCCTTATCTAATAGGAACTAGAGTTCCAGGTAGATAATATTTGTCTATAGACAGTCAAGTACTTTAATGCTTGCTTAATGAACTAAAGAAAGGGAAAAATTCTAACTTGTATACAGTAAAATTGAAAAAAAATAAAGAGAAAGGAGTCACAAATTTACCTAGGTAAAATAATCTTGGTTATTGAATCAGGTGCATTGGATTTTTGTCACAAACCTGCCAATAATTAGTTTTGTGACCTTTAGTAGCTGTGTACCGTACATAATAAAAAGCACATAAAATAGTGCAAGGGCTAATTCTTCATGTGGGTCTATCTCTTTTATCCACTGGTAGATAAACTAAAAGATGAATTCTGTAAGCTATTGGGAAAAATACTAAGTCTCCAGGTTGACTGTGTTTGTATGTATGTTTGCTTGTTTGTTGATTGGTTGGTTTTTAAATGGCCAATAACTGCAACTTGAGCTATGATGGAAGTTTAGTGATGAAACTGATAGCAAGACTATCATTTCTACATATCATTAGCATCCCAAACCTCCCGATGCAATCCCATGATTCCCTTTGTATAAGTTAAACTCTGTTCCACTACCTTACACACATAGGTAATAGGGACAGTATTTTTGAAATGCCATCCAATCCATATTCCCTTATCAGTAAAACAGTTTCTCCTCCTATATCTAGTCCTTCATTGGAGCTAAGCCTAGCACATTCCTCTTGCACTTCCCACTTCAGAAAGAAGAGATATAATCCTACCCAATCCAACCCAATAAACCCTACCTAATAGCCATACAGAGTAAGATTCATAACCCTGTGGATGAGAGATGGAAGTTTTTAAAATAAACACTCTAATAGGAATATCCTCACTTGCTTCCACCAGGCCAAAATCCCCAAGTATAGTGTGTGTGTGTGTGGTGTAATTTGATAGGTGATTGGAAATGCCAAAAGTCAAGGAGGATTTTGTTGGGGTCCTCATTTGGAATGCTGAGGGAAGACTCATGTGCAGGTGGCTCCATGCTAACTCCGAGTAACTACAATAGAGGAAAAAGTAACACTACAGTATGTTCGAGAGAACCAGCATGCTCACCTTCCTTTGGCTCCCTTGAGAGACAGAAAAGAATCCCACGTGATGTGGAAGTGCCATAGGGGAAAATAAAGGTAACTTAGTTAAGAGCTAGCATATCTAACATAAGGCCACAGCAGCAAGGGCCAAAGTGATTCTACCACAAAGGCCACCTGTGGCCAGCCCAGACACAGCCTCGAAGAATTTTGCTGAGACTTAAGAAGCCTGATGTTCCTATAAAAACCAGAGAGAAGCTAATCAAGGAAGGAAATGCCTTTGAACTCTGATTCAAGAAAACAAGCTGCACATCTATTATCTGCATCTCAGTAAAAGGCAATGGGATTGGACCAGAGATGACCCTTGGCACAGAGAAAGCAAACATCCAGAGAAAAAGCACAGGGACAATATGGAAAGTTGAGACCCTCTTCCCCTTGACTGTTAGACCACATAAAGACTAAAGCATCTGGAAACCTTCTTGGTGGCATTTATCTAAAAGGGACTATTTAACCTTGAAGAAAAAGAGAAACAGAGAGCTAAAGTTAAAGGTATATCTTTGTCCCCAAACCATACCAACAATTAACCACAGGATGGGTCTACTGAATTAAAGCGTATCATTTATACAAAATAAAGTCCCATTTTCTTTAATGTGAGCAGAAGTGTGTTGAAATTGTATCCACTATATTTATTTTATTTTACTTCTAGGGATGGTCATTTCCATTTGGTCATTGTCTCATTTTTTAAAAATTACCTTTATTTTAAATTCAAATCAGTCAAGAAAACCCCATTGGATGGAAGGGTTGAGTGGAGAGAAAGAGGCTGTTGGCCAAAAGCCTATACGTTGCAAGCTCTGTTTTGAGCACTTGATATGCATGAGCTCATTTAATCTTTTCCGTGCCTGGATTTATACATCTTAATCCAATGTTAATAATGAGAAAGTGCATCCCAAGATTTTTTGGGAATATGGGAATATAGTCCTACCTAATGTTTACTTCTTTTATGCACATAAACACACGTACACACACCTCTATTCTTTGCCCAATGAAGAGATAATTCAACTACAGTTATAGGAAGAAATGCATAAAACCTATTCACAAACATTTTCACTTCACACTCTAGAGACACATAGTCACTTTTACTAGGACTGGAGTCAGAAAAGGAGATCTCTGTAAAAAAGGATTATTCTTGATATATGAATAGTTTTTTGCTTCTCAAGCAGAAAAGGCCCACAAATTAGAGGAGAGGAGTGATGTCTGAAATATTAAAGGAAGTTTGGAAACCTGCAAATCATTTGGAAAGATTTGACCATCCATACAATATGGCAGTCGTGAGAGATGAAGCTGGTGAGAGTCATCAGAGGCAAATTATAAGTGATTCATGCTTTATTAGAAGGCCTTGAGATTTCATCCCAAAGACAGTAGAAAGCCACTGAAGGCTTTTAAGCAGATGTCTGACAGAATCAAAGTGACATTAAAAAACTCCTCTGCCATCAATGTAGAGTTTAATATGGAAAGCAGTGGCAAGTAAAAGAAGAGGTGGAATGTATTTGAAAGATAAGGGAATCCTCATCATCAGGTGGGAGCTCAACTTGCTTTTTTTCTACCTAACTCCATGGGGACAGAGTGAGTAATTACTGTAGGAAAAATGGTAGAAACAGTTTTTAGGCCCTGATTTCCCTGATATTCCCTTGATTACTCTTGGGGTCTCCTGAGACTGTGATTCTATGAATTTTTGATAGTCTTGGCTGTCAGTTGAGCAATGGATCATGGCAAATAGGGTCAAATAAAATCTTTAATTTCTTCATAAGATTAAATGTGTGTGAAGTCAGGACATTTTGTTTTATTTTGTTTTGTTTTCTTATTTCTATAGATGAAAACACAAAATTTTAATTATGCTTCATAACTTTAGGGCATATATAGATGTATGTGTATAGATATATTATGCTTATGTATTTAAAATCTTTTATATTATTAATTTTATTTTATGGTTATGAAATGGACATAGTTGAATTTAATTGGTTTTCTTAATACCTTATACTAATTAAAATTCTACTATGTAAATATATACCTCATTCTTTGCAATTGATTTTGGAAGATTCAGTTTCTTAATCAATAATAATAACAAGTAACATTTATTATTAACTTCCTATGTATCAGGAATGTAAGTACTCCATGTGGATTTTCTTATTTAATCCTCACAACTACTTAATGAGGTGAGTGCTACTATAGGAAAACTAATACTCATGAAGTTTCCCCTAGATCACATAAGTCATAAGTAGTAGTAAGCACAATTCAGATCCAAATAATTAGACTTCAAGTCTTTTGGTATAGGTGGGTTAATTTGCCTGGCAGTGCCCAGGATATAGTAGTTGCTCAATAAAGATATATTGCATTAATAAGGAAACAAATTTTTTCCACCTACAAGTAAATGTCAAACTTATATTCATAGACCTAGGATGGCCTTCCCTGAGAATAAGGGGTAGACATCAGGCAACATAATCAGGGCAGTGACATGAGTTGATTTGCTTTATAGGCAGCAGAGGCTGTTTCCAAAACCAAAAATTTGTATGGCAAGGGAGATAACAAATCTAGTTAAAGAGCTGTTTCAGTAATCCAATGAGAGCTTCAAAAAAACAGCAGAAAGGATGGAGAAAAATGAATTTTATACAGATGAAGGAGAATTAACCAAAGTTAATGACTAATATGATGTTGTGGATTAAGAAGAGAAATGGGTCTGTTTTTTTACACAGTATTATGCAAAGGTATCTAACATTCACAACTGCTTTCCTTTAGTGATATTTATGTGATCATGCCTCATAATTTTCATGACTCATAAAATTTGTTGCAACAATTTTGAAATCTACATATAAGGAGAGGAAATATTGCCATATTGAGGAACTATAAAGTGAGAAAAAGAGAAACAGGAGCTATTGGAAAAGAAGGTTTAGGACTTAGGTATGTGATATTTGAATAGTAAGATATCTTAATGTTTCTCTTGTATGATCTATTTGAACACAGCCAATATCTTCATACTTTTCTATTCAAGTAAACAAGTATTGCTTAAGAATCTATTATGCTCATTCAGCATAATATTAAAAAATATTAAAAGTAAATATTTAGTACGTGGCAGGTGCTGTACCAAATACTTTACCTATTTAGTTACTTTATAATGAAATATAAAAAATATATCTTCAATTATCAATAAATTTAGATGAGCAGAAAAAAGTCATGCAAACTCAAATTTCTTGCAAATTTAAAGGGTGATATGAAACAAAATGGGTTATTGTTAAAAAAGACAGGCTTCAAGAGGAAAGCAAAGTAGGGTAGTTATTGTGACTATTCTATAGCGGAGCTTTTCTTAGTCACCCCAAGAGAATACAAAGATAAGAAAAACTGTGTCTTCTTATATGTTGCTTAGAGTGTCTCTGAGGAATGTTCAAAACTTGAATTGTCAAAAAAACAGAAGAGAGTATCTCAAACAAGGAAACGGTATTTGTAAAAGAATCCCAAGGAAATTCTCACATTGGGATTGGTGAGACATACTGGGAAGTAGAGGAAGATGACCGCGGATACATGAAATGGGATCATTTTATTGTGAGCTCTTGGGGAACATATCAGGATCTTAGGAAAACTCATCTTTGTATGGCTCACATAAAATAGGATTGCTTGTTTTTTCTTTGAAACAAGACTTTGGAACAAAGTTACAGTCAAAGAAAAACCAGTTCAATTTCAAATGTCTCAGAGAGTAATGCAAAGCTTTATTTTCCTGTTCCTTGAAGGAACAGACAGAGCTTTACAGTGTATCAAATAGGAAATCTTGTTGTAACTGCTCTTTAGGTATCTCTTCCTCTTCTTTATGTCTCTTTATCTTCATAGGCCCCTCTCCCAGCATCCTGCACTGTACCCTGCCTATTCACTCCTGAGTAGAGGTATTAATGTCCTATCCCGTGATAGAAGCCTAGACATACTGCACAGGGGCCTTCTTAATCTTTTCTCAGATTCCTACTCCCCAACCCCCAAATGAACAGCCCTTCTAGAATTCTGGTAAATAAAAATGTTCATCTTACTACATCATCCTCATAGGGAAAAAATTGCTATTCTAACAAAATTATTTCAAACTTCACACAGACTAGGTGAAGAGAAACTTTAAAAATGAAAACAGAAAATTGCATGTATTCATCAAGGTATTTTGATTTGTTGTTGGTGGTGTTTTTGTATATTTGTTTTACTAACAACACACTTTCTTTCAATTCTACTTTCTCCTTCTCCTGGGTTTGACATTTATTTTTCTGTTGCCCTTGAGAATTCTATTAACTGTATTAACCAGGTAAAGCCTACTAAAATTTGTTCTAGAAAACACTGTAATCGTTTCGGGAGTTAATGCCACTTCAGTTCCTTTTTGCAAGTGTTCATTTGGGCACATGGTACCCTTTTACAATGCAATGGCAACAAATGTGAGGAAGGCAATGTCTTGGGTGATTCAGCCCACAGTAGTATGGTGGCCATCCCATGCTGAGACAACAGCAGCTGAGTACCTGCCATCCATCCAAGAGATGCTATTTTTGCCCAGCTCTGCAGATGGAAGCACATTAGAGGGTAGAGTCTCCACTCAAAGCCCTGGGCTGTTTTAGTCTGGAGATCATGCTCATCTTTACCTACCAGGACTTTGCTTGTCCAACATTAACTTCAATAGGATGAAGGTGTAGCTATATTGATTCCAGTTAGTAAAACTCAGAAAATAATAGGTTGTACACTTTTTTTTTCAAATGTTTGTTTGAAGGAGTAACACATCTTTTTTTTTTTTTGAGGTACGCGGGCCTCTCACTGTTGTGGGCTCTCCCGTTGCGGAGCACAGGCTCCGGACGCGCAGGCTCAGCGGCCATGGCTCACGGGCCCAGCCGCTCCGCGGCATGTGGGATCTTCCCGGACCGGGGCACGAGCCCGTGTCCCCTGCATCGGCAGGCGGACTCTCAACCACTGCGCCACCAGGGAAGCCCAGAGTAACACATCTTGATTCAATTTTTACACAGTAAAGCACACAACAAAAAAACCTTCCCACAGAAGATTTTCCTTACAGAATTATAATGGATAAATACAGAAGGACTGGGAAATTAAAAATCATTTTAGAATACCACAGCAATAATTGCTGCAGGCAAGATCCACTAATGAAAACTAACATTGGTAGGTGAAAGTTTAAGAAGAGACAGGATATTTGTAAAGTTCCAAAGTATTTCTTCCCAAATATTTACTCATTATTGGGGTGATTTTAACATAAGTCCACATATTCTTTTAGATATTTATTTTCAAGAGGTGGCTTTTTTTGTTATTTTGTTTTGTTTTGCGGTATGCGGGCCTCTCACTGTTGTGGCCTCTCCTGTTGCAGAGCACAGGCTCCGGACACGCAGGCTCAGCAGCCATGGGTCACGGGCCCAGCCGCTCCGCGGCATGTGGAATCTTCCCAGACCGGGGCACGAACCTGTGTCCCCTGCATCGGCAGGCGGACTCTCAACCACTGCGCCACCAGGGAAGCCCAAGAGGTGGCTTTTAATTCCCCTTTTCTTGAATGTGGACTGGACTTGAGTCATTCAATGAATAGAGTGTGGAAAGGGAAAAAAGAGTAACTTTACAGTGGAGAAACCTGGCAGACACCATCTTAACCCACAGATCACCATTCACATCACCAGTAATGAGACATAATGCTATAATGCACGCAGATTTCAAGTGACAGGAAAGAAGTAACATCTCTGCAGTATTCTCCCCCACGAGTCCATAATCTCATTATAATCATGAAAATCGTCAGACAAACCCATATCAAGGGGCATATGAAATACATAATCAGTGCTTTTCAGAAGCATAAAGGATATGGAAAACAAGTTCTTAAGTTTCTGTCACAGAACACTAAGGAGACATGGCAGTTAAGTACCATATGGTATCTTGGATCAGATCCTCGACATTAGTGTAAAATTTGGGCAATTTGAACAATGTCTGCACTTTAGTTATAGTATTTCCCAATGTTAATTTCTTAGTTTTGTTAATTCAACATATTACCATTATCATGAAAATGCAAGATAGTAACATTAGATGAAGCTAGGTAGATATATGGAAACTGTCTGTACTTCCCTTGCACCTTTTCTGAAAGTCTAAAAATATTTCAAAATTCAAGTAAAGACAAAATTTAAATAAAAACATATGTGAAATTATCTGTCCCTCCCTAATTTTTTTAAACTTAAAATTCCTTTTTTGTCTAAAATTTCACACTCACGTGAGCTGTAAAACCTCTCTTTTTTTCATGTACTTTTCCTCAGCTCATGGCACTCTGTTTTCAACCTCCTTTCCCTGGTGTTGATACCTAACCAAACGTGGGTCTGTTTGTCCATGCATAGTAAAGCCAATCTACTGACACTGGGTTATGGTGAAGAAAAAGTACAGTGTTTATTGCAGAGCAACAAGCAAGGAGTATGGGAAGCGAATTTGCAAAAGACCCAATCTTCCTGATGGATTTCAGGGAAAGGTTTTTAAAGACAGGGTGAGGGAGAGGGTTTCAGGGTGCCTGATCAGCTCGTGAACATTCTTCTGATTGGTTGGTGGTGAGGTAATCGGGAGTCAACATCATCAACCTTCTGGTCCCAACTGGTCTGGGGTCTATATCCTTGTGGTCAGCATGCAGTTAACTTCTTTCACCTGGAGGGGGGTTTTAGTATCTGCAAAATAGCTCAAGGATATGTCTCAGGATGTTATCCATAGCCCTTAGGAGGAACTAAATTTCCTTGACTTTTTTTTCTCTTGTTTCGCATTTTTTCACTTCTCTGATTAAATTTGCTCTTTGCAACTCAGGGAAGGCCTAGGAGGCTAAAGCTTTTCAACAAACAAGAGGTAGGGGATATGACAGGGTCCTGCTTGGTTTCAGTGGCATTTTTTTTCGAGTACCAGTCAAAAAGAAAAACCCAAAATAAAATAAAATAAAACCAAAATATGGCTTAACAGTTAACTTTCCCAGCCAGGCAAAGGTCACTGGGGCTATTCAAACCTTGAGTCTTGAATTGCGTCTTGATTAATTTGTTCCTAAATACTGACTAGTAAGGTCTTTCTAGGTTGGGAGTGGGAGTAGGATGGGGCCAGATTAAAATTATGCTCTCTTGTTTGCTTTCTAATTTAAGGATCCTCGCTGAAGGGATCTGGAGCCCTTCTAATGACAGAGTCACAATATCTGAGCTGTAATACTTACTCTTTTTCTTATTGACTCTGGAAACTCAGAATGGTCATTTAACCTCTGGAGACTCAATTTCTTTAACTACAAAATTGTGATAATTGCTTCACAGAGCATTTGCTATCATCATGTATTTGAACATCTCAAGTCTTTCACATTACAGCTCTACCAGCACTCAGCCTTATCCAAGCATTGATCATTTCTTCTCTGAAACACCATCTGAGCCTCAAAACTGATTGATCTATATTCACACTGGCCATTATCCAGTCCATTCCTCATCTTGTGGTATAAACAAGCTTTCCAAACCACAAATCTAATCATTCCCTTCTAACAATTTAAACCTTCAAAATGTTTCCATGGCTCCTGAAATAAATACAAAATGGCTTAACTGTCTTAAAGACTCTGCAAGCTCAAACTTTTCTGTACTTCTGTAGGTCCCTCACATGTCATGCTCCTCCATGCTGTCTTAACTCCAGCCACAGCATTCTTCTCTCAGCCTTTTATATATCATGTGCCCTTTACCCTGCACTTCTCTTCCTCCAGTTACCTCCAGTTTTGACTCCTCCTTTTATACTTCATGCCAGGTCACTTCCTCAAGAAGACCCTTTCAGCTTCTCTTTTATCACAGTATAAATATCTATACTGTTTTGTGCATCTATTCTTCAACATGAAATTCAGTAGAAATTGTACAAGCATTTGTGTGATTATTTGATTAATGCCTACAACTTATTTCAGAAGAAGTATACACCCAAGATTTCTGAGAATAAGATGATTTCTATTTTGGCTTAATCAGTGTTTAATAAAGTGCACATGTCAGTGCTTGAAAAATATTTGTTGAATTATTAATTAAAAATAATTGCCATGTGTGGATAACTAGATAAATGTGTATACTGTCACCTAATCATTACCTCAACAGTATCTTTGATCTATGCAATCATGATATTTTAGAGTTTAAGGATAACTCAAGTTTAGAATAGAAGCTCTAAGTTTGTAGGAAGAAGGTTACTGTGTCCTGGTCAGGTTAGTAAAAAGGATGGAAAATAAATTACAGTCCTTTCTCCTAATTCTTCGTCGTTATGTTCTACAAGGCTGTCACAAACACTGAATTAGCAAATATTGAGCCATTGCTCCTAGAAAAGAAAGAGGGTTAAGTTCCTGAGAGCCTCTGGTCACAGTATTTTCATCAGTTGGTCAATCAATACATAATCTTGTTTTATATGAGTTTCTTTTTAAAGAAACTTTGCTTAATATATATTGTTATTTAACATTGAGCTCATGGCCCACAGCAGTATAACTCACGTCTGAATGAAGCTTATCTAACACATGTATTTTCTCTGTAAGGCACATCACAGCGTTCTTGCATTTTGGAATACCAAGCAGCACTTTAACACTTTATGCTTGGAGACACTTAAAAAGAGCTAAATCACACACACACACACACACACACACACTAAAAATGAAAAGTTAAGAATGCGGCACTAAATAAGCTGCAAAAGAGATACTTGTTTCAGTATAAGAGCTAGCCGAGCTAAAACAAGAAATGCAGAATGTTGCTTTGACCGCAGCGTGGAACGTGCAGTCAGGCAATGCAAATTTCTCACAACTCTTAATTTGCTCTTAATTTCTCACTGCTCTGCGTGTGTTGGTGGATGACAGCCCTGATAGTATTGATTTTGGCTTTACAAATACATTTCAGCAAGTAGGTGAATTCACAAATATGGAATCTGGGAAAAAATGAAGATACTCTATGTTGTTCAAGTTGATCTAAACGTGATTTCATTTGTTTCATCCTAAAAATTATAGGCTGAAAATGTATAAATGTGTCCCTTACCAGAAATAATCCACTCAATCCATTCTGATAGGAATCTCCTTTCTGAAACATATGATTAGTGAATTTCTGCCTTCCATAACACAGAATCAAATAAAAATATTGTCCCTGGGAAGCACAATATGGGAATAAAGGTATTATATTAGCACATACTCATAGAGTACTAAATATTTTGTACATTTAAATATTTCTTTAAAAAAGTTTTATTGTATCTTTAGGTTGGTTCTAGACAAATAAATGTTTAAAGTTTGACATACTTTCATATACACTTGCCACTGCTAATGTTGAAAACTGTATCACTGACACAGGTGTACCAAGGATAGCTGCAGCAAAGGCATATCCACAGGCAGCTCTGGGAGTCAGGGAGGAGATCATGCAAAAATGTTGCCTTCTTCACAAACAGAAGTCAAACAGATACCAAATAAAAAATGACATTTTGTAATTTTATATGCATATAAATAGTTTATATGTAGTGTCATTTTATTATATATGTATGCATTAAAAGTGTTATAGGTAATGCATGTATGGTGCAATGTAAATGCTAATTCATTTAACTTAATGCCATTTTTCTATGTTACATTTTATAACTGATGGTAGCATAGACGTTTTTAAGACAAGAGACAACTACAAGTTTTCTCATGCAATTAAAAACATAACCAGTTTAATATTTTTTTCTAAAAATTGTCCATTTTTAACAGAGATTTCTGCACCAATAGTGGAGATAAAGGAATAAAATTTTTCTTAGTGGGTTAACATACAGTTCTATTAAGAAATGCAATTTTACATCAAAACTGTAAAATACATCAAATTTTTCTTTCAGAAAACAAGTATAACTTTGCTTATTAGAGTGTATTTAAGTGAGAATGTGTGTACATAACACTTGTTATGTATAAGAAATAAGAAAGGCATCATAATAGAGATTAATATGACATATTTGGTATCAGAGACCAACAGCATCTTATCACAAATGCATGGCCAGTAATATAATTTGAAGGATTAGACCTTTTACATCGTGCTTATGTTCATAGTGCACTAATAATACAACTAAAGACCTTATATAAATGGACAGTGTCATGAGTTTGCACAACTTTAAGCATCCAAGCCAGAGTGAAATAATGTGTACTTTTTCACTTTTAGTCTTTATTGTATTTGCACTACTATTTCCTGACCTATACAGTTTCTCTGGGTCTCAGTGACTGTGGAAAGGAACTGATTTTTCCCAGACTTCTAATGCTGACAGTCTTCTATTCACTTAAGTCAGTGTTTTATTTCACTTTCTTGGGGTGAGAGTGGGAGGTTAGAGGAGAAATGGAGTTGAGTGAACAGGTGAAATCGTTTTGCATTTGTTTGTTTCTCTCAGAACTTCTTAGAATGATCTATGTCTCCTTATTTGCCCATTTATTACTCTCTTGCTCTCTTTCTCTTTCTATATGTGTGTGTGTGTGTGTGTGCACGTGCACACGTATGTGTGTATAACAAGGGATATATATCAATCTATCTATATAAAGGAATAATATATACATATATATATACACACACATACACACAAACATACATTTTTTCCATATTCCTTGCCATTTAAAATGACCAAAAAATGAGCAATTTTTTTGTACTGGTATCTGCTAGAATTCTTTTGTGTTTTAGACTTAAAGCTGTTTGAGGTAAGTTCTAAGTACAGTGTTTAGCTGACTGCATATGTCAAGTAAATGGTAATGAGACGAATAATGGTTTGAAGACAACTAGTGGAATCTGTAACTACCTATCTTCGCCAGCAGAGCAGATCTGCCAAGGTGACTTTTCACACTCTTGAATCGACCTGCTTCATCTGATGTTTAAGAATAGCCATCTATCTGCTAATGTCTAAATGAGAAGCTGAGCCTGCAAGTCAAAGCACTACATTTATATTGACTTTTTGATGTTTGTGAGTAGCTATGTTTATATGCCTACATTGTGCATAGTACCACATGCAGATACACCAAAAAGTTTTTGGTTTTGCTCGTGTGGACCATAGCTGAAACATAGATATATAAGCAGCCCATAAACATACTTAAAGTGATGAAAATAATGGCAGAAGAGTCACAGATCTGGAAAATAACAGAAGTCAAAACTCTTCAAAGTATGTAAGTCAAAGACATGAACAAAATTATTTCCATAACAGAAAATACTTTTTTGAAAGCCGTAAAATATAGACGTTGCTAAGTCATGAGACAACCAAAGTGAATTTCAGAACTTTACTCTTTAGATATTTATGCAAAAAGTCAACAAGTAATATTGAGATGTTTGTGCCTAGTAAAATGCCTATTGATTAAAGATATTTCAGATCACTGGCTGCAAACCAAATGTGATGAACATAATCAGCAATGGCTATGAGGATTGAGTAGACAGGATCTCATCTGCTTACATGGGCAGAATCTTAGTCATAACTTGAATGTTTCTTCTATTGTAGAAATATTATTTTATTTTTCTTAAAATTATTATGATTTTAAAACTTATATTTAAAATCCAATCCAATTATTCATATTGGGTATTTGAAGATAATGCAAAAAAACTATTAAAACAGTTTTAAAAGAGGCAAAAAATAACATTGCACAAGGCAGAAGAAAACAAAGAGACAGAGATTAGGAGGGATTAGGTGTGTGGAGTCTATGGAAGTGATACAGAGAAACTTCTCAGCTTCTTAACCTGAGCAGTTAATAACTGAAGTTAGAACTTCCCAAATAATCCATTGCTTTTCTAGAAAATGCCAGGAGGATGGCTTCTTTTCTCTAAATCACGCTATTTAATCTGATAATTACCTAATACTCCTCTAATGTCTCCTTTATCATTCCACTCAAGAAGTCACTGAATGTTTAGAATCAAAATATAAGCTGTTGTCTAAATCTTGGATGGTGCCTTCAAGGTGGCAATTAGAATTTTAAAGTATACTGGTGATTTTGTCCTATTACCAGTTATTGCTTTTGTTATAGGTTAAATTTTTTTAAAAAAAGAAAACTCTTGCCAGTATTGACATTGTAGTCCAAGAGTCACTGAAGATTATTGTAAGACTCTTTCTAGTCAATAACATTGTATTGGGTGCATCTACGTATTAAGACACTTACAACATATGTTTCATCTTAACATGCTTTTATATTTGACTCCTCCACTAGTTTGTGAGATTTCTGAGGACTTTATCACTCATTCCCAACCTCTAACTCAGCATTTCATACAAGAAGTTGCTTAATGAATATTTATTGAATGAAGGAAAGTAATCAATAAAGTTCACATTTAAGTTTACTATATATTTATTTAAAAAAACACCAACCATTGTCTATGCTTTTCATTCAGTTTAAGAACAGGAAATCAAAAACTGAAACTTACGATGCCTTTTACCAGCTATTTCACTACTATCAGCTTTAAAAAATGCCATTATTTTTTCTTAAACATAATATTCTACACTTTTATGCAATTTGGAAATTGCATAAAATTCAACTATAAAATTTTGGAGTGCATTATTATTGAAAAGTGCATCAAATAAATACATATCTAAATAAGAAAGTTGAATCTTCTCTATTCTTACACTGATAATATACAAAATCACAAACTAACCCCAAAAAAGGTGAAAAATCCAACTGTAGATGGAAGGTTTCGTGTAATACAGAATATTTGTTAGAAATTAGAAAGCAATATTAGATAAAATTGCTCATATTTTGTTATTTCACTTCTACTAAACTCTGTGATTAGGGATGCTTGTCTCTCATTGCTCTTAAAAATATAACAATGAGATTTGATGATAATAATACCTTAAGAAAAAAAGGTTTCCAAGCCTTTTATAAAAATGAATAATTTGTTAGACTTTTTCCAAAGAGATTCTGTGATTTTTTTGCTCATAACTCACTAGGTTCATGTTGAGTGCCTTATACTACACATGTAGACCTAAAAACATGCAAAACTGTTAAACTCTGGCAAATAAAACTTTCAATTTTTAATGGGCTCTAAGGCAGTCTTTACTTCTGTAGATTAGGAAAGGCTAGAAAAATATAATTTAAAGTTTTCTAACTCAGAAGCTAATACCTATCTGATTTTAAAAAAACAGTATTTAACTTAATACAATAATGACCTTTTTGTAGTAATTTGCAATATGTATTATTCCTTTAGGGGAATATCGTTATGCATCCTGGTAAGATGAGCTTTCCTATGTAAATGCTACCCTTTTAAGGTCAAAAGCTGTGCTCAGTTAACGATGGCAAACGAAAAATGGTCAAGTCAGATGTTCAATATAAACAACAAAGAAAATCCAGAGCTTTGTTATAATCCTCTAATATATTTTAAAGCAGTTATAGCTATTTTAATATATCTATATATGTATGTATACTTATAAACATAGCTATATAGATATACACACACAAATACATTAGTTTCTACAAAGTAGCATACAATTATGCTATTATTTTAAATTTCAATTTGAGTCTTAGTCTATACTAACAAGATTAGTAAGACCCTTCTAAACATTATTAGCATTGTATATTCAATATTTTACTTCAAGCATTGGGCATATATCTGTTTTAATATTGTTAAAAGTCTAAAGTTCACATTGGAACACACATCCATACAGCATAAATATTCTCTGTAAAAGTCACCCTTCTAGGTACACAATTAGGAAGTCATCTTTAAAATAAAAAGAGACTTAATATTTTAAATAATTTTCTCTTTATTTATAATCAAGGAATTTAGTGAAGCCACTATTCAGAATCTTTTCCTTCTATTAACATTACTGTAGTTTCACAAGGTGATACAGTCTAAACAACCTAAATGCCAGCATATTATATTTACTTTAAGTAAAATCAGCTCTTCTAGGTGAAAAAAAAATTAAGAGTAAAAACCACTTAAATAGATTAGGTGACCATAGGTGTGTGGGTTTATCTCTGGGCTTTCTATAACCTTCTGTATAGTGAAGGGAGCTCTGCTCGGTGCTCTGTGGTGACCTAGGTGGGTGGGATGGGGTGGGGAGAAGAAGGTCCAAGAGGGAGGGGATATATGTATACATATGGCTGATTCACTTCATTGTACAGCAAACTAATACAACATAGTAAAGCACCTATACACCAATTAAAAAAAAAACACTTAAATAGACGGAAAAATAGATCTTGTTCAGTACAAGTATAAGAACAGCAGTTACTCACAAAGCTGTCAAGTGGCACTGTTAACTATAGTAATTTATTCTATAATTTAATGTAATCTTAACCCCTTTCACATGTTAATACAGCATGAAAAAAACGGGTATAAAAACACCTGCTTTTTAATGAATTGAAGATATAATGTCACATTGTTTTTTGCCACATTCTTTTGAAATATCTTAATATTGGAATTAGCAGAGCCTAAACAATTTCAATATGTAATTATGTCTGTATATATCTTACTAGTTAGTGCTGTGATTAAGAGATATTTAATCTTTAATTATGCCATAGATGGAGGGTTGACGTTTGAGTCGAAGATAACAGGGATAACTCGGGGCATGAACTCTTTAATATGGATTGTAATTTGTCTGCTTGAAAAGCAGAGACTTTCAGCAAAAAGACAAACTAGAGTAACCTCCATGGTCTTAATGACTTCACTGGTTAAAATACTTTCAACAAAAATAGGGTAAGTGCAATTTTTTTAGTCTTGTTGTGTCGACAGATCAGTGCCAGGATATATTTCATACTCTCTTCTTGTGCTTTCCATTTCTCATCTCCCCACAAATACACACACACACATAACACATACATACACATGTACAATTAACAATGGTGTGTGCTGTTAATTTCTTCATTTCAAGTTCCATTCATAAAAGTTATCCTTACCCACAGGATAAGATGTCATAGGAAGGTAGGAAAATAATTTCTTTGTTTAGAGAAGTAAAAATAGAGTCCTCTGTTGGGAAGCACTTAGGCAGGGGTTAGTTCCCTTCTCCTTTCATTGTGATTTTTCCCACCTTGTAATATTCTACTTGATCACCTCTTCCAATCACCGATATATAGTTGAAGAGAAATTATTAAATTAGTGTGAAAATGAGAAATGTGGTCGATTTATATTTTTTGCAAAGGAAAATCACTTCAGTCTAATAAATTAACCTACAATCCCATGATAAAGGGTTATTGAGAGCATGAGATGATAACTTCTGATTTTTACTGGTCTGACAGTACTGGGCAAATTACTAAATAGTCTTGGAGACACAGAGCTAAATGAGGCTATGAAAGATTGACAGATTGTGCAAATTTAATTCATCTAAGCTACTCCATACAAATGAAAACCTATGCTATGAAAGAACAGGTTTTTTTTTGTTTGTTTTTTTGTTTTGTTTTTAAATGGGGTTGAACACTCTTCTTTGGTGTCTTCATGTTGAAAGGGGGATCACTATTACTTATGTTGGGTACGGGTCAGATGGGTGTAGGCAGCAATCAAAAAGTATTGCTTTACTTACTTTTGTGAGTATGTGATTTCTCTAACACTTCCCAAGAAATGGATTTTTCACCTGAAGTTGACTGATAAACTATGTCCTAATCCACTGAAAAGAGCCATCACCCTCTCAGTACGTTTTGCCAAAGCTCACAGGAGATGCAGTGCCTTGTTTGCCTGGAGGCCATCATCTCATCAGTATATGCTAGGCTGTGGTGTAGATACAGGATGCTCTAAATGAAGCTTCAACAAATCTCAAAAGAGCATCACAATATCACAATGGAACTAAAAATTTACATGCAAATTTAAACTTTTCCTTGGGCTGCATAAAGATAGATGTAAACTTTTACAAGGAGGGGTCTCCTGTGTATATTCACTTAGAACCTGCTTGACTTTTGCTCTTCTGGGTCCTCCAAACTCACTACAGTCTCTTTTAAGGCAGGATAGGACCACTCCATCCTGCCTTGAAAAACACCTTAATCTCTCCATGGATTTTTCCCCTTGATTCCTACATGAGTTCTGAAATTCCTAGTGGTTCTTTAAGATATAGTGAACATATTTTCATAGTCTCCTTAGGGACTCTAATCTGGTACAGAAATGAAGGTGGATGTGCCTGTTCGAAGGTGGATGTGCCTGTTCCTGTTCAGTCCCTCAACAATAAGTATGAACTACTTGTGAAAATAAACCCATTCTTCCTGTCATTAGCACACATTTCCCTTAGAGACAAAATATTATAATCCTCCAAGAAGTGAACAATTTTCTCCACTTATTTTTTGTGAGCTGTAAAGGTCCTCGTCATTATTAGTGAGAAAAGTATTTGGCTCTGTTTTGCCTTTCCTGGGACATGCTTCATTACTAACAACTAGCGTTTGTCACTGTGATACCTGGGAACAAGTTCCTGCTCTAATTAGATTATCTTGATTTTTCTAAAAATCTACCTTTGAAAATAGAATGCTAGAATTTTTTTTAGCCATTTCCACCATTAGTGGTAAGAGTCTAGACTCTGAGTCAAACTGGCTGAATTTGAACCCTCTGGCACCACTTACTTTATTGCTTCGGGCACTCTAAATAATTCCTATAAGCTCTACAATTCTTCTGTCAAAAATATTATGTAACCCATATAAAAACTTTGAAATATGTAATGGGTATATATCTATATAAAATGTAACATATATAATATATATGCCTATATATGTATGTATGTATATATATGCACACATACACATAGAGAATGAGAGAAAAAGGAGAAAGAAGCCAGGCAGAGAGGTTTCTAGAATAGTGCCTACATATAGTAAAGATTTTTTCAAAGACCTGGTTGAAGATGGGGTAGCTATACAATGTAGTCCTAAATTTAGATGACCTTCTGACAAAAGGATTATAACCTCATTCAACAAATCACTATGTTTAGTTTAGTTACACTCATTTCTTTGAATGTTAGAAATAATATGAATAAGCAAATTAAAAATAATATTTTTCTGGCTTTCTCTTCCCATAAACTTTGCCCACCATTCTGACCAGTGTGAAGTTTTGCTACCAGAAACTTGCTGACCAGTAAATCAATCAGACAATAATATACTGTCAGCTCAACCCAACTGGGAACTTTCTTCACTACAATAATATATACAATTTTATTTTTAAATAGGATATCATAATAGCTGAATTACTACCAGTCTAGTTTTATAATATATTCATATTGTGATTTAAAATGAAGATTTTAAAGATCAGTAAGTAATAGTAGTCACTAGCTGAATTTATAAGTTTGCTAAAAGATATTTAGGAGTGATGTCAGCATCATGGCTGTCTGAGACACTCCCATTGTCTCTCCTCTTCAATGTACAACCAGTGAAACATCCACAACTCAGCAAAGGTACCTCTTCCCAACATACCAGGATGCCAGAGAATTCCACACATCTGTACATCTAAAGGTAGGTGAATTGGAATACATAAAGGAGACAGAACCAGAGGAACAGTGAAGGCGGTGCCTACAATCCTTGCCCTGTGGACATAGAAACTGAGTCTGTACTAGAAAAAGAAAAACAAATGAAGCTCAAAGTCCATAGAAGAAAGGAAATAATAAATATCAGAGCAGAAGTAAATGAAATAAAGGCTAAAAACACAATACAAAAGATCAATGTAACTAAAAGGTGATTCTTTGAAAAGATGAACAAAACTGAAAAATCTTAGCTAGACTCACTGTGAAAAAAAGAGAGAAGGCCCTGAAATAAAATCAGAAAGGAAAGAAAAGAAATAACAGATACCACAGAAATGTAAAAGCTTATAAAAGATATTATGAACAGCTAAACACCAACAAATTTGATAACCTAGAAGAAAAGGTGAATTCTTAGAATTATACAACCTCTCAAGACTGATCATCAGTACAGAGATTGAAATAGTAATCAAAAACTCCCCACCAAAAAATGTTCAGGACCTGATTGCTTCACAGATGAATCCTACCAAATATTCAAAGAAAATTTAATACGTATCCTTTGCAAACTCTTCCAAAAACATTGAAGAGATAGAGACACTTCCTAACTCATTTTAAGAGACCAAAATCACCATGATACCAAAACCAGATAAAGACAACCTAAAAAAAAGCAAATTACAGGCCAAGATCTCTGATGAACATAGATTCAAAAATCTTCAACACACACACACACACACACACACACACACACACACACACACACACACACAGGGCTTCCCTGGTGGCGCAGTGGTTGAGAGTCCGCCTGCCGATGCAGGGGACACGGGTTCGTGCCCCAGTCTGGGAAGATTCCACATGCCACGGAGTGGCTGGGCCCGTGAGCCATGGCCGCTGAGCCTGCACGTCCGGAGCCTGTGCTCCGCAATGGGAGAGGCCACAACAGTGAGAGGCCTGCATACCGCAAAAAAAAGAAAAAAAGTTAATAAGTATAAACATGTCCTGAACAGAAACTGGTAAATATTTTAGGTATAGACAAATATTGTTTCTTTTCAGCTTCAAATAAACTTTAAAAAATTGATTCGTGTATATCTATCATTTTTTCTAAGTGTTTTAGCTCAACAGTCAATAATGAAGCAGATTAAGAAAACAATAACCCAGGAACTCTCTGGATACTTAAATAACAACAGTTTTGCTTCTGTCATCCATTTCTCCTAATAAAAATCTGCTCTTTCTTCCATTAATAGATTCATCCAATTCCCAGCTAAACCCATCTTTCTTCTCTAACTAGTTTGATTAAAAAGTAACAGAGATTCTATGGCTGCCAGATATTAAGGGAATTGAACCAGATATTTAAATTCCTATAACACATATTTGACTTGTTTGGGGATATAAGAAATATTTGTTACCCCAGTTTCCTTTCTTTGAAAAACCAGATAGGATAAACTACATGGGTAAGATATTTCTGTAAAATGCAGCTGTAGATGTCATCATGAGTAGGGACTTTTATAGTATCATAAAAATTCAGTATCACTATAAAGTTATGCTGCTGAAAATGTCGACATTTATGGCAACTTCTACAAGGACATATTTTAAAATGATACTAAAACTTGATGCAGCAACTTTTATTTAGTTAAAAAGTAAGATTATAGAATAAAAACATTTACTCTCATTTTTGAAACTATCAATATGGATGATTAATTTTTTAAATTCTCAAATCATTTCATAGTTTGATGGGTACTTAAAAATCAGATCACTCAAAATTAAAAAGCATGAAAGCATGTTCATGTATTATTCAAATTAACAGTTAATTGCTGCATATAATTAATATTAATTTACAATGCATTTTGTAAGACTTTTAATACCTGATAAAATTATTAATGATGCAAGCATGTGATGATACTTATTTAAGAATTAAAGATAATCACAGAATTATATAAGAAATCTATTTTCATTCATTTCATATTGGATGGCAAGCAAAATTACTATTTTGATTAATAAAAAGAAAAATATTCATAATAGAATTATCCAAGTCCACCAATTCATGCAGGAGTTTTCTCTTCTAAGCTATAGAAGTCCCTTTGCAATAAGGAAAAATAACCTCATTAAATGGTCTAATTTTGGCAACTGCAGAAAAACCAAAGAAATTTCACGTTCAAACCCAATATCTAAATCACAAAAACTGCTGTGAATTATTTAGGTATATTTGACGGTTCTGGTTGTTAGGTGGAAAAATTTGGCAAAGATTTGGAAAGTCTAATCAGAATCTCTCTTTTTCTTCTCCCCATAGCTGGACAACTTGACACACACCAGGAGGCTCAGCCTTATCCTGGGAAAATCCTGTCTTTAAAATTAGGGATTCAGAGACCTCTAGTCTAACCTTCAGAGACATGAGTGATGCCTCTTGGGCTCAGAACCCATGTTATAACTCCTATAATTGAGAGATTGCTATGTGAGCACTTCCTGAGGTCAAGTGTTCACATTTAACTAAGTTATGGTCCCTGGATAATTTTATTGTTCCTAAGTTTCTGTGTTGAAAATGTGCTACTGTGAGGTTTGACATGATTCTTGTAGATAGAATGCCTGGCCCACAAACCAATATAATGGCATAAATGTTCCTGATGTATTTTTACATGATTTCCTCTGTATTCTCATATTCGAATTTGCTCAGAGGTGATCTGTCAAATGAGGAAGTACCTTTCTGATCCTGAAGGAATAAAGAGTTTCAAGTTGAAGGACAACTTCTGAGACCTTATACAGTAGTTTGGACTTCTAGCAACTAATTTTTATCTTTGTGATAAAAAGAAATCAGGGATTACTACTTCTAGAAAAATGGAAAAGACATACTTTATTTCTGTTATAAAGTATAACTAAAAGCCTTGAACATTGTGTATAAGACAAAAATAAGACTCTGAAAGGTAGAGTGAATAAAGCAGACTGGCTAAGAACCTTAGGACACAAGCAACACCATGATGGAGAGTTCTCTGAGTTTTCTTTTTGCCCCATATATTCTAGATTTAGGTTGCCAACCTGGAACTCTTAGGGATGTAGAAAAAAAATTTTAAACTCCAGTAAAAGCCTGCTTTCTCTAACGAAAGAAATAGAAAAGGGGCAGGTTAGCAAGACAGAAAAAGTTCAAAAAATATTTACTCTGTTCTTGCCACAGGAGAAGAAAACAACAAAAACAAAACTGTGTCCCCATTCTCACCCAGGACAGCAAAGGCTAAGTAAGAAGCTCAGACTTCCACTCGTGGGAGATTGTAACAGACCATCCCAATCCCTATGCCAGGTGCTGTCAGAGAAAGCCTACTTGGAACCCATGACTTCCATTCCTACTAGGTGGTTATGAAGCCCCCTCATGTCCCCAAGGCATTAGTAGAGATAATGTGAGAAGCCTGGACTGCCACCCCCAATCTGCCCTGTTTGGGTGGTGTCAGAAAAGGCCTAATGGAGAGTTGAGAATTGAAACAGATGCTCAAACAAAAACTTGCACACAAATATTTATAGCAGCAGTATTTGTAATAACAAAAAATGTAGAAACAACACAAATGTCCATAAGCTAATGAGTGGAGAAACAGGATGTGGCAGATTCATAAAATGAAATATTCAGCCATAAAAAGAATCAAGAACATGCTAGAACATGGATAAACCTTGAAAACACTATGCTAATTGAAAGAAGTCAGACAAAACTTTCACATATAGTATGACTCCATTTATATTAAATATCCAGAGTAAGTAAATGCAAAGATCAGAAAGCAAATTAGTGATTGGCAGTTGCTGTGGGAGGGGAGGATGGTGAGTGACTCCCTAAAGGGTATGGGTTTTCCTTTTGAGGTGATAAAAATATTTGGGAACTGTATAGTCATGATGGTCATACAACACTGTGGATCTACTAAATGGCGCTGATTTATATACTTTAAAATGGTTCAAATGATAAATTTTATATGATTATTTTATCATAATAAAAAAATCGAAAGCCCTAATATGTCAATAATTACATGAAATTTAAGAATCTAAATACAACAATTAATAGACAGATGCTTAGAGAGTAGATAAAAAAGCATAACCCAACTATATGCTGTTTATAAGAAATTAAATTCAAATATAATGATATGAGTAGTTGGAAAGTAAAGAATGAAAATTTTATAATGCAAATGTTAATCAAAAGAAAGCAGAAGTGCCTATATTATTATCAGATAAGGTGTACATCAAGGTAAAAAAAATTATTGGAGACAAAGACGGACATTATATAATGATAGCAGCACTATTTGTTGAGAAGTGTGTTTTTTCTCATGGAATCACCTCGGCACCTTTGTAAAACATTGACAAATCAAAAATCTAATAACTGTTGATGGACATTTAGGTTGCTTCTGTGTCCTACCTACTGTAAATAGTGCTTCAGTGAACATTGGGGTGCATGTATCTCTTCAAATTATGGTTTTCTCCAGTTATATGCCCAGGAGTGGGATTGCTGGATCATATGGTAACTCTGTTTTTAGTTTTTTAAGGGACCTCCATACTGTTCTCCATAGTGGCTCTACCAGTTTACATTCCCACCAACACTGTAGGAGGGTTCCATTTTCTCCACACCCTCTCCAGCATTTATTATTTGTAGACTTTTTGATGATGGCCATTCTGACCAGTGTGAGGTGATACCAAATTGTATACGCCAATAAAAATTTTTTTAAATGTAAAACATATTTTTGGACTCTCAGTTTTGTTCCATTGGTTTGTATGAGTATTGTTATCCTAGTACAACATACAATTGTATGGATATACCATAAGTTTCCATGTGTCCTTTGATGGACATTTAAATTGCTTCCACTTTTTGGCTATAACAAATAACGATGCTATGGACATTCATGTGCAAGTCTTAGTGTGGATGTGTGTTTTTATTTCTCTTGTGTATATACCTAGGAGTGGAATTGCTGGATCAAATGGTTACACCATTTACTCTTTGAAGGAACTGGGAGACTATTTTCCAAAGTGGCTACATAATTTTATACCCCTACCAGCAATGTATGAGGGTTTCAATTTCCCCGTATCCTTGCCAACTCTTGTTATTATTTGTGTTTTTCATAATAGCCAATACAGTGGGTATAAAGAGGTATCTCATAGTGGTGTTAATTTTCATTTCCCTAATGGACTAGTTGAGCATTTTTTCGTATGCTTATTAGACATTCGTGTATCCTTTTTTGTTAAATGCATATTCAAATTTTCAATTAAAAAATATATACATTTCTAAATCTAAAATAGATAGCTAGTGGAAAGAAGCTACATAGCACAGCGAGATCAGCTTGGTGCTTTGTGACCGCCTAGAGGGGTGGGATAGGGAGGGTGGGATGGAGAGGCAAGAGGGAGGAGATATGGGGGTATATGTATATGTACAGCTGATTCACTTTGTTTCAAAGCAGAAACTATCACACCATTGTAAAACAATTGTACTCCAGTAAAGATGTTAAAAAATTTTTGATTTGTTTGCCTTCTTGTTGTGGAGTTTTATGTGTTCCTTATAACTTCTACATAGAAGTCCTTTATTAGATATAATGATTTGCAAATATATTCTCCAAGATTATAGCTTGTCTTTTGCTTTTATATATTTTCTTTGAAGCATACAGGTTTTTAACTTTAAGTGGAGATGATCATTTTTTCTCTTTTATGTATAATAACTTTGGTGTTGTATCTAAGAACTCTGCCTCACCCAAATCATGAAGATGTCTTAAGTTTTATTCTAAAAGTTGAAAAACTGTAGCTTTTACATTTATGTCTATGACCCATTATAAGTTAATCTTTGTAGATACTCTAAATTGAGTCTAAATTTACATTTTTATATCTACACATCTAATTGTACCAGCATTAGTTTTGGATAAGTCTGTCTTTTCCCATGGAGTTACCTTGACATCTTTGTAAAATATCATCCAATCATCAGTGTAAAGGCTTATTTTAGGGATCTCAATTCTGTTCCTTTGGTCTGAATGCCCATTGCTGCCTTAATACAACATTGTCTTGATAATTGTAGCTCGATACACCATTTTAAAACCAGGAAATGTAGTCCTCCATTTTTTTCTTCTTATTGGAAATTGTTTTTGCTATTTTAGGTACTTTGCAGGATTAGCTTTTCAATTTCTGTCAAAGGGCTTGCTGAGATTTTGATAGGGATTGCCTTAAATCTATAAGTCAATTTGAAGCGAATTGTCATCTTATAAATACTGAGTCTTCTAATCCATAAAATATATTGTCTCTCTTTTTGCCTAAATCTTCTTTGATATCATTCAAAAATATACTGAAATTTTTGGTGTGCAAATGTTGAACTTACTTTGTTAAATTTATTCCTGAGTATTTCATTCTTTTTTTCGTTTTACTCTGAGAGATTTAACTGGTAAAGAACTTTAAAATTTTATGAAATGCCTTTGAAAATGACAATCTAAACTAATAATTAAAATTAATAACGCTGGATTACTGTATTGGACCTACACCCATTTGTTAATAGTCTAAAATAATAGTTTGGAAAGAGTAGGAAAGTAGCCCAAACTTGTGCTTGAAATATTTTAAAGAGGTGACAAATGTCACTTTTATGTCATAGGATGGTAATAGTTTAACTTACCAAACCAGACTATATGACAGATATATATATATGAAGATAGAAATACTCATTATTATAATGCTGGAAAGTGTAAATATATCGAAAATGGCCAAGTGGCAAAAAGCCTCAATACCCTTGGAAGCTGGCATAGAAATATCTTTCTAACTGTTGTGAATACACACACACACACACACACACACACACATCTGTAAATAAAGTATAATTAAAAAAACCTAAAGGCAAATTAGAATATAAAAGTCCTGAAAATGTGTGCAAAATTCATACAGAAATATCGAAAGTAAGAAGGGAAAATATTGCATAAGCAAAATGGAAAAGAAGAAGAAGTATAAGCAGAAAAGCTACTACTTTCCACCTAAAATACATGGTTCCCAGGTGACTTGGAAGGAGTGAGAAAGCCAAGATCTGTGCCTTGAATCATGTTTCCTTTATCCTGGCTCCAGCCATTTGTAGTATAATCTACACTTTGCATTTAACAGAGCAAGACTAAATAAACAGGGGTTCCCCATGGCAGGGTTCAGAAGCAAGGATGGAGAGCCCAGGGAACTGGCATTAAAGACCCAAGCTTCCCTAAGCAGGGATATATCATGAAGACTGCCTGGTCTTCAGCTAGACAAGTGCTTCCACCCAGTGATTAGATGTTCTGGGGAGATTTAGTAAAGATGGACTCTCTATTTTCCATTTAGCAACCACTGAGGCAGCAGGTACTGTTAGCTCAGATACCAGCTGTAGAACTGGACAGAACTGAGTACTAGTATTATACACTTAAAAAGATATATGACCTTAGATGATTTACAGTCACTTGTTAAGTCTTTTTCTTGAAAAAAAATTTTTTATTAAGTATATGATTTACAATATCGTGTTAGTTTCAGGTGTACAGCAAATTGAATCAGTTATACATATACATATATCCACCCTTTTTTTTTTAAGATTCTTTTCCTATATAGGCCATTACAGAGTACTGAGTAGAGTTCGCTGTGCTATACTGCAGGTTCTTATTAGTTATCTATTTTATATACAGTACTGTGTATATGTCAATCCCAGTTTCTCAATTTATCCCTCCCCCACTACCCCTGTTTATCCCCTGGTAACCATAAGTTTGTTTTCTACATCTGTGACTCTACTTCTGCTTTGTAAATAAGTTCATTTGTACCCTTTTTTGTTTTTTAGATTCCATATATAAGTGATATCGTATGATATTTGTCTTTCTGTGTCTTACCTCACTCAGTATGGCAATCTCTGGCCAATCCATGCTGCTGCAAAAGACATTATTTTGTTCTTTTTTATGGGTATGTAATATTTCATTGTATATATGCACCACATCTTTTTTCTTCTATTGATGGACATTTAGATTACTTCTGTGTCCTGGTTGCAATGACATTGGGGTGCATGTATCTTTTCAAATTATTGTTTTCACTAGGTATATGCCCAGGATTGGGATTGCTCAGTCATATAGTAGTTCTATTTTTAGGTTTTTAAGGAACCTCCATACTCTTCTCCATATTGGCTGTACCAATTTACATTCCCACCAACAGTGTAGAAGGGTTCCCTTTTCTCCACACTGTCTCCAGCATTTATTGTTTGTAGATTTTTTTTAAGACCCTGAATAGCCAAAACAATCTTGGGAAAGAAAAACAGAGCTGGAGGAGTCAGGCTTCCTGACTTCAGACTATACTACAAAGCTACAGTAATGAAAACAGTATGGTACTGAAACAAAAACAGAACTATAGAACAATGGAACAGGATAGAAACTCCAGAGATTAAACCCATGCATCTATGGTCACCTAATCTATGACAAAGGAGGCAAGAATATACAGTGGAGAAAAGTCAGCCTCTTCAATAAGTAGTGCTGGGAAAACTGGACAGCTGCATGTAAAAGAATGAAATTAGAACACTCCTTAACACCATACACAAATATAAACTCAAAATGGATTAAAGACCTAAATGTAAGGCTGGACACTATAAAACTCTTAGAGGAAAACATAGGAAGAACACTCCTTGACATAAATCACAACAATATCTTTTTGGATCCACCTCCTAGAGTAGTGAAAATAAAAACAAAAATAAACAAATGGGATCTAATTCAACTCAAAAGGTTTTTCACAACAAAGGAAACCATAAGCAAAACAAAAAGACAACCCTCAGAATGGGAGAAAGTATTTTCAAACAAAACAACTGACAAGGGATTAATCTCCAAAATATACAAACAGCTCTTGCAGCAGTTTGTCAAGACTTTTATTATTTTTTTAGTTAATTTTATTTATTTTTCACTGTGTTGGGTCTTCATTTCTGCACAGGGGCTTTCTCTAGTTGAGGTGAGCAGGGGCTACTCTTCTTTGCAGTACATGAGCTTTTCATTGCGGTGGCTTCTCTTGTCGAGGAACACGGGCTCTATGCACATGGCCTCAGTAGTTGTGGCGCACAGGCTTAGTTGCTCCACGGCATGTGGGATCTTCCCCATACCAGGTTCTAATCCATGTCTCCTGCATTGGCAGGTGGATTCTTAACCACTGCACCACCAAGGGAGTCCCAAGCCCTTTGCATTTTAAAATATTTTCCCCATATCTTAAGTTTTCACATAATCACTACCACTCCTCCAAGTAACACTTATTTAATATATTTTAAGTATGTCCTTGGATATGTATATAAACATGTGAAATAAATAGCCTTATGTCCTGTTTGTGTATGTGCTTATTTAATTTACAAAGATTATATTTGTTGTAAAGCACATGCTGCTTTTTTTTTCACTCAACACTGAATTTTAAAGATAACTGCTGCTTCTAAATGTTTTCTAGTTTATTTTTATTTCTCAGAAAAATTGAAACATGATTAAGGTCTTTGCACAAAGTCATATTCTCCACTTATCTCAGTTTAAAGTCAGTTTTACCTTAAAAAGTTCTAGAAGTAAAGTCAGACTTTTAACACTTTAGCAACATTGTCTCAATGCCAGTTAGCTAATTAACTAGAGATTGCCCTGCAAATTTTGAACCTTAAAATTATTAAGTTTTGATAAATATTTGATCCAAATGTTTGCTGGTTTTACCCAGCCTGGTAATATGCAAATAAATTTATTTAATGTATCAGTTTCTACATAATTTACCAGTAAAAATTATATGTCTTAATTAAACATGTTTGATGTCTATTTGGACTTTGGAGACTTCTGCTGAAATTGGAGAAACATTTATGAATGTCTGTCTCCATGTAATATTGTTTTCTTTGAAGTCAATTAAGTTATAGAAACCACAGTGTCTTAACACTTACTTTATTTGCTTTAAGGAGAAATATTAATGCACACAATTCAAAACAATGTTTTAAAACAACTAACGTGATAATATATAGACTAATGTAGGCAGTAAACTTTAATTTTTTCTTAAAAGTAGTTTCCTTTCTTCATTTATATACACTAACTATGTATTACTTATTTGAAAATTTAGCATAGAGAGCCTGTTTGCATTTTAGAGTGTAACATAAACTGGATTTTTATTAGCATTACTGTTTCATATAAGCAAATTATTAACTCAATTATTAAAATATTGTATCTTTTTTCCTTAATAAGTCACAGGTTCTGGAATGTAGGCTTTAGAGCATGGATCACAAATGTTAGCTTATTGCAATTTGGTCTAGGGAAATGATGATTTCTTATCAAATGTTCAAACTGGGAAAATCACCTACCATCTCTGTGATAATTTTCCATCTAGAAAATAGGGGAAGCAGGACTTTCAAGATGACGGAGGAATAAGACAGAGAGATTACCTTCCTCCTCACAAATACATCAAAAATACATCTACATGTGGAACAACTCCTATAGAACACCTACTGAATGCTGGCAGAGGACTTCAGACTTCCCAAAAGGCAGGAAACACCCCATGTACCTGGGTAGGGCAAAAGAAAAAAGAAAAAACAGAGACAAAAGAATAGTGGGAGGGAGCTGTGAAGGAGGAAAAGTTTCCACACACTTGGAAGCCCCTTCACTGGTGGAAATGGGGGGTGGGCGGGGGGGAACCTTTGGAGCCATGGAAGAGAGTGCAGCAGGGGTGCAGAGGGCAAAGCAGAGAGATTCCCACACAGAGGATCAGTGCCAACCAGCACTCACCAGCCTGAGAGGCTTCTCTTCTCACTCACTGGGGTGGAGGTTGCTGGGAACTGAGGCTCGGGCTTCAGAGGTCAGATCCCAGGGAAAGGACTAGGGTTGGCTGAGTGAACACAGCCTGAAGGGGGATAGTACACCACAGCTAGCCAGGAGGGAGTATGGGAAAATCTCTGGACCTGCTGAAGAGGCAAGAGACCATTGTTTCAGGGTGCATGAGGAGAGGGTATTCCTTCCCTGTCTGCCCACAGAAGGCAGAGCACCACCTAAACGAGCTCCAGAAATGGGCATGAGCAATGGCTGTCAGCTTGGACACCAGAGATGGGCATGATGAAATGCTAACGCTGCTGCTGCAGCCCCCCAAATTCCTGTGTGCAAACACAGGTCACTATCCACACCCCGCCCATCGGAGTCTGTGCAGCATGCCACTGCCAGGGTCCTGTGATCCAGGGACAACTTTCCCAGGAGAACACATGGTGCTCCTCAGGCTGGTACAATGTCATGCCGGCCTCTGCCCACACAGGCTCACCCCATATTCCATACCCCTCCCTCCCCCTAGCATGAATGAGCCAGAGACCACTAATCAGCCACTGCTTTAGCTCCATCCTTTCTGGGCAGGAACAGAAACCTGAGAGCAGCCTACAAGAAGATGGGGCCAAAACCAAAGCTGAATCCCAGGAGCTGTGTGAACAAAGAAGAGAAAAGATAATTTCTCCATGCAGCCTCAGGAGCAGCAGATTAAATTCCCACAATCAGCTTGAGGAACCCTGCATTTGTGTAATACCAGAATAGAAAATGAATCAACCCAAAACTGAGGCGGTGGACTTTGGGAACAACTATAGACTTGGGATTTGCTGTCTGAAATTGACTTGCTTCTGATTTTAATGTTTATCTTAGTATAGTTGTTAGCACTTGTTATCATTGGTGGATTTGTTTATTGGTTTGGTTGCTCTCTTTTTTTTATTACTTTTTTATTTTAATAATTTTTTTAATTTTAACTATTTTATTTCTCTTTCTTTTTTCTTTGTGGTATGCTGGCCTCTCACTGATGTGGCCTCTCCCGTTGTGGAGCACAGGCTCCGGATGTGCAGGCTCAGTGGCCATGGCTCACAGGGCCAGCCGCTCCATGGCATGTGGCATCTTCCCAGACCGGAGCACGAACCTGTGTCCCCTGCATCAGCAGGCAGACTCTCAACCACTTCACCACCAGCGAAGCCCTATTTCTCTTTTTAATTAAAATTTTTTTTCTTTCATTTTTCTCCCTTTTCTTCTGAGCCATGTGGCTGACCGGATCTTAGAGCTCTGGCCTGCTGTCAGGACTGAGCGTCTGAAGTGGGAGAGCTGAGTTCAGGACATTGGATCACCAGAGACCTCCTGGTGCCATGTAATATCAATCAGCGAGACTCTCCCAGAGATCTTCATCTCAATGCTAAGATCCATCTCCAACAACAGCCAGCAAGCTCCAGTGCTGGATGCTCCATGCAAATCAACTAGCAAGACAGAAACACAACCCCACTCATTAGCAGAGAGGCTGCCTAAAATCATACTAAGTTCACAGACACCCCAAAACACACCAACCGATGAAGCCCTGCCCACCAGAGAGACAAGATCCAGCCTCAACCAAAAGAACACATACACCAGTCCCCTCCACAAGGAAGCCTACAAAACCCACTGAACCAACCTTAGCCACTGGGGGCAGACACCAAAAACAACAGGAACTACCTACCTGCACCCTGTGAAAAGGAGACCCCAAACACACCAAGTTAAGCAAAATGAGAAGACAGAGAAATTTGAAGCAGATGAAAGAGCAAGGTAAAAACCCACCAGACCAAACAAACGAAAAGGAAATAGGCAGTCTGCCTGAAAATGAAATCAGAGTAATGATAGTAAACATCATCCAAAATCTTGTAAATAGAATGGAGAAAATACAAGAAGTGTTTAACAAGGACATAGAAGAGCTAAAGAGCAAACAAATAATGATGAAAACACAATAAATGAAATAAAAAATTCTCTAGATGGATAAATAGCAGAATAACTGAGGCAGAAGAATGGAGAATTGACCTGGAAGACAAACTAGTGGAAATAACTACCTTAGAGCAGAATAAAGAAAAAAGAATGAAAAGAATTGAGGACAGTCTCAGAGACTTCTGGGACAACATTAAATGCACCAATATTCAAATTATAGGGGTCCCAGAAGAAGAAGAGAAAAAGAAAGCATCTAAGAAAATATTTGAAGAGATTATAGTTGAAAACTAACTAACATGGGAAAGCAAATATTCAGTCAAGTCCAGGAAGTGCAGAGAGTCCTATACAGGATAAATCCAAGGAGAAACATGCCAAGAAATATATTAATCAAACTCGCAAAATTAATACAAAGAAAAAAATTAAAAGCAACACGGGAAAAGCAACAAATAACATACAAGTGAATCCCCATAAGGTTAACAGCTGATCCTTCAGCAGAAAATCTGCAAGCCAGAAGGGAGTGGCAGGACATATTTAAAGTGATGAAAGGGGAAAACCTACAACCAAGATTAGTCTACCCAGTAAGGATATCATTCACATTCAACAGATAAATTAAAACCCTTACAGATAAGCAAAAGTAGAGAGAATTAAGCACCACCTAACCAGCTTTACAACAAATGCTAAAGGAACTTTGCCAGGCAAGAAAAATGAGAGAAGGAAAAGACCTACAAAAACAAACCTAAAGCAATTAAGAAAATGGTAATAGGAGCATACACATCCATAATTACTTTAAATGTAAATGGATTAAATGCTCCAACCAAAAGACATAGACTGACTGAAGGGATAGAAAAACAAGACCTTGTTTACAAGAGACCCACTTCAAAATTAATGCACAGAAATCTCTTGCATTCCTATACACTAATGATAAAAAATCTGAACGAGAAATTAAGGAAACACTCCCATTTAGCATTGCCACAAAAGGAATAAAATACCTAGGAATAAACCTAGATAAGGCAACAAAAGACCTGTATTCACAAAACTATAAGACACTGATGAAAGAAATTAAAGATGATGCTAACAGATGGAGAGATATACCATGCTCTTGGATTAGAAGAATCAACATTGTGAAAATGACTCTACTACCCAAAGCAATCTATAGATTCAGTGCAATCCCTATCAAACTACCAATGGCATTTTTCTCAGAACTAGAACTAAACATTTTACAATTTGTATGGAAACATAATAGACCCCGAATAGCCAAAGCAAACTTGAGAAAGAAAAACAAAGCTGGAGGAATCAGGCTCTCTGACTGCAGAATATACTACAAATCTACATAATCAAGACAATATGGTGCTGGCACAAAAACAGAAATATAGATCAATGGAACAGGATAGAAAGCCCAGAGATAAATCCATGCATATATGGTCACCTTATCTTTGATAAAAGAGGCAAGAATAGAAAATGGAGAAAAGACAGCCAATAAGTGGTGCGGGGAAAACTGGACAGCTACATTTAAAAGAATAAAATTAGAACATTTCCTAACACCATACACAAAAATAAACTCAAAATGGATTAAAAACCTAAATTTAAGGCCCAACACTGTAAAACTCTTAGAGGAAAACATAGGAAGAACACTCTTTGACATAAATCACAGCAAGATAATTTTGACCCTCCTTCTAGAGAAATGGATATAAAAATAAAAACAAACAAATGAGACCTAATCAAACTTAAAATCTTTTGCACAGTAAAGGAAACCATAAAGAAGAAGAAAAGACAACACTCTGATTGGCAGAAAATATTTGAAAGTGAAGCAACTGACAAAAGATTAATCTTCAAAATATACAAGCAGCACATGCAGTTCAATATCCAAAAAACAACCCAATCCAAAAATGGGCATAAGATCTAAATAGACAGTTCTCCAAAGAAGATATACAGATTGCCAATAAACACATGCAAGGATGCTCAATATCACTAATCATTAGAGAAATGCAAATCAGAACTACAATGAGGTATCACCTCACACCAGTCAGAATGGCCATCATCAAAAATTCTACAAACAATAAATGCTGGAGAGGGTGTGGAGAAAAGGGAACCCTCTTGCACTGTTGGTGGGAATGTAAATTGATACAGCCACTATGGAGAACGGTGTGGAGGTTCCTTAAAAACTAAAATTAGAACTACTATATGACCCAGCAATCTTACTACTGTACATATATCCTGAGAAAACCATAATCCAAAAAGGGTCATGTGTCAGAATGTTCATTGCAGCACTATTTACAATAACTAGGACATGGAATCATCCTATGTGTCCATCTACAGATGAATGAATAAAGAAGAGTTGGCACATATATACAATAAAAAAGATGTGGCACTTAAAAAGAAATGAAATTGAGCTATTTGTAGTGAGGTGGATGGACCTAGAGTCTGTCACACAGAGTGAAGTAAGTCAAAGAGAAAAACAAATACCTTATGCTAACACATACGTATATGGAATCCAAATTTTTAAAAAATATATGGTTCTGAAGAACCTAGAGGCAGGACAGGAATAAAGACACAGACGTAGAGAATGGACTTGAGGACATGGAGGAGGGAAGGGTAAGCTGGGATGAAGTGAGAGAGTAGCATTGACATATATACACTACCAAATGTAAAATAGATAGCTAGTGGGGAGCAGCTGCATCACACGGGGAAATCAACTCTGTGCTGTGACCACCTAAAGGGGTAGGATAGGGAGGTTGGGAAGGAGACAAAAGAGGGAGGCGATATGAGGATATATGTATACATAGAGCTGATTCACTTTGTTATACAGCAGAAACTAACAAAACATTTTAAAGCAATTATACTCCAAAAAAGATGTTATAAATAAATAAATAATAGGAATGCACATAAATAAAAAAAATGAAAAGAAAAATGTAAGGCTGATGGCAAGTGTCTCAGGTTTGAATCTCCAAAGGAAAATAATCCTAATCCTGTAGTTTGACCAAAAATCAGTAGATGGATAATTTAGATCCTTGGCTAGTTTGATTTGGTATTCTTTTATCTTGACTTCTAGTAAGATTATTTCAAGGCTTTTGTAAAGGATATAACTTATATTACTAGAACCAGAAAAGATACTAAAATAAAGCTATAAACAAAATTATGAATAAAAAATATATAATGAAGACATATATACTTACATGATGTTTATATGTAAATTATTCATTTTAAATCTTTTTGTATTGGTTTTGCAATTTTTTTTGTATTTATGATGTTAGAAATTTTTAAAAATCACCCAGAATAAAAAAATTGTATTCAACTTAAAAAAAAGAGAAAATAGGCGAGAAAACAAAATAGACCAATAATATGGTCCTAATAGGACTGCAGAGGTTATAACAATGTCAACACATAGTATAAGCAGAGCAAACTAATAATAAGTATTGTTAAAACTGTGAAGAATATGTGGATGCACTTAAAAATGTGCAAATACTGTGCTTATTATTTTTCTTTGTCTTTTTACACTGAATGAGAGAGATTATGCTCAATGTAAGACTAAAACCTTCCTCAGTTTTCCTTTTTCCTCACTCACATATAAGAAACTGCATTCATCTAATTCCTAATTTCCTATCAGAACTTTTAACCATTTAGGATTTTAAACTTTAAAGTACATATAAAGAAAACTCTTTCCAATATTTTGAAATTATAAATTAACTGTCCAATAATTTTTCAACCTAAAGGTTTATGTTAATCTGAGTCAAATTATGAGATTAAAGAAGAATCGTAACTTGAAATTATCCCAGATAGAAAACTAATAATTTTCCAAATATTGCAATTACAATTATAATTAAGGCCTCATCTCTGTAACTCTTATTTTTATTAATATTTTATTTATAAAGTGGACGTTACTCTGAAAAGAATATTATTCCAGATTTAACAGGGGATGAAATTTGTAAGAAGTAGGATATGCCAAAGAACAAATTACACTAATTTATGTCCACAGCATCATGTGAGTCAGACATAAAAATCCACAAATTCTGCTGTTTCTATTACACACAAGAAGCTGTGGCCACATGTGTAATTATGTAGGACTGGCAGAGAAATATTCCCTAACATCAATGAATGAGAGTCTGCAACACTTATCTCAGAGCTCTCATTACCTGAGAGAGGGTATTTTCCTCATCAGAACTTGGTAGTGACACATAATAGAAATTTCCAAGCAGAGAATTTTATATCTGTTAAAATTACTTAAAACATTTAAACAGACTTTCTAATAAAAGTACTTAATTAGCCACAGTACCTTACCTCTCATCTAGGACTCAAATGAGTCAAACATTTTTACCAAAATTGACCAGAAATTCAAAAAGCATACATATTCTCTCTCTTTTTAATAAAGGGTCATAGGCTCTACTTCTAACAGTGGTGGGTTCAACATCAACCTTTCCACTGAGAATAATAAAATTTGCCAAATTTTATATATTTATGTAAGTGTATGTGCATATATATGTATATGTGTATGTATCTATATGTGCATATATATATATATATATATATATATATATATATATGTTAGAAACTTACATGTATATATTTGAAGGCATCAGAGAACTATCTGAGTGGCAATGATTTTCAGGCAAAGAAAATTCTAGAAATAAGGGAAGTCCAGTAAGGAGAGCCAGACATTAACACCACTGTTTCTGTAATGTTTTTTGCTGATTTCAAAACTGTAGTTAAGAGATTGAAAACCTTTTGACAGTTTCGTGGAGTTAGAGGTGCAAAAACTGAAGTCCAAGATTCACCAAGGAGTGGGGCCCTGGTAAATTCTGTGGACTTTAGAATGGGATTCTGAAGGGTTACTTTGGAAGAGAAGAGTAAACAGGATACAGACTTGTCCTCACAAGGACCGAAGTCACTTTTTTTTTTTTTTTGCAGTATGCAGGCCTCTCATTGTTGTGGCCCCTCCCACTGCGGAGCACAGGCTCCGGACGCGTAGGCTCAGCGGCCATGGCTCACGGGCCCAGCCGCTCTGAGGCATGTGGGATCCTCCTGGACTGGGGCACGAATCCGTGTCCCCTGCATCGGCAGGCGGACTCTCAACCACTGCGCCACCAGGGAAGCCCCCGAAGTCACATTTTAAATCAGTTTGATAGATAAAGGTGATGTGCTCCCAACTTGACTTCCTGCTAAAATCAAAAGCTGACCTTCTGTAAAAAAAGATAGCCTTATATGATTCCTAAAAACTTCATTTTCAATGGCCAGCATTCAATAAAAATATAACCAGGTATACATAAAACTAGGAGTAAAACAAACAATAGATTTAAAAGACTAAAATTATTAAGAACAAATTAAAAATGTGATTGCTATATTCAAGATACTGCAGAAATTTTGCAGGTAATTCAAAACAATTAAAAATAGAAATTCTATGAAAAATACAGCTGAAATTCAGAACTCAGTAGATATAATAGCCATTATGGACAGCTGATGAGAGAATTAAATACCAAAACAAATTGTCTAGATTGAAGTATGAAGGAACAAGAGAAAGTACAATGCAGAAGAGTGTGCAAAAGACATATCATGCACTTTGGAGAGAGAAAAAGTTGTATGTAACTGGTGTCTCAGAAGGAAAGTAGAGAAAAAAATAGAAGCAATATTTAAAGAAAAAAGGACCAACATTTTGCAAAATGATGAAATATATTAAGCACAGATTCAAGAAATTCTAAGAAGCTGAAGAATACCACTTGAAGGTACATCACACAAAACTGATATTTAAAAGATGACACATAGTTTTGAAAGCAGCCAAAAAACAGGGAGTATATTGGCTCTGTATTACCAACAATAATGTTCTCAAAAGAAAGATTTAAAGCCAAAGAACACCAGAATATTATCTGAAGAATGCTGGGGGGAAAATTGCCAATGTATAATTCTGTACCAAGCAAAAATGTTCTTCACAATGAAGGCAAAAAATAAATGTACTTCCAGAGAAACAATGTGTTATTTGGGGCCTTTTTTCTCCTAGCCTGGCTAAAATTTGCTGGATATTAATAATTACAGATCAATCCCAGGATACAAGTTTCTGCTGTTCAAAAAATATGAAAACAGTTATTCACTGGAAAATTGAAATAACAAGTGCTCTAATTTCCATCTTTGAAGCATTGTCACAGAATGACACCAGAGAATATTGCTATGGTTGAATCTCCTTTCTTTTAAGTCTTTGATTCAGCATTAAACATTTTCCCTCTCTACTCAGCTAGAGCCTGTTTCAGATTAGTACTCCTTTAGTAGAGGAGTATTCCTTGCTTTCTTCTCCAGTTTTCCACCTTGAACTTCTTTTTATAACCCTGCCCCTCCCCCATGCACTGCTTTACTAACCAGTTTGGAATACTTGAAGGATCAGAGAAAAAAAAAAGTAGAAATGATAAGGACAAAGGAAAAGCTTTTCAACTGGATTGTGCCCTGTGAGCTGTACCTGTTTCCCTGAACCTGGCTGAAGTTTAAATCTGACTCTTCCTTTCCAAGCTTTCTTTAATAAATTATCTGAGGTTCTGTGATCCTCTCCCTTGAATATCCCTTCTGTAAGCTGAGGACTCCTTTCTCATCTGCTAGAATATCTCTTCCATTTCTTCTAGGTCTTTCTGCCCTCTAGATAGCCCTATTAGATTGAATCGAAGTCAACTCTCCCTCTTGTGTGGCTCACATTTGGTGCATGGGAATACTTGCATCCTCATTCAAACAAATTCAGAGTGCAGTCCTATACTACTGCAGTAGCAGTCTCCTGACTCTGCCAGTGTAAGACTTAATCTCTTGTTTCTAGATTTCTCAGGCAGGAGCCACACCCTAATCTGCAATGTGCGCCAAATATAGGTTGGGATACTTCCTGAAAACATCACATTCCAATCGCCTGCGTGAAGTTTTCTCACAGACCACCTTTCTTAAAAGATAACCTCCTCACAAAAATATTCTATTTTCTCTGTACCTTGGCCCCTTTTTCAGTCCTTTGTATGGCTGAGAATTTCAAAAGTTCTGAAATTTCCTGTGAAAATTGGCATATTTATTTCTTTTTTACTCAGTTTGGAACTCAACTGTCATGTTTTGGTGCCTTTCAATTTTGATATCCTATTCCCACTGGCTCTTTCAATATATTTTTGAATAGTTGGATGAATAATTATTTTAATTTTGATACAAAGATTTCTAAACACTTACTTTCTATATTAAATACAGATAATTAGTGGTATATATAAAATCTGAAACCATGCAGTATGATCAATGTAATTACATTTAAGTATGGTAAGATGCTTATATGAAGACTCAGAAAAGAAAGAGGTATGGCCTTTAATTTCACTTACATCTAAATTAAATATTATTCCTACTTCACAATAAGAGTCAAGGAATAGTGAAAAAGCCTGGAAAGAAAAATAGAATTCCAGGTCCTGTCAGTATTAATGGAAATTTTGTCTAAGACACTATACTTGAGAGAAAAAGGAATTTGATGAAGCTACAAAGTCCAGACATGTCTCCCAAATTGTGATGCTTAGCCAAAGTAAGGCTATTTTAAGTTTTGTGTATTATTATAGCCAGGTAATTGTGACATAGTCTCTCCAGTAAAGAGCAGTTTTGAGTACAGTAAACCTATTTTACACATCAGTGCATTAAAGTGCATACATCTATAAAATATGATTGTCATGGTTGTCATTGTATCAGTGGAAAAGAGTGGAGAAAGCCATAAAGGAAACTTTACTGAGCATATCACAATAGGTGGCGAAGGGGAAAACCTTTCCTACAACTGAAGGTATATCCTATAGCTACATGTTCAGAACTTAACTTGTGATCACTTTATCAACTTACCTCATACAATTTTGTTTAACCAACTAATTTGAAGCAAACAAATGAACCTCCCCAGAAGTCCCTGCAATTCTGTGGTGTATATACTGACATTGACAACTATTAGAGAGCTTTGTAACCTGGAGTTACCTGAGAGGCTGATAAAACAATGATTTATACATTTACTGACTCTCTTAAAAGCTACAAATTGAATGTCCCTACAGTATGTACTCACTGAAGTTTGTACTTCTAGAATTGAATTCCCTTTTCTTCTGAATCCCCTATCCCCAGCCCAACATTTTTCTGAAGGAATGAGATGTATATGAAACATTTGACATTAAAAAGATTCCCTTGTAATTTTCAGGTCATATGCTTTGTGTTCAGTGTGCATTATGAATTTATTTCAAATGGGTAAGGATACTTTGCACAATGAGGCAAAGCTTTTAAACAAGATAGTTTTGTGTATAAGGCATTGTTCTATTTTTGAAAGCTTAGCTCTACCTTAGTTACACAAAATACAAGATTTAGACGCATGTAAACCAATAATAGTTATTCAATTCAAGCTGTAAGGGTAAACTTACTATGGGCACTGGAAGTTGAGATGGGATATTGTATTTGCATATATACACTATATGGAAAGCTATTCTACCATTTTATGGAGCAGCAGTCATATTTAGTTTAATGTCTTTTAAGTCCCATAAAAATGATATTACAAAATTTTGCTATTTGGATGGTGAGCAATCAGAGCTGTGGTGTTAACTCATCCTAACACTACTAGTTTGACTCTTTAGGCTTCATTAAGTTGGGGATATAAATATGCCAGATCAACCAAATGAAATTAGAATACTCCAATTTCGGGGTTTAGAGTAAGCTGAATGAGCTTGGTACCTTTTTTATATTTGTGGTTAGGTACTATACTTGCCTACTTTGTGATGGCAAGGCCATTTCAACAAGAATCAAGATTAATGTATATCAGTAATTCTCAACTTTGTACCATGACTCTCTTGAGTATCCTGTAAAATAGGCATACCCCAAGTCATTTCTTTCACCAATTTTCTCATCCTTTTTCTCTTGTGCACCTAACACAAGCCCAAAATGTGTTTTGTGGGTATTTCAAGTACTAACATTTTCAAGCTAAACTGTGGCAGCACTGTGGGGAATTCTGAAAAGGCTTCAGAAAAACAATAAGTCAAATCATCCATTCTTACCATCTATATTTTGTCAATTGAATATTGGGAGTTTATAAGTTCTATCTCTGCCAACTCTCTTAGACCTCACTAATTGGTCCTCAAAGAATAGAGGAGGAGCTTCAAGATGGCAGAAGAGTAAGACGTGGAGATCACCTTCCTCCCCACAAATAGATTTATCAGAAATAAATCTATATGTGGAACAACTCTTACAGAACATCTACTAAGTGCTGGCAGAAGACTTCAGACTTCCCAAAAGGCAAGAAACTCCCCACGTTCCTGGGTAGGGCAAAAGAAAAAAAAAAAAGACAAAAGGATAGGGATGGGACCTGCACCAGTAGGAGGGAGATGTGAAGGAGGAAAGGTTTCCACACATTAGGAAGCCCCTTCGCAGGTGGAGACTGCGGGTGGTGAAGGGGGAAGGTTCAGAACCGTGGAGGAGAGCGCAGCAACAGGGGTGCAGAGGGCAAAGCGGAGAGATTCCCGCACAGAGGATCAGTGCCGACAGGCACTCACGAGCCCGAGGGGCTTGTCTGCTCGCCCGCCAGGGCGGGCGGGGCTGGGAGCTGAGGCTCGGGCTTCGGAGGTTGGATCCCAGGTAGAGGACTTGGGTTGGTGGTGTGAACACAGCCTGAAGGGGTTAGTGCACCACAGCTGGCCGGGAGGGAGTCCGAGAAAGTCTAGAGATGGCGAAGAGGCAAGAGACTTTTTCTTGCCTCTTTGTTTCCTGGTGCGCGAGGAGAGGGGATTAAGAGCGCTGCTTAAAGGAGCTCCAGAGATGGGCGTGAGCTGCGGCTATCAGCACAGACCACAGAGACGGGCATGAGACGCTAAGGCTGCTGCTGCCACCACCAAGAATCCTGTGTGCAAGCACAGGTCACTGTCCACACCTCCCTTCCGGGGAGCCTGTGCAGCCCACCACTGCCAGGGTCCCGTGATCCAGGGACAACTTCCCCGGGAGAACACACGGCACGCCTCAGGCTGGTGCAATGTCACGCAGGCCTCTGCCGCCGCAGGCTCGCCCCGCATCCGTGCCCCTCCCTCCCACCAGCCTGAGTGAGCCAGAGCCCCCTAATCAGCTGTTCCTTTAACCCCGTCATGTCTGAGCAAAGAACAGACGCCCTCAGGTGACCTACATGCAGAGGCGGGTCCAAATCCAAAGCTGAACCCCAGGAGTTGTGCAAACAAACAAGAGAAAGGGAAATCTCTCCTAGCAGCCTCAGGAGCAGCAGATTAAATCTCCACAATCAACTTGATGTACCTGCATCTGTGGAACACCTGAATAGACAACTAATCATCCCAAATTGAGGTGGCGGACATTGGGAACAAAGATATATATTTTTTGTTCCCTTCTTCTTTTCTGGTGAGTGTGTATATGTATGCTTCTGTGTGTGATTTTGCCTGTATAGCTTTGCTATTACCATTTACCCTAGGGCTCTGTCTATCTGGATTTTTTTTTCTTAGTATAGTCTTTTAGCACTTCTTATCATTGGTGGATTTGTTTTTTGGTTTGGTTGCTCTCTCTTTCTTTCTTTCTTTTTTTATTAATTAAAAAAATATTTTTAATAATTATTTTTTATTTTAATAACTTTATTTTATTTTATTTTCATCTTTCTTTCTTTCTTCCTTTCTTTTTTTTTTCTCCCTTTTATTCTGAGCCGTGTGGATGACAGGCTCTTGGTGCTACAGACAGGTATCAGGGCAGTGCCTCTAAGGTGGGAGAGCTAAGTTCAGGACACTGGTCCACAAGAGACCTCCCATATTCAAGTAATATCAAACAATGAAAATCTCCTGGAGATCTCCATCTCAATGCCAAGACCCAACTCCACTCAACGACCAGCAAGATACAGTGCAGGACACCCTATGCCAAACAACAAGCAAGACAGGAACACAACCCCATCCATTAGCAGAGAGGCTGCCTAAAATCATAATAAGGCCAGAGACACCCCAAAAACACACCAACAAATGTGGACCTGCACACCAGAAAAACAAGATCTAGCCTCATCCACAATAACACAAGCACTAGTCCCCTCCACCAGGAAGCCTACACAACCCACTAAACCAACCATAGCCACTGGGGACAGACACCAAAAACAATAGGAACTGCGAAACTGCAGCCTGTGGAAAGGAGACGTGAAACACAGTAAGTTGAGCAAAATGAGAGACAGAGAAACATACAGCAGATGAGGGAGCAAGGCAAAAACCCACCATACCTAACAAATGAAGAGGAAATATGCAGTCTACCTGAAAAAGAATTCAGAATAATGATAGTAATGATGATCCAAAATCTTGGGAAAAGAATGGAGAAAATACAAGAAATGTTTAAAAAGGAACTAGAAGACCTAAAGAGCAAACAAACAGCGATGAACAACACAATAAATGAAATTTAAAAGTCTCTAGAAGACATCAATTGCAGAATAACTGAGGCAGAAGAATGGAGAAGTGACCTGGAAGAAAAAATAGTGGAAATAACTACTGAAGAGCAGAATACACCAAAAAGAATGAAAAGAATTGAGGACAATCTCAGAGACTTCTGAGACAACATTAAGTGCACCAACATTTGAATTATAGGATTTCCAGAAGAAGAAGAGAAAAAGAAAGAGACTGAGGAAATATTTGAAGAGATTATACTTGAAAACTTCCCTAATATGGGAAAGGAAATAGTTAATCAAGTCCAGGAAGCACAGAGAGTCCCATACAGCATAAATCCAAGGGAAAGCATGCCAAGACACATAATAAGTATCAAAAATCAAATAGAAAGAAAAAACATTAAAAGCAACAAGGGAAAAACAACAAATAACACACAAGGGAATCCCCATAAGGTTAACAGCTGATCTTTCAGCAGAAACTCTGCAAGCCAGAGGGAGTGGCAAGACATAATTAAACTGATGAAGGAGAAAAAGCTACATCCAAGATTACTCTACCCAACAAGGATCTCATTCAGATTTGATGGAGAAATTAAAACCTTTACAGACAAGCAAAAGTAGAGAGAATTCAGCACCACCAAACCAGTTTTACAACAAATGCTAAAGGAAAATCTCTAGGCAAGAAACACAAGAGAAGGAAAAGACCTACAATAACAAACCCAAAGCAATTAAGAAAATGGGAATAGGAACATACATATCAATAATTACCTTAAATGTAAATGGAGTAAATGCTCAAACCAAAAGACATAGACTGGCTGAATGGATACAAAAACAAGACCCGTATATATACTGTCTACAAGAGACCCACTTCAGACCTAGGGGCACATACAGACTGAAAGTGAGGGGAAGGAGAAAGATATTCCATGCAAATGGAAATCAAAAGAAAGCTGGAGTAGCAATTCTCATATCAGACAAAATAGACTTTAAAACAAAGATGATTACAAGAGAAAAGAAGGACAGTACATAATGATCAAGGGATCAATCCAAGAAGGAGATATAAAAATTGTAAACATGTATGCACCCAACACAGGAGCACCCCATTATATAAGGCAAATACTAACAGTCATAAAAGGGAAATCAACAGTAACACAATCATAGTAGGAGACATTAACACCCCACTTTCACCAATGGACAGATCATCCAAAATGAAAATAAATAAGGAAACACAAGCTTTAAATGATATTAAACAAGAGGGACTTAATTGATATTTATAGGACATTGCATCCAAAAACAACAGAATACACATTCTTCTCAAGTGCTCATGGAACATTCTCCAGGATAGATCATATCTTGGGTCAAAAAACAAGCCTTGGTAAATTTAAGAAAATTGAAATTGTATCAAGTATCTTTTCCGACCACAGTGCTATCAATTACAGGAAAAAATCTGTAAAAAATAAAAACACATGGAGGCTAAACAATACACTGCTTAATAAGCAAGAGATCACTGAAGAAATCAAAGAGGAAATTAAAAAAATACCTAGAAACAAATGACAATGAAAACACGACGACCCAAAACTTATGGGATGCAGCAAAAGCAGTTCTAAGAGAGAAGTTTATAGCAATACAATCCTACCTTAAGAATCAAGAAACATCTCAAATAAACAACCTAACCTTACACCTAAAGCAATTAGAGAAAGAAGAAAAAAAAATCGAAAAATTAGCAGAAGGAAAGAAATCATAAATATCATATCACAAATAAATGAAAAAGAAATGAAGGAAATGATGGCAAAGATCAATAAAACTAAAAGCTGGTACTTTGAGAAGATAAAAAAAATTGATAAACCATTAGCCAGACTCACCAAGAGAGAGAGGGAAAACTCTAATCCATAGAATTAGAAATGAAAAAGAAGTAACAACTGACACTGCAGAAATACAAAGGATCATGAGAGATTACTACAAGGAACTATATGCCAATAAATTGGACAGCCTGGAAAAAATGGACAAATTCATCAAAATGCACAACCTTCTGAGACTGAACCCAGAAGAAATAGAAAATATGAACAGACCAATCACAAGCACTGAAATTGAAACTGTGATTAAAAATCTTCCAACAAACAAAAGCCCAGGACCAGATGGCTTCACAGGTGAATTCTATCAAACATTTAGAGAAGAGCTAACATCTATCCTTCTCAAACTCTTCCAAAATATAGCAGAGGTATGAACTCTCCCAAACTCATTCTACGAGGTCACCATCACCCTGATACCAAAAACAGACAAAGATGTCACAAAGAAAGAAACTACAGACCAATATCACTGATGAACATAGATGCAAAAATTCTCAAGAAAATACTAGCAAACAGAATCCAACAGCATATTAAAAGGATTATACAAAGGATCAAGCCGGGTTTATCCCAGGAATGCAAGGATTCTTCAGTAGACACAAGTCAATCAATGTGATACACCATATTAACAAATTGAAGGAGAAAACCAAATGATCATCTCAATCGATGAAGAGGTAGCTTTTGACAAAATTCAACACCCATTTATGATAAAAACACTGCAGAAAGTAGGCATAGAGGAAACTTTCCTCAACATAATAAAGGCCATATATGATAAACCCACAGCCAACGTCATCCTCAATGGTGAAAAACTGAAACCATTTCTACTAAGATCAGGAACCAAACAAGGTTGTTCACTCTCACCACTATTATTCAACATAGTTTTGGAAGTTTTAGCCACAGCAATCAGAGAAGAAGAAGAAATAAAAGGAATCAAAATTGGAAAAAAAGAAGTAAAGCTGTCACTGTTTCCAGGTGACATGATATTATACATAGAGAATCCTAAAGATGCTACCAGAAAATTATTAGAGCTAATCAATGAATTTGGTAAAGTATCAGGATACAAAATTAATGCACAGAAATCTCTTGCATTCCTATACACTAATGATGAAAAATCTGACAGTGAAAGTAAGAAAACTCTCCCCTTTACCATTGCAAGTAAAAGAATAAAATACCTACGAATAAACCTTCCTAAGGAGGCAAAAGACCTGTATGCAGAAAACTATAAGACACTGATGAAAGAAATTAAGGATGATACAAATAGATGGAGAGATATACCATGTTCTTAGATTGGAAAAATCAACATCCTGAAAATAACTGTGCTGCCCAAAGCAATCTACAGATTCAATGCAATCCCTATCAAACTACTACTGACATTTTTCACAGAACTAGAACAAAAAATTTCACAATTTGTATGGAAACACAAAAGACTCCGAATAGCCAAAATAATCTTGTGAAAGAAAAACAGAGCTGGGGGAATCAGGCTCTTTGACTTCAGACTATGCTCCAAAGTTATGGTAATCAAGACAGTATGGTACTGGCACAAAAACAGAAAGATAGATCAGTGGAACAGGATAGAAAGCCCAGAGATAAACCCATGCACATATGGTCACCTTATCTTTGATAAAGGAGGCAAGAATATACAGTGAAGAAAAGAAAGCCTCTTCAATATGTGGTGCTGGGAAAACTGGGTAGCTACATGTAAAAGAGTGAAATTAGAAAACCCCCTAACACCATACACAAAAATAAATTCAAAATGGATTACAGAGTTAAATGTAAAGCCAGACACTATAAAACTCTTAGAGGAAAACATAGGCAGAACACTCTATGACATAAATCATGTCAAGATCCTTTTGGACCTACCTCCTAGAGAAATTGAAATAAAAACAAAAATAAACAAATGGATCTAATGAAACTTAAAAGCTTTTGCACAGCAAAGGAAACCGTAAACAAGACAAAAAGACAACCCTCAGAATGGGAGAAAATATTTGCAAATGAAGCAACAGACAGAGGATTAATCTCCAGAATTTACAAGCAGCTCATGCAGCTTAATAGCAAAAAGGCAAACAACCCAAGCCAAAAATGGGCAGAAGACCTAAATAGACATTTCTCCAAAGAAGATATACAGATTGCCCACAAACACATGAAAGGATGCTCAACATCATTAATCATTAGAGAAATGCAAATCAAAACTACAATGAGATGTCATCTCACACTGGTCAGAATGACCATCATCAAAAAATCTACAAACAGTGAATGCTGAAGAGGGTGTGGAGAAAAGGGAGCCCTCTTGCACTGTTGGTGGGAATGTAAATTTATATAGCCACTATGGAGAACCATATGGATATTCCTTCAAAAACTAAAAAAAAGAGCTACCATATGATCCAGCAATCCCACTACTGGGCATATAACCTGAGGAAACCGTAATTCAAAAAGAGTCATGTACCAAAATGTTCATTGCAGCTGTTTGTACAATAGCCAGGACATGGAAGCAACCTAAGTGTCCATCAACAGATGAATGGATAATGAAGATGTGGCACATGTATACAATGGAATATTATTCAGCCATAAAAAGAAACGAAATTGAGTTATTTGTGATGAGGTCGATGGACCCATAGTCTATCATACAGAGTGAAGTAAGTCAGAAAGAGAAAATCAAATACCGTATGCTAACACATATATATGGAACAACAAAAAAAGAAGAGCCTAGGGGTAAGACGGGAATAAAGACACAGACCTATAGGAGAATGGACTTGGGGATATGGGGAGGGGGAATGATAAGCTGGGACAAAGTGAGAGAGTGGCATGGACCTATATACACTACCAAACGTAAAATAGATAGCTAGTGGGAAACAGCCGCATAGCACAGGGAGATCAGCTCGGTGCTTTGTGACCACCTAGAGTAATGGGATAGGGAGGTTGGGAGGGAAGGAAGCACAAGAGGGAAGAGATATGGGGACTTACATATATGTAAAACTGATTCACTTTGTTATAAAGCAGAAACTAACACACCACTGTAAAACAACTGTACTCCAATAAAGATGTTTAAAATGTGTTAAAAAGAATAGAAAGCTACAGTAAAGTTCAAAGTACTTAAACAATTTAGACACACAGACCAGAAGCAAAGCAAATTTTCTTTTGTAATTTTTAATTGGTTTAAAAAATACTTCTCAAATGTTATATAAATGGTCAAAATTTCTACAGTATTTTGGGGCTTATATATAATTTTTATTTTAATTTTCTTTCTTTCTTTCTTTCTTTTTCTTTCTTTTTTTAGGGAAGAATTGGATTTATTTAGAGAGAAACACACTCCACAGAGTGTGGACCATCTCAGAGGGCGAGAGGCCTTAATTTTCTATATTTACCTGTGACAGGGAAAAACAAAAGTCATTTGATAGTATAATTCTTCCTTTTTAAAAAATTATTTATATATATAGTGAATTGAGATTTTTGTCTTATTTTGTCCTAACAGAGAAGTCCCTTAGAGGGAACTACATGACTTATACCTGACCCCTACATATTTAAAACTAAGGGCATTACGACTCTTCTTGCTTGTCTTAGGCATCTGTGAAATAATATGAAAAACATAAGTAACCATGAAATCTAAATCCTTATTCACTGCTACGAATGTTGAATGAAATTCATATGATCCTTGAATCCAAAAGGGAAACACACACAACATTAAAAATAAATAAACAGGGCTTTCCTGGTGGCGCAGTCATTGAGAATCTTCCTGCTAATGCAGGGTACACGAGTTAGAGCCCTGGTCTGATCCCACATGCCACGGAGCAACTAGGCCCGTGAGCCACAACTACTGAGCCTACACATCTGGAGCCTGTGCTCCGCAACAAGAGAGGTTGTGACAGTGAGAGACCCACACACCACGATGAAGAGTGGCCCCCGCCTCCCACAACTAGACCCAACTAGACTTGCACAGAAACGAAGACCCAACACAGCAAAAATTAATTAATTAATAAACTCCTACTCCCAACTTCTTTAAAAATAAATAAATAAATAAATAAAAATAAGTAAAGGTCACTAATATTATAGTTGCAATACATACATTGTCTCATAGTATACATACATTTTCTCACAGTAACATTGACTACTACATTTTTATTGTAAATATATACTTGGTCAATTTTATACTAAAAAAATAGGCAATCTAGCCTAGAAAGCTAACCAATATTTGTAAAATTATTCAATGAAAAATTGTATTCTGAGTTCTAAGTAATACACATATAAATGCCAATTTGAAACATAATCCATTTATAGATTAGTGATCTGCCCCATTCAACACATGGGCACTGTAATCCTGATTGATCTAAATAAATTGTTTTTATGCTCTTAAAATATTTCCAAACACTTATTAATGTCAAGTTGCAGGCAAAGCATACTGACTGTACCATTGAATAATAGCTGTATGACAGAATTTTTTTTTTAATTTCTGGTTCTCCACAAATATTTTGAGTTCTTTTCAAAGTAATATAATTAAGAAAAATAGACACCAGATGAGAAAATAAATGGCCAAATACTTTGTTTTGTAGAAAACCAACAATAATTATAATTTATGAATAAAAATATATTAGCTTAATTCACTGAAAAATTTTAACAATTCCTGGATTATTTTAAAATATGACCTAAATTTCTCAGAATACAAAGTTTATTTTCAGCTTGCATGATTCAGATTAGGATTAGCTGTCAACTTGCTGCTTCACTTTTTAAATTAAAATATATTTCAATATAAATGATTCAAAGTTATATGCAATTTCTGAGAAATAAAAATAAACTACTGTAATTTAATAATATCAGGTTAGACTTTTTATCAGATTATTTCTTTTATAGATAAGTATAAGACATACCACCTCTTCCTTCAATATATGGGGTGTTCAAAACCATATATTGTTAGAAAATATATTTTATCCTTATTTGTTTACTGGGATCATTTTTAGAAGATGTTTTTCACAGTTCGGATCCATTATGTCCTGCAGTGTCAACTGAAAGTTGTTTGCTTGGTTTCCAGTAGAGAGTTAGTTATTGTGTATGTCTGCACTATTCTCATTGTGAGTGACAATCATAGACTATTCTGCTGAATACCACCCCTGTCATTGTTGGTGTTGCTATTTGACAATTTTGCCTTTTTTCACCTTACTCTTTAAAAGTGGATAGAAAAATCTAGTAAATCCTCAGTAGAAATACAAAGTTAACTCAGCTTTCAAAACCCTGCTTACTATCACTCTCTATAGTTAAGATTTTTACCTGAAGCATTGAATGTCTCACCCTGACATTAGACTGCACTAATTAATCATTAAACAGTGATTGAGGCAGTGGGCCCCAGAAAATATCTCCATACACTACCATATGCTGGAGCCAGCTGCAAGCTAGTACTTAGAGAGAAGCAGCACAGAGGAGACAGTGCCTGACAGTTCCCTGCTGTGAAGTCCACATACAGTGCGCTTCTAACTAAGGGCCAAAAACAGAACGCTTGCTTGTGTTGACCTTCAGTACCTGACACTGTTTAAAAGATAAAATGTCAGTGTTAATGTCTTGGAAGTTTAAACATTTAATCACATTTTAATGAGTATACCAGCATTTTCACACTTTAACATTTATTATTTTTCTTCATTTTGTTTCCTAAACAGCAATAACAAATCACTTTAGCAACACATACCTCTTCTCAAAAAAAGGAAATTTAAAACTGGCCCCTCACTGGTAAACTAAATAAAACAAATCTAATATATTTAATTTTTTTTAAATTAAGGAATAACTAGAGGGTGACAAGGATGTTAGCTTCAAATATTTAAAGGGCTAGTTGTAGAAAACAAAGTAAATCTGCTGTCTGTTTCTCCACAAGCAGTTAATAGAACTTGTGAATGCAGGTTATTAAAAGATATGTTTGAATTCAATTTAAGGTTGAATTTATTAACAGTTAAAACTGTCTAATAATGTCACAGCCTCTGTCATGAATTAATGAGCTTCCTATCACATACGGGGACTCACATTTGATAAAAATGTAGTGAGGATGTAAAAGGAATCCCTTGAGTGTGTGGGTTGATAGATAACACAATTATGTCAAAATTCAAGTTTATAAGCAATGTTGACCAACTACTATATATTTATCATTGCTGTAGATATTTTATGGATTCTTTCAATTTTAAAATATGTCCAAAATTTTAAAAATCAACATTTCTTGTTTATTGAGTATAGAGGAATACCCTTGTTTGCAATACAAATTTTATTTTACTTATTTTTTATTTGTTCTGAAATGAAAACAAAAAATTTACACTGTTTGCATTAGATAAGTTTTATATATTGTCTCTATTCTTATAACATTACTTAGATGAAACAATTCACACAGCAGAATGGTTAAATAGTGGCTCCCAATGTAGTGGATAGAATGTCTGAGTATAGAGTTGAAATATTTGACCACAAGAAATTTCCCAGACTTCAGTTTATGAAATTTTCCTGCCAACTATTTTAGTTATTGTCTTATAGAGGTCAAGCTTTGCTTTTCCCAGATAAGAACACATACATAGATCAGGGATAAGGAGTAAGTATATTTGAAAAAAAAAAAAAAGGAGTTTTAAAATGTTAAATCATAAAAATTTTCTTATTTTACTTCTTTTTATTTCATCGAGAAATTGTTTTTGTTTCTTTGTTTACTTGATACTAATATCAGAAATGTTTATAAAATGGAAAATATATAAATTAGTTTCCCTCCTGTATGACATTGCTCCACATTTAGTGGTAGTTTTAATTAGTGTATCGATACGTGCATTTCAGGGTATAATTCCTTCAAGTAAGGAATGAAGAACTTACGTGAAAGAGATATTTGAGGTTACCTTTTGACATGCTGAAATTTGGTCATCTTCCTTTGTGTTCCATTCAAGGATGGTTCACAAATGGAAATTATCTGTTAAGATGTGTGAACACAAGCTTTTTGTCAATTAAGGGTTCTAGTCCTGATAACCATTAATATATATTTTTCCTTTTCTTAAGGATTTAAATATGTTAACTCCTTATGCACAATTTTAGATCTCCATTGTATTTGAGATACTAGTTCTCTTCCTCCTACCTCCACTTTTTAAAATAACAGCTGCTTATTTGAGGACTGCAATTAGTTTTGTAGTCACTGATGTCTGTCCTTAGTACACAGCTTCTATGCCTCTCTTGGTGGGCAGTTGTCTCTAGTTTCTTTCTGATCTTCCTTCAAAATTCAATGTTAATGTCTGACACAAAAAAAGAAAAATAATAAAGGGATATTTCTAAAGGCTTAGATTTCCTAGTGCATAATTGCCTTTACATTTTTTTCAAATTTGATCCAGATTCACATTTCACATTTATGCATCTAATTTTAGGTTACTCTTTTGGGTCATATAACTTTGAAATATGAATATTTTGACAGAGTGCATTGAAAGAAATGTCTTCTAAATTAATGGTAAGCACTAATCTATATTTTTTTGAGGAATTAATCCTTTTGTCAAGAATAAGTGTCATAAAACTACCTGATTGAAGACTGAAACATGTGTTTCTTTTTGCCTTTCTAAACAAAATTTCCTTGAAATTAGCATTGTTGGTAGCAACAATTATTCTTTTAAAATAGTTTTTGTTGTTTATTTATAACATACAGTTGAAAGTATACATGAATATATAGTTTAAAAAAAGGAAACAAACCCCAAAACATTCAGAGGATAATGTTTAGAAAATGCAGTTTGAACAAAATTGGGCAAATTTGGAAAATCATATATTAATATTTTGAATGAAGCAATATAGGAGGGAAAAACACAATGTTGGTATCTTGTTTCTGTGTCAGCTCCTTTGGCAAACTCTTGAAACAAATATGGAAAATGTACCTTTTACAAACATTGACTAAGACATATGTCCTAAAGTGGGCTTATGCCACTAAAGGCACACACAAATTCAAGCCCTTTCTGTGACATAAACCTCAATAAATACCAATAGAAATTTTTAAATTCCAATGAATGAAATGAAGCTACTGTACATCTATCTAACTTAATTTCATGTGAAGAACATTTTCTTGGAAAACATTGTATGTCTTTATCAGTATGAACATGAAGCAATCAAAATCACTTTTAATTAAGCTCTTTCTCAGTTCACTAAGGAATACTGAGAATGCCAAACTATATTAATAAACTCCATTATGACTTTGACTATATTTTACAACTTGAAAAAATTTCATCTTTATGGTGCCATAAGCCTGCTACTTAATAGAAAATGTTTTATTGACATTTATGTTCTTTACCTAGTAATGTGTATTTAAATGATGGCTACCGCCTTCATTAGAATCAACTGTTGAAAGAGTTATAAGAGAATAGGGGAACCTGGTTTCATTCTAATTGGACAAACTGAGAATATAACCTTGGGACGAATATTTTACCAATTTGGATACAATGTTTAATTAAAAATACTATCGAATTCCAACATTGTATGATTGTTTTATGGTGATTTATTATTTTTACTGATCCTTGAAAAATTGTATATGTTTGCTATTTCTACTTAAAAATAAATGTACAAATTAATTGTTTTAAAATTCTTCTTTTTTAAAAATTCCAAATCCCTTAATATTGTCAATGATCATCAGAAAATTACCAGGCCTGGGATAGTAGAAGTTATCTCAAAGATAAAATCCACTAATATGCCCAGTATTGATGAGCATATGCCAGTGGAGGTCGTTTAGACTTTCAATTGATACTCACATAAATCCTGATTCTTCAAACAGTTGGTTAATTATAAGTTATATTCAGCATTGATTAGTTTTTTATTAGCATTAATTATAGTAGTAAAAAATTATTCATTCCAATCACCATTTTGTTTCTTGTTAACTTACAATTTGTGCTTTCAAAGATTGTTCAGAACCATATTCTTAAATAAAAATTTGTCAAGGAAGTTTTTATTATTCAGAATAAAAATTTGAAGAACAAGCTTATTAAACCATAATCAAAAATACATAGTATAGGTTAACTCATTTTTCTAATGAAGTATAATCTTCCATTTCACTGAAAATAGACATTTGTAATATATTAAACAGAACATGAACAATTAATATTTACTTCTAACAACTGACCATTCATATACTCTATTTCACCTTATTGAGGAAATTTATCAGTTTTTCCAGCATAATTCTAAATTTGTTTTTCTATTATTTCTTCAAATACAATTATCACTTTATTATGCATTTCTAGACTATGTTTTTACCTTCTATTTAATGTCACTGTTGAATTGATACAGTTTTTGGTAATGATTTGTTTTTGATTCCAGTGGTAGCCAGCCTCCTGGTCATTCTTTTTTTTTTTAAAACAACTTTATTGGAGTATAATTGCTTTACAATTGCATGTTAGTTTCTGATTTATAACAAAGTGAATAAGTTATAAATATACGTATGTCCCCATAACTCTTCCCTCTTGTGTCTCCCTCCTTCCCACCCTGACTATCTCACCCCTCTAGGTGGTTACAAAGCACAAAGTTGATCTCCCTGTGTTATGTGGCTGCTTCCCACTAGCTATCTATTTTACATTTGGTAGTATATATGTCTATGCCACTCGCTCACTTTGTCCAGGCTTATCCTTCCCCCTCTCCGTGTCCTCAAGTCCATTCTCTATTAGGTCTGCATCTTTATTCCCATCCTGCCCCTAGGTTCTTCATAACCATTTTTTTTTAGGTTTCCTATATATGTGTTAGCATACGGTATTTATTTTTCTCTTTCTGACTTACTTCACTCTGTATGACAGTCTCTAGGTCCACCCATCTCACTACAAATAACTCAACTTCATTTCTTTTTATGGCTGAGTAATATTCAATGTATATATGTGCCACATCTTCTTTATCCATTCATCCGATGATGAACACTTAGGTTGTTTCCATCTCTGGGCTACTGTAAATAGAGCTGCAATGAACATTTTGGTACATGACTCTTTTTGAATTATGGTTTTCTCAGGGTATATGTCTAGTAGTGGGATTGCTGGGTTGTATGGAAGTTCTATTTTTATTTTTTTAATGAACCTTCATAATGTTCTCCGTAGTGGCTGTATCAATTTATATTCCCACCAACAGTGCAAGAGGGTTCCCTTTTCTCCACACCCCCTCCAGCATTTATTGTTTGTCGATTGTTTGATGATGTCCATTCTGACTGGTGTGAGGTGATACTTCATTGTAGTTTTGATTTGCATTTCTCTAATGATTAGTGATGTTGAGCATTCTTTCATGTGTTTGTTGGCAACCTGTATATTTTCTTTGGAGAAATGTCTATTTAGGTCTTCTGCCCATTTTTGGATTGGGTTGTTGGTTTTTTTAATATTGAAACTGCATGAGCTGCTTGTAAATTTTGGAGATTAATCCTTTGTCAGTTGCTTCATTTGCAAGTATTTTCTCCCATTCTGAGAGTTGTCTTTTTGTCTTGTTTATGGTTTCATTTGCTGTGTAAAAGCTTTTAAGTTTCATTTTCAATGTCCCATTTATTGATTTTTATTTTTACTTCCATTTCTGTAGGAGGTGAGTTAAAAAGGATCTTGCTGTGATTTATGTCATAGAGTGTTCTGCCTAGGTTTTCCTCTAAGAGTTTAATAGTGTCTGGCCTTACATTTAGGCCTTTAATCAATTTTGAGTTTATATTTGTGTATGGTGTTAGGGAGTGTTTTAATTTCATTCTTTTACATGTAGCTCTCCAGTGTTCCCAGCACCACTTATTGAAGAGGCTGTCTTTTCTCCATTGTATATACTTGCCTCCTTTATCAAAAATAAGGTGACCATATGTGCATGGGTTTATCTCTGGGATTTCTATCCTATTCCATTGATCTATATTTCTGTTTTTCTACCATACCATACTGTCTTGATTACTGTAGCTTTGTAGTATAATCTGATGTCCTGGATCCTGATTCCTCCAGCTTCATTTTTTATCTCAAGAATGTTGTGGCTATTCGGGGTGTTTTGTGCTTCAGTACAAATTGTGAAATTTTTTGTTCTAGTTCTGTGAAAAATGCCAGTGGTAGTTTGATAGGGATTGCATCGAATCTGTAGATTGCTTTGGGTAGTAGAGTCATTTTCACAATGTTGATTCTTCCAATCCAAGAACATGGTATATCTCTCCATCTGTTTGTCTCATCTTTAATTTCTTTCATCAGTGTCTCATAGTTTTCTGCATACAGGTCTTTGTCTCCTTAGCTAAGTTTATTCCTAGGCATTTTATTGTTTTTGTTGCAATGGTAAAAGGGAGTGTTTCCTTAATTTCTCTTTCAGATATTTCAGCATTCTTGTATAGGAATGCAAGAGATTTCTGTGCATTAGTTTTGTATCCTGCTACTTTACCAAATTCATTGTTTACATCTAGAAGTTTTCTTGTAGCATCTTTAGGATTTTGCATGTATAGTATCATGTCATCTGCAAACAGTGTCAGCTTTATTTCTTCTTTTCCTATTAGGATTCCTTTCATTTCTTTTTCTTCTCTGATTGCTGTGGCTAAAACTTCCAAGACAATGTTGAATAATAGCAGTGAGAGTGGACAACCTTGTCTTGTTCCTGATCTTAGAGAAAATGGTTTCAGTTTTTCACCATTGAGAACAATGTTGGCTGTGGGTTTGTCATATATGGCCTATATTATGTTGAGGTAAGTTCCTTCTATGCCTACCTTCTGGAGAGTTTTTATCATAAATGGGTGCTGAATTTTGTTGAAAGATTTTTCTGCATCTATTGAGATGATCATATGGTTTTTCTCCTTCAATTTGTTAATATGGTTTAAAACATTGATTGTTTTGCTTATATTGAAGATTCCTTGCATTCCTGGGATGAACCCCACTTGATCATGGTGTATGATCCTTTTAATGTGCTGTTGAATTCTGTTTGCTAGTATTTTGTTGAGGAGATTTGCATATATGTTCATCAGTGTTATTGGCCTGTAGTTTTCCTTCTTTGTGACATCTTTGTCACAAAGATGGTATCAGGGTGATGGTGGCCTCATAGAATGAGTTTGGGAGTGTTCCTCCCTCTGCTATATTTTGGAAGAGTTTGAGGATAGTTGTTAGCTCTTCTCTAAATGTTTGATAGAATTCGCCTGTGAAGCCATCTGATCCTAAGCTTTAGTTTTTTGGAAACTTTTTAACCACAGTCTCAATTTCAGTGCTTGTGATTTGTCTCTTTATATTTTCTATTTCTTCCTGGTTCATTCTCAGAAGGTTGTTCTTGTCTAAGAGTTTGTCATTTTCTTCCAGGTTGTCCATTTTATTGGCATATATGTTGCTTGTAGTAATCATTCATGATCCTTTGTATTTCTGCAGTGTCAGTTTTTACTTCTTCTTTTTCATTTCTAATTCTGTTAACCTGAGCCTTTTCCCTTTTGTTCTTGATGAGTTTGGCTAATGGTTTATCAATTTTGTTTACCTTCTCAAATAACAAGCTTTTAGCTTTATTGATCTTTGCTATTGTTTCCTTCATTTCTTTTTCGTTTATTTGTGATCTGATTTTTATGATTTCTTTCCTTCTGCTAACTTTGGGGTTTTTTTGTTCTTCTTTCTCTAATTGCTTTAGGTGTAAGGTAAGGTTATGTTGTTTATTTGAGATGTTTCTTGTTTCTTAAGGCAGGATTTTATTGCCTAAACTTCCCTCTTAGAACTGCTTTTGCTGCATCCCATAGGTTTTGGGTCGTGTCTTCATTGTCATTTGTTTCTAGGTATTTTTTGACTTCCTCTTTGATTTCTCCAGTGATCTCTTGGTTATTTAGTAGTGTATTTTTTAGCCTCCATGTGCTTGCATTTTTTTTACAGATATTTTCCTGTAACTGATGTATAGTCTCATAGCATTGTTGTTGGAAAAGATACTTGATATGATTTCAATTTTCTTAAATTTACCAAGGCTTGATTTGTAACCCATATATGATCTATCTTGGAGAATGTTCTGTGAGCACTTGAGAAGAAAGTGTATTCTGTTGTTTTTGGATGGATTGTCTTATATGTATCATTTAAGTCCATCTTGTTTAATGTGTCCTTTAAAGCTTGTGTTTCCTTATTTATTGTTATTTTGGAAGATCTGTCCATTGGTGAAAGTGGGGTGTTGAAGTCCCCTACTATGATTGTGTTACTGTCAATTTCCCCTTTGATGGTTGTTAACATTTCCCTTATGTATTAAGATGCTCCTATGTTGGATGCATAAATATTTACAATTGTCTTATCTTCTTCATGGATTGATCCTTTGATAATGATGTAGTGTGCTTCTTTGTCTCTTGTAATAGTCTTTATTTTAAAGTCTATTTTTTCTGACATGAGATTGCTATCCAGCTTTCTTTTGATTTCCATTTGAATGGAATATCTTTTTCCATTCCTTCAGTTTCAGTCTGTATGTGTCCCTAGGTCTGAAGTGGGTCTCTTGTATACAGCATATATACAGGTCTTGTTTTTGTATCCATTCAGCCAGTCTATGTCCTTTGGTGGGATGTTTTAATCCATTTACATTTAAGGTAATTATTGATATGTATGTTCCTATTACCATTTACTTTATTGTTTTGGGTTTGTTATTGTAGGTCTTTTCCTTCTCTTGTTTTTCCTGCCTAGAGAAGTTCCTTTAGCATTTGCTGTACAGCTGGTTATGTGGTGCTGAATTTTCTCTACTTTGCTTGTGTGTCAAGGTTTTAATTTCTCCAACAGATCTGAAAGAGATCCTTGCTGGATAGAGTAATCTTGGTTGTAGGTTTTTCCCTTTCATCACATTAAATATGTCCTGCCACTCCCTTCTGGTTTGCAGAGTTTCTGCTGAAAATCAGTTGTTAACCTTATGAGGATTCCCTTGAATGTTATTTGTTGTTTTTCCCTTGCTGCTTTTAATATTTTTTCTTTGTATTTAATTTTTGATACTTTGATTAATATGTTTCTTGGTGTGTTTCTCCTTGGATTTATCCTGTAGGTGATACTCTGTGCTTCCTGGAATTGATTGACTATTTCCTTTCTCATATTAGGGAATTTTTCCACTATAATCTCTCCAAATATTTTCTCAGATCCTTTCTTTTTCTCTTCTTTGGGGACCCCTATAATTTAAATGTTGCTGCATTTAATGTTGTCCGAGGGGTCTCTGATACTGTCCTCAATTCTTTTCATTCTTTTTTGTGTATTCTGCTCTGCAGTACTTATTTCCACTATTTTATCTTCCAGGTCACTTATCCTTTCTTCTGCCTCAGTTATTTGGCTATTGATTCCTTCTACAGAATTTTAAATTACATTTATTGTGTTGTTCATCATTGTTGCTTTGCTCTTTAGTTTTTCTAGTTTCTTGTGAAATGTTTCTTGTAGTTTCTCCATTCTATTTCCAAGATTTTGGATCATCTTTACTGTCATTACTCTGAATTCTTTTTCAGGTAGACTGCTTATTTCCTCTTCATTTATTTGATCTGGTGGGTTTTTATCTTTCTCCTTCATCTGCTGCAAATTTCTCTGTCTTCTCATTTTGCTTAACTTACTGTGTTTGGGGTCTCCTTTTTGCAGGCTGCAGGTTCATAGTTCCCGTTGTTTTTGGTGCCTGCCCCCAGTGGCTAAGTTTGTTTCAGTGGGTTGCGTAGGCTTCCTGGTGGAGGGGGCTAGTGCCTGTCTTTTGGTGGATAGGACAGGATCTTGTCTTTCTGGTGGGCAGGTCCGAATCTGGTGGTGTGTTTTGCAGTTTCTGTGACCTTATTATTATTTTAGGCAGCCTCTCTCTTAATGGATGAGGTTGTGTTCCTGTCTGCTAGTTGTTTGGAATAGGGTGTCCAGCACTGCAGCTTGCTGGTTGTTGAGTGGAGCTGCATCTTAGCATTGAGATGGAGATCTCTGGGACAGCATTCACTGTTTGATATTACATGGAGCCAGGAGGTCTCTGGTGGAGCAATGTCCTGAACTTGGCTCTTCCACCTCAGAGGCACAGGCCTGACACCAGCTGGAACACCAAGACCCTGTCAGCCACATGGCTCAGGGAGAAAAAGGAAGAAAGAAAGAAAGAAAGAAAGAAAGAAAGAAAGAAAGAAAGAAAGAAAGAAAGAAAGAAAGAAAGAAAAATAAAAAGAAATAAAGTTACCAAAATAAAAATTAGAAAATATTATTAAAAATTAAAAAAAAATTAAAAGTAATTTAAAAAAGGAAAGAAAGAAGGAAGAGAGCAACCAAGCCAAAAAACAAATCCACCAATGTTAATAAGTGCTAAAAACTATGCTGTAAAAAACAAAACAAAAAAAATGGACAGAGAGAACCCTAGGACAAATGGTAAAAGCAAAACTATACAGAGAAAATCACACAAAGAAGCATACACATACACACTCACAAAAAGAGAAAAGGAAAAAAAATATATATATATATATTAAAAAAAATAAAAGGAATAGAGCAACCAAATCAATAAACAAATCTACCAATTATAATAAACTCTAAATACTAAATTAAGATAAACCTAGAACCAGAAACCAGTCAGTCGCATACAGAAAACCCCAAGTCTACAGATGCTCCCAAAGTCCACTGCCTCAATTTTGGGATGATTCATTGTCTATTCAGGTATTCCACCAATGCAGGGTACATCAAATTGATTGTGGATATTTAATCTGCTGCTCCTGAGGCTGCTGGGAGGGATTTCCCTTTCTCTTGTTTGTTTGCACAACTCCAGGGGTTTAGCTTTGGATTTGGCCCCGCCTCTGCGTGTAGGTCGCCTGAGGGCATCTGTTCTTTGCTCAGACAGGACGGGGTTAAAGGAACAGCAGCTTCTGGGGCTCTGGCTCACTCAGGCCGGGGGGAGGGAGGGGTACGGATGTGGGGCGAACCTGTGGCTGCAGAGGCCGGCATGACGTTGCACCAGCCTGAGACGCGCCGTGTGTTCTCCCGGGGAAGTTGTCCCTGGATCACGGGACCCTAGCAGTGGCGTGCTGCACAGGCTACCTGAAGGAGAGGTGTTGACAGTGACCTGTGCTTGCACACAGGATTCTTGGTGGTGGCAGCAGCAGCCTTAGCGTCTCATGCCCATCTCTGGAGTCCGCGCTGATAGCCGTGGCTCGCGCCCATCTCTGGAGCTCATTTAGGCGGTGCTCTGTATCCCCTCTCTTCGTGCACCCCGAAACAACCGTCTCTTGCCTCTTCGGCAGCTCCAGACATTTTCCCGGACTCCCTCCCAGCTAGCTGTGGTGCACTAACCGCCTTCAGGCTGTGTTCACCCAGCCAACCCCAGTCCTCTCCCTGGGATCCGGCCTCCGAAGCCAGAACCTCAGCTCCCAACCTCTGCCAGCCCCAGAGGGTGAGCAGACAAGCCTCTCGGGCTGGTGAGTGCTGGTCAGCACTGATCCTCTGTGCGGGAATCTCTCCGCTTTGCCCTCCACACCACTGTGGCTGTGCTCTCCTCTATGCCTCTGAAGCTTCCCCTCCCAACCCTCTTTTCCATCAGTTGAGGGGTTTCTTAGTGTGTGGAAACCTTTCCTCCTTCACAGCTCCCTCCCCGAGGTGCAGGCCCGTCCCTATTCTTTTGTCTCTGTTTTTTCTTTTTTCTTTTGCCCCACCCAGGTACGTGGGGAATTTCTTGCCTTTTAGGAGGTCTGAGGTCTTCTGCCAGCATTCAGTAGGTGTTCTGTAGGAGTTGTTCCACATGTAGATGTATTTCTGATGTATTTGTGGGGAGGAAGGTGATCTCCCTGTCTTACTCCTCTGCCGTCTTGAAGGTCTCCCCGTATTTCAATTATTCCAGGTTCATGTGGTTTTCCTATATTCTATGACACAAGAGTTTTGGATCTCAACTTTTCAGGTCCATTGACAGAAAGAAAATCTCCCCCACCCATGAAAACAACAACAACAACAACAATAATAATAACAAACTTTGTTAAGATCACTTTAGTTCTGCCTAATGTGATACTTGAATATGCAAAATTGAATCCTAGACTTTTTTGTCAAAGCTAGGGCTGGATTAATTCTGCCCAGCTGTCAACTCTTTTTCTACAGCATTAGATCCTCAGAAAACTGGAGCAGGCTAATTTCACTTACCAATAACGTCTCTTCATTAATTACAGTTTTAGAATATTTTCTTGTCTTTTATTGAGAGATGCTATAAGAACTAGTCATATGTAGAATGCTTTTGTTTTATAAATGTTTTTGAATAGAGAAGTTTATTGAGGTATCTCAATTTATCAGAATAGATTCTAAAAGTTAACAATGCATTATGGATCAAAGAAAAAACAAGCTAAAGAATTTTCCTAGGTTTAGGTAAAAACAAGATTAAAAAAAAAAAGATGTAAACCAGCCCCAGAATTAGACCTAGAATCTAAGCATTATTGTAAGAATTTTTGAAAAACCTTTATTAGTAAACTAATGAAAAATTATTTGGACTTAATATCATAATACTTAACATATCACATTTTTAATTAAATTACTTAAATCACACAAAAAAATTTTATATCTAATTCTGCTTGACTCTCAAGAGATCGTTTTTGTTATCTTTCTAAATGCTCATGTTATAAAATGATTTCAAGAATCTTTAAAATAGATCCATAAACTTCTGTGGACTTTAATAATATAAGTCACAGTACTGATGCTCTAGAAAGAACAAGCCCAGATTAGGCATAAGACTTACATAATCAATGGTCTAACATAGATCAAGCTATTTCAGTCAACTTTACATAAATATGACATTGATTTGCAGATTTACTAATTACAGTTTCTCATTTGGAACATGTCTGAGGCCTTTTTTACAAATTAAATTTGCTTCATTTGATACTATAATTCAATTATTTTGTTATCAATATAAATAGGAATAAAGTAATAAAATAATGATTTTTGTGAAGGAGCAATTTGCTTAATGCCTGTACATAAGGAAAGATGATGAGGGCAATGCAAAACAACTCACCAATTCATTTTATTGACTATAAGTAGTTGTGGTCATGGAAAAGTAGAAAATAAAAAAAGAAATAAAGATAATATTATACTGAGGAAAGAATTAAATTTAAAAAGTAGAGAGACAGAATATGGTGTATATTGGGGATATTTCATCACTTTCCCTAAAACCAGCCTTGCTGGTTTCAAAGATGTCATTTTCTTCCTTGTCTTTTCTTAGCCATCATAAAGAGTGACAAACTGTCTGAAAGATTTTATTTGTAACTAAATGTGTATAAAATTCTTCCTTTTGATCTTTTTATTGATCAGGTGGCAATATACAAACTCACCAATGACCAACTCAGCCAATTACAGAATTACCCCTTGTCTCTGAAACATTTTCTCAATCAAGTTTTTTTTAATTAATAAAGAACAATTTTCCTGTTTTGTACTGTCTTATTCTTTGGAATCAATAAAAATCATGTTTCTTTTCTTTCTCACTCACTTTTAAAATTTTCTGTTCCTTATTTTCTTGGTAGAGGATATAGCTGAACTCTTTAATATCTTTGATGATTTCTATGTGGAAGCTACTATTTGTTAAGCTTTAATTACCTTTGCCAGCTATTTCCCTCTTCAATGTTATGTTTATTTATTTTATAATTATTGTGGTCTTTTATTATTTAGTGTCTGTCATTTTCCCATTATTATGTCATATATCTGAGGTAAGATTTGTTGTCCCAAAGTTTACCACAGTACCAATCTCACAGTAGATGCTCAATAAATATTTTTTGAGTAAGTTAATTAAGTAATAGTGAAGATAAAAGCCAACTTAAAGATTTGGTAGTACAATGATTAATGTTAGAATATTTTCAATATTAATAATTTTTAGAATGTCTGACATTGGTGCAAACAGTCTTTGACATGTATATTCTTGCCAAACTGTTGGCCAGAAACTCAACTCATATCAAAATTACAAAAGTGACTTTCAGACACTCAGCCTTGAGGTATTTCCTGTTGGTCCTTTTATCTACTTAGCTCCTCCTTCTATTAGAAAAAGAAGTAGAAGTAGAACATCAACAGTGGATATAACTGATTGGGCTGTCCCTGGTTTATTTATTTATTGAGCTGTCCCTGTTTTATTTCTTTTCCACTTTTAGGGTTGAAAATTATCCAAACGATCATCTGACCTCATTTTTTTACATGGAGAAGTGAGGCCTCTGAAGTCCTTAAGAAAATAGGAGGCAGTGCTGGGCTTAAACAAGCTTCTGTGTAATTCCAGTGCTACTACATTGTTGAACAATGGTTTTCCATTTGAACATAAAAGATATTAAAATATCTGGAAACAATGGAAATTGAGAAGTTTACATCTTTATTTTCATACAAATCATATATCTTTGAAAAGAGTAACTACCAAAGAATTATGGAATGTAAAGCTTCATTTAAAAACACAAAGCATTTTGACACACTTGAGAGAGGAAAGAAGGAAGCAGAAGATATTCATCACATAATAAAATGCAGCATATTTTTGTAACATAATGAAACAAAAATTATAATATTTTAATAATATAAATAAAAGTGTAAACATTAGCAGTAATCAAAAACCTCCCAACAAAGAAAAGCTTAGGCTTCACTGGTAATATCTACTAAACATTTAAAGAAGAATTAATTCAAATCCTTCTTAAACTCTTCCAAAATTATAGGAGAGGGAACACTTCCAAACTCATTTTATGAGACCAGCATTACCCTGACACCAAAGTCACACAAGGACACTACAAGGAAGAAAAACTACAGCCAATAATTCTGATGATCACACATGCAAAAATTCTCAACAAAATGCTAGCAAAGTGAATTCAACAGCACATTAAAAAGATCATACACTATGATTAAGTGAGCTCTATCCTAGGGATGCAAAGATGGTTCAACACACAGAAATGATACACCAAATTAACGGGATGCAGGGCAAAACCCACATAATCATCTCAAAAGATGCAGAAACAGCATTAGACAAAATTCAACATCCTTTCACAATAGAAAATCTCAACAAACTATTTATAAAAGAAATTTATCTCAATGTAATAAAAGCCAGCTATAAAAATCCCACAACTAGCATCATACTCAATGGTGAAAAACTGACAGCTTTCCTCTAAGATCCAGTATAAGATAAGGATCCCCATTCTTGCTACTTTATTCAACATAGTACTGGAAGTCCTTGCCAAAGAAATTAAACAAGAAAAAGAAATAAAAGCTGTACAAATCAGAAGGAGGAAGTAAAATGTATCTCTATTTGCCTATGACATGATCGTATATATAGGAAATCATAAAGCCTCCACAGAAAACTGCTAATTATCAACAAGTTCAGTAAAGCCACATGATACAAAATCAACATACAAAAATCAGTTGTCTTTCTATACACGGATAATGAACTAATGTAAAAGGAAATTAAACAACAACAACAGCAATCCCATCTACAAGGGCATCAAAAAGAATGACAAACTTAGGAACAAACTTAACCAAAGTTGTGAAATACTTGTATACTAAAAGCAACAAATCATTGATGAAGGAAATTAGAGAAGGCACACACACACACACACAAAATTTTATATTCATGAATTAGAAGAATTAATATTGTTAAAACATCCATATTATTCAAAGTGATATACAAATTCAATGTAATCCCTATCAAAATCCCATGGCAATTTTAACAAAAATAGAAAAAACTTCCTAAAATTCATATTGAACCACAAGAGATCCCAAATAACCAAAGCAATCCTGGGAAAGAAGAAAAAAGCTGGAGGCATCAAACTTTCTGATTTCAAAACATACTGCAAAGTTATAGCAATTAAATCAGTATGGTACTGGCATAAAACTAGACATACATCAATGAAACAGAATAGAGAGCCCAAAACTAAACTCAAGACTATAGAGTAAACTGGTCTTCAATAAGGGTGACAAGAATACACAAGGGGAAAGGACAATCTCTTCAACAAATAAAGCTGTGATGCTGGAAAAAATGGATATCCACATGCAATAGAATGAAACTGTACCCCAATCTTACACAATACACAAATAGCAACTCAAAATGGATTAAACATTTAAATGTAAGATTTTTAGAAGAAAACGTAGGGGAAAAGCTTCATGATATAGGGCTTGGAAATGATTTCTTGGATATGACAGCAAAAGTCCAAGAAACAAAATCAAAATTTTACAAGTGGACTTGCATCAAATTTAAAAGCTTCTGCACAGGGCCTCCCTGGTGGCGCAGTGGTTGAGAGTCCGCCTGCCGATGCAGGGGATACGGGTTCGTGCCCCGGTCTGGGAGGATCCCATATGCCGCGGAGCGGCTGGGCCCGTGAGCCATGGCCTCTGGGCCTGCGCGTCCGGAGCCTGTGCTCCGCAAGGGGAGAGGCCACAACAGTGAGAGGCCCGCATACCGCAAAAAGAAAAAAAAAAAAAAAAAAAAAAAAAAGCTTCTGCACAGCAAAGAAAACCATCAGCAGGGTGAAAAAAAACCAACTTACGAATGGGAGAAAATGTTTGCAAGCCATATATCTGATAAAACATTAATATCTGAAATATATTAGGAAGTCCTACAACTCAATAACAAAAAGCTAACAAACAAAAAACTATAACCCAATTTAAAAATGAGACAAAGGAATTTAATATATATTTCTCCAAACAAGACATATAAATGGCCAACAAGTATATGAAAAGATGCTCTACATCACTAAACATCTGGGAAATGCAACTCAAAGCCACAATAATATAACACTTCATACCTGTTAGGATAGCTATTATCATTAAAAAGTAAGAGACAACGTGTTGACAAGGACATGATGAAATTAAAAACCTTATGCACTGTTGGTGAGAATGCAAAATGGTGTAGCCACTATGGAAAACAATATTGTGGTTCATCAAAATATTTAAAATAAAGCTTATCATATGATCTGGCCATCCTGCTTCTTATTTTATATCTAAAAGAACGGAAATCAGGATCTCCAAGAGGTATAGGAACTGCCATGTTCATTGCAGCATTATTCACAATAGACAAGATATGGAAAATATCTAAATGTCTATTGACAGATGAATGTATAAAGAAAATGTGTATATATATATATATATATATATATATATGTATATGTATATATATATATATATATACACATATATGTACATAGACACATACACACACTGTGGGATATTATTCAACCAAAAAAAAAAAAAAAAGAAAATCATACCATATGTGACAGCATAGTAAACCTGGAAGACATTATGCTAAGAGAAATAAGCCAGCCAACAGAAGGACTGATGCTACCTGATTCCACCTATAAGAGGTATATAATGTAGTCAAATTCTGAGAAGCAGATAACGTTGGTTGCCAGGGGCTGTGGGGAGAGGGACATGGGGAGTTGCTGTTCAAAAGGTATCAGGTTTCAGTTATTCAAGATGGATGAGTTCTAGAGATCTGCTGTAAAGCATTGTACCTATGGTTTACAATACTGTATGGTGTACTTAAAATTTTAAGAGGGTAGACCTCACGTTATGTGTTCTTACCACAATAAAATGTAAAAATAAATTAATAAAAAGGATGAAAAGGCGATCTAGATAGAAGGGAGAGGCTTAGAAAGGCACAAAGAAGTGAAAATGTGTGGCATGTGGAGGACCCCAGAAATAGTTGCTTATGATGAAAGCCTGGGTTGTAAGGTGCAAATACAGCACCAGGGTGGCAAAGAAAGACAACAAAAGTTGCCATTCGAGCAATTAAAATATTCTTTCACTAACATCAAATGTAATTTTCTAGCCTTTAAGCTCTGGGAGGAAGATTTTGTTTGAAAGATTCTCAGTGTTTGGAATACTGAGCAGCAGGTAATTGTTATTCAGTAAGGCTCTTGAATTCATATATGAATACATGGATTAATTGATGAACACACACACACACAAATATATAAAGAGAGACAGAAGTTAAACTCCTTCGCTCTTGCTGTAGGTTACTTTAAATACTCTTAGAGTGTAAGAAGGGTCCATATTTGAAAGAGAGCAGGGTAAAAGAGAAATCCTGAGTGAGAGTATGTGAAAACCATATAAGCAGTGTATTATCTTTAATAGGACAAATGTTTAAGTATATTTTAGTAGTTAATAACTCATTATTGATTTTAAGGTGTACTAAAATCTATAAGGAAACTATAAGTACTGACAATGCTGAAGGAGCCATTGAATAAAAACCATCTTCTAGAATGGCTGATACCGATTTGTGAATTGAGCTGCTGTGTTCAAGCAGGATTTGAGCTTTTTCTTACTGTGTCTGCACTCTGTTGAAGACATAGGGTGCCAATGGAGAATTAATCATGTGTTCTGATACATAACATTGAAACTTTTATTTTTTTAATTAAAATTCAAGTAGCTAAATGTGGATACAGTAGACAGTTGGACAGCCTATTTGGCAGAGCTATGTTTGAGTAAAAAAAAAAAAAAGAGAGAATCAATTTCTTTACATGACTGCTTTGGAGCTCTCTTCTCTCAGCCCTTCTTGGTGCATGAAGTAAAACTTTACCCCAAAGGCATACTATTTGGAAACAGAAAAAGCTTTTTTGGTTGAAGGGTACAATGGAAAACGCATAAATCAACCTTCCGGATTCGGATGACTTTGGTAATTTGCATTCATCTGTTTAAAGAGAGATGTCTTTGGAGACTTCCTATTTTTACATAAAAATTATGCTCAGCATCTCCCAGCCTCTTTTGTTCACTAAAATTAGATTTGCTCACTTATACAATTCAGAGGGACTAATTTGTTCAGAGGGAAGTTACATGCTATTCACAGCATGCCCTCTTCTCACCTACCTCTTTCCAAAAAAAAAATAAATAAATATATGTATATATATATACATATATACATATATATATATGTGTGTGTGTGTGTATATATATATATATATATACCGCAGCCCCTCTTCCACAGAATTGTACATGCTCTAGTGACACATGGAGTGCACTCCCGTGGGTGAAAGGCCACCTCTCTATACAAACCAGAAAGAAAAGTTGGCAAAAAGTAAGATTTGAAAGTACCATGGGATTTTGCAAGCGTAATTACCCTGGCCTTCAGTATTAACGAGCAGTTAGAGGGCCATCTATGAAGCAGTCCACTGAACCTGCAGCTTCAACAATTCTAGTCCTGTGGCTTTGCCAATAATGGAGTCCTAACTCTATGCCGATCCTAGGAAGCTCTGAGATTGCTGTGGTTATTATGGCTGTATTGCAGTCTTCTTCCCATTGGATGTGTAATCCCACTCTAATTGGGAAACCTATTAGCAGGACAGTTGCAGAGAGGAGCGAACTATATAGTACAGGAAGGGGATATTTTATGAGATGATGAAAAGTAAAGAGCACATAAACATCTAAATATAAATTTTAAATGGTGTGTATAATATCTCCCTTGTGCTCTGTAAGACTAAATAAATCACAAAGAGCTAGGGAGAAACTGTCATACAGAGTGAAGTAAGTCAGAAACAGAAAAATATTGTCTATTAATGCATGTACGTGGAATCTAGAAAAATGGTACAGATGAACCTGTTTGCAAGGCAGAAATAGAGACAGATGTAAAGAACAAATGAATGGACACCAAGGGGGGAAAGAGGAGGTGGGATGAATTGGGAGATTGGGATTGACATATATATATACTAATATGTATAAAATAGATAACTATGAGAACCTGCTGTATAGCACAGGGAACTTTACTCAGTGCTCTGTGGTGATCTAAATGGTAGGGAAATCCAAAAGGGAGGGGATGTGTGTGTACATATAGCTGATTCACTTCGCTGTACAGTAGAAACTAACATAACATTGTAAAACAACTATACCCCAATAAAAAAATAAATAAAATTCAAAAATATAAAGCCATATATATGTATATATCCATCTTTGTCTTTTGCAAGTATGTACCCTTGGGCAAACCAGTTAAACCTTTCTAAGCCTCGGTTTTCTAATTGTGGAATAGGGATTATAGTATGTAACATTCCTGAGAGCACCAATGTCCAATTAGCAAGGCCAACTTCATGGACACATGGGCATTTACACAGGGCCCTGTGTTCAGAAACACCCACAGTCGGTTTAATGCTCTGCTGTTACCATCGTGAATTTCTTAATTTTTAAATAGGTGCTCCTTATTTTCCTTTTGCACTAGATCCCACTAATTATGTAGTTTGTCCTGCAAATTAATGAATCATCCAGCCCAATGATTGCCGTATGTTAGGGGCTCACTATGTATTTGTCGCCTCTTGTCCTCCTCCTTCTCCTAAAAATGCAGAGTAAAGGGCTGTCAGAGTATCTACTGCTTCCCACTGGCTTCCCACACAACACTCTCATCACTAGAGACCAGCACATTTCATTTCAGTGGCTGCCTTTCAGTGGTCACATTCCAGTACTGGTTACACATTAACTAACAGTTCCCTAGTTCCATGTACCACCTCTCCCTTGCATGTCATATATAGCCTTAGGAAATAATTACTTGATCTTTTTTCATGGTAAGGAATTGGTCCCAATTACTAGATTAAAACAGAAGGATGAGGAAATGGTTAACAGGGCATTGAAATAAAGTTTGCTTTTGGTGTTCAGCTCAAAGCTGTGGCTTTGGCTTTTGGTGTCAGGTCCAGGCTTTGGAGGACCAAATCACAGAATGTCTACTTAATGTCAGTTCTAGTCTCTATGAACTGCGTTTCATCTCTGACCTTGTAATTTCATGGGTTCCTTCATATCCAATCAGTGTGATGGTGTCAGTAACACTACAAGCTTAGCATTTGAAGATATAATTAATATCTGAATATGCATGCTGAAATACAGGCAAGCAATCCAGATGCAACTTGGGGTAAAACTAGTTCTGAGGTGCTTTATATGTTGAAATTCTAACTCTTAGTGACTTTAAATATTTACTATTTATCCTAAGGGGAAAAATGCTGCAACAATTCAGCATTGTGAAAGTTCTTAATTGTATGTTCATAAAAAAGTTTTGAATAGATAAGAAATAGTGATACGGATCTGGAGTTAATATGAATTTTAAGAAAGTGAATTATACTAAAATCATTGGAAAATTATATCCTTTTGAGTCAAGTGTTTATATAATTTAAATAATAATTCAAAAAATAATAAAGATTAGATTATCTCATAATTTTTATTATTATATAGCTAGTTGGTGTGATAAAATTCTTAACTTTAAACAAAATATGAATTCTATATACATTTTAGTTATTTATACTTAGAACATGAGTCTAAGAAAATATAATTAACATTTTTTTTCCTGCAAATTGTTATGATAAAAAGCATAGATGATTCTTCCAATCTTAAAATTTCTCATTAGGAAGAAAATCTTGTATAGCAACTTTCATGCCAAGTTATCTTTGAATCAGATATAATAAAGAATATATACACTATGAAGAAAAAAGAAAGTGATATAGAAAAATTAGATACCCCAAATAGATACTTCTCTCCCTGTCAATCCTTGAAACAATAGATTTAATAAGAATGCATTATCATTAACATTTTAGAAGTAGAATAAAACTGCTTAATTCAGTGGGAGTCTGAAAAAGTCTAGCGGTTCTCCTGGTTTACTTATTTAACTTATTATTTTTTAATAATGTGATTGCAAAATACCATTACACAATACTTTGAAGTCTGCTCTGTCTGAAATTAATATAGCTACTCCTGCTGTCTTTTATTAATGTTTGCAAAGTATCTTTTTCACCTTCCATTTATATTTTTCCCACCATGTTAACCATTTAAAAATGTACAATTTATTAGTTTTTAGTATATTCATAATGTTGTACAGTGGTCACCACTACCTAATTTCAGAGCACTTCCATCAGCCGAAAAAGAAACTTTCATCTCCCAGTTCTCCCTTCCTGCTTTGCCCTGGCAACCACTAATCTACTTCCTATTTCTATGGATTTGCCTGTTCTGGACATTTCACATAAATGGAATCACATAATACATGGACTTTTGTGTTTGGCTTCTTCTACTTCTTGCAGTGTTTTCAAGGTTCATTCATATTGTAGCATGGATCATTACTTCACTATTTTTTATGACTAAATAATTGTCCATTGTATGGGTATTGTGAATAGTGCTACTTGAACAGTTTGTGTATAAGTGTTTGTGTGATCGTACGTTTTCAGTTCTCTTGGGTATATCACTAGAAGTGGAACTGATGGGTCATAAAATAAACTCTATGTTTAACTTTTTGAGGAACAGACAAACTGTTTTCCAACAAATTTAACTTCTGATTTGAATTATTTTCTTGATAATAAGCATAATTTTTCAGTATGCCTTTACGGTATGTTTGTTAACCAATACCAAAGAAATAAGGTTCTGAAAGTAGTTCTCTATACGTAATTAATGTAAAGGTCTAACTTATTCTTGGATATTGTAAATATGTCCTTTCTCCTGAAATTAATGTAAAGTACATGTAACTTTTATCACATTCTGATGTTGTTTGATAATTTTAGATTTATTTTTATTGAGGTAACATTGCTTTATAACATATTATAATTTTCATGTGTACATTTTATTTCTATTTCTGTATACCCTACAGAGTGCTCACCACCAAAAATTTAGTTTCCATTTGTCAATATACAGTTGATCCCCTTTACCCATTTTGCAACCAATCTCTTCCTCTCTGGTAACCACTATTCTGCTCCCTGTATCTACATATTATTTTTGGTTTGGTTTGGTTTGTACGTTGATTTAGCTTTGTTAGTTTTTTATATTCTACATATGAGTGAAATCATATGGTAATTGTCTTTCCCCATCTGACTTATTTTACTTACTATAATGCCCTCTATGTTATTGCAAATGACAAGATTTCATCTTTTTATGGCTAAGTATTCCATTGTATATATATATACACACATCTTCTTTATCTATTCAACCACAGATGGGCACTTAGATTGTTTCTATATTCAGGCTATCTTAAATAATACTTAAATGAACACAGGGGTACATATATCTTTTCAAATTAGTGTTTTCATTTTCTTTGGATAAATACCAAATGTGAAATATCTGGATCATATGGTAGTTCTGTTCTTAATTGTTTGAAGGATTTCCATACTGTTTTCCATAGTGCCTACACCAATTTATATTCCCATCAACAGTGTATAGGGTTCCTTTTCTCTACTTCCACACCAACATGTTTTTTTTTTGCCAGTTTGATAATAGCCATTCTAAAAGGCATGAGGTGATATCTCATTGTGGTTTTGATTTGCATTTCCCTAGTAATTAATGATGTTGAGCATCTTTCCATGTGCTTTTGGGCCATCTGTATAACTTCTCTGGAAAAATGTCTGTTCAGCTCCTCCGCTTATTTTTTAATTGAGTTGTTTCTTTTTTGTTGTTGAGTTGTATGAGTTCTTTATATATTTTGGATAGTAAACCTTTATCAAATATAACATTTGAAAATATCTGCTCCCATTTTATAGGTTGTCTTTTCTTTTTGTTGATGGTTTCTTTTGCTGTGTAGAAGCACTTTAGTTTGGTGTAGTCCTGATTTAAAAATGGAAATTTTTGCATCTATAGTCATCAGAGATATAAGCATGTAATTTTCTTTTTTTGTAGTGTCTTTGGTTTTTGTATCAGGGTAATGGCAGCCTCATAGAATGAGCTATGGAGTGTTACCTCCTCTTCAATTTTTTGGTATAGTTTGAGAAGGATGGGTATTAGCTCTTCTTTATACATTTTGTAGAACTCCCCTGTGAAGCTATCTGGTCCTGGACTTTGTTTGCAGGGAGTTGTTTTTTTTTTTTTTTTTTCATTGCAAATTCAATTTTACTACTAGTGATTAGTCTGCTCAGATTGCCTTGTTATTCCTGATTCATTCTTGGTAGGTTGTGTATTTCTAGAAATTAGTCCATTTATTGTAGGTTCTCCAATTAGTTGGCATATAACTGTTGGTAGTACTTTCTTTTGATCTTTTGTATCTCTGTGATATTGGTTGTTATTTCTCCTCTTTCATTTCTTATTTTGTTAATTTGGGTCCTCTTTTCTTCTTGATGAGCCTGGCTGAAAGCTTACCTATTTTGTTTATCTTTTCAAAAAAACCTTTGTTTCATTGATTTTTCTATTGCTTTTTTGGTCTCTATTTTATTTCCTCTCTGATCTTTATTATTTCCTTCTTTCTTCTGACTTTGGGCTTTGTTTGTTCTTTTTCTAATTCCTTTAGATGGTAGTGTAGGTTGTTTATTTGAGATTTTTCTTATTTCTTGAAAATGGCCTTTATTGCTGTAATCTTACCTCTTAGAACTGCTTTTGCTTCATCCCATAGATGTTGGAAAGTTGTGTTTCCATTTTCATTTGTCTTATGGTATTTTCTGATTTCCTCTTTGATTTCTTCATTGACCCATTGGTTTGTTATAGCATGTTGTTTAGTTTCCATGTATTTGTTCTTTTCCCATTGTCCCTTCTATAATTGATTTATATTTTCATGCCATTGTGGTTAGAAACAATGCTTAATATAATTTACATTCTATTAAATTTGTTAAGACTTGTTTTGTGGCCTAGCACGTTATCTATCCTGGAGAATATTCCATGTGCACTAGAAAAAAATGTGTATTCTGCTGTTTTTTAGTTGAATGTCTTCTATTAAGTCCAACTGACTTATTGTGTCCTTTAAGTTCACAGTTGCCTTATTGATTTTCTGTCTGGATGATCTGTCCATTGATGTAAGGGTGGTGTTAAAAGTTCCCTATTATTATTATGTTGTTGTCAATTTTTCCTTTTATGTCTGTTGATATTTGCTTTATATATTTAGGTGCTCCTATATTGGGTGCATATATGTTAATGAGTGTAATATCCTATTTTTGTATTGATCCCTTTATCATTCTATAATGCACCTCTTAGTCTTTTGTTAGAGACTTTTTTTTAAAATCTATTTTACCTAAGTATTGCTAGCTCTGCTTTCTTGGCATTTCCATATGCATAAAATATATTTTTCCATACCCTCACATTTAGTCTGTATGTGTGTCTTTAACTTTGAAGTGAGTCTCTTGTAAGCAGTATATAGATGGTCTTTTTGTTATCCAATCAGACACCCTTTGTCTTTTGATTGGGGCATTTATCCATTGACATTGAAAGTAATTATTGATAAGTATGTACTACTTGTCATTTTATTACTTGTTTTCCACTTGTTTTGTAGTTCTTCTCTGTCCATTTATTTCTTCTTTTTAAAAAATTTCTTGTCTGGTGGTTTGATGATATTCTTTAGTACCATGTTTGTGTTTGCTCAGCTCAGGCTGGGATGTGGGCTGTGGCAGTTGCAGAAAACTGGACAGCAACTGGAGCAGTCTTCAATCTGCCGTCTCTGCCCTTATAAGCAAGGCAGCACTCATGTGCTTCTCATGATTGGAGTCAAGGCTTTCCACAGCCCTCCTATTAGTCCCAGTGACCCACAAACCAGCCAAGGTAGCTCATCTTCCTTATATTGGACCCCAAGGCTGAGACATCCAATATGTGGCTCAAACCTCTCACTCAGGGTGGATCTCTGATTATGTATTGTCTCTTTTCCTCTGAGACCCATCCCTGGGTCACATGTCCAAACCTAATCACTTCTCTTCCCTTCCTACCCAGTCCTGTGTGTATCTTTCTTAAGGCCTTCACTGTACAGGAGTCTTACTGTCAGTTTCCCATTAGTTTCAGCGAGAATTATTACTCTTATATATGTATGCTTGATCTGTTCATGTGGGTAGGTGAGTTCCATATCCTCCTACTTTGCCATCTTGCTCAATCACCCTTCCTTTGTGGGTTTTTTTTTTTGTTTGTTTGTTTGTTTTGCAGTACACGGGCCTCTCACTGTTGCAGCCTCTCCCGTTGTGGAGCACAGGCTCTGAATGCGCAGGCCCAGCGGCCATGGCTCATGGGCCCAGCCGCTCTGCAGCATGTGGGATCTTCCCGGACTGGAGCACGAACATGTGTCCCCTGAATCAGCAGGCGGACTCTCAACCACTGCACCACCAGGGAATCCCCCTTTGTGGTTTTAATTGAGCATTTTTTATAATTCTCTTTTCTTTCCTTAGTATAAAGTTATATATATATATATACATATATATATATTTTACTTTCTCTAGTGGTTGCCTTATGATTGCAATATACATTTACAACTAACCCAAGTCCACTTTTAAATAACATTATACCACTTCACAGGTAGTATGAGTACCTTATAATAGCAAAATAACCCTAATTCCTTCCTCCCATCCTTTGTATCAATAATTTCATTTATTTCAGTGATAAATAAGCATACATAAGTGTATGCATATGCTATATACATAGGCATATGTGATTGAAAACATTGTTGCTATTATTGTAAACAAAATATCCATTAGACTAAGAATTTTTTAAAGTTTTTATTTTATCTTCATTCATTCCTTCATTGATCCTCTTCTTTATGTAGATCTGAGTTTCTGACTTATATTATAATCCTTCTAATAAATCGTCTTTAAACGTTTACTAGAAGGCAGACCTACTAATTATAAATTTTCTCTAATTTGTTTGTCTGAGAAAATGTTTTTCTCCCTCCCTTTTAATGATAATTTCACAGAGAGATAGCAGTCATAAGAAAGAACCAAAAAGGAAGATTAGATATGAAAAAAAAACACTGTAACAGAAATGAAGAATGTTTTTGATACAGTAGGTTGATGGGTATTTTGCTCAACACTTTAAATATTTCACCCCACTCTCTTCTTGCTTGCATGGTTTCTGAGGGTATGTCAGATACAATTTTAATCTTTGTTCCTCAATAGTTTAGATGTTTTTATCCTCTGGCTTCTTTCGGGATTTTTGATCCATCTTTGATTTTCTGTAGTTTAAAAATCATTTTGGAGGGGTGGGGAGAAGGGCAGGCATTTTTTTCTGCTAGCTGTTCTTTGAGCTTTTGGATTGTAATTTGGAGTCTGACATTAATTTGGTAAAATTTTCAGTCATTATTTTTCCAAAATTTTCTTCTGGGGGCTTCCCTGGTGGCACAGTGGTTGAGAGCCCGCCTGCCAATGCAGGGGACAAGGGTTCGTGCCCCAGTCCGGGATGATCCTGCATGCTGCAGAGCGGCTGGGACTATGGGCCGTGGTCACTGAGCCTGTGCGTCTGGAGCCTGTGCTCCACAACGGGAGAGGCCATGGCAGTGAGAGGCCCGCATACCAAAAAAAAAAAAAATTTTTTTTTCTTCTGTTCTTTTCTTTCTTTTTCTCCTTCTGGTAATGCCATCTTATGTATGTTACATCTTTTGTAGTTGTCTTACATTTGTTGGATATTCTGTTCTGCTTTTATCAGTCTTTTTCTCTTTCCTTTTCATTGAGGATTCTGATGATATATCCTTGAGCTCAGAAATTCTTTCCTAAGCTGTGTGCAGTCTACCAGTAAGTCTGTCAAAGGCATTCTTCATTTCTGTTACAGTGATCCTTTTTTTTAATATCTAGCCTTCCTTTTTGGTTCTTTTTATGATTTCTATCTTTCTGCTTATATTAGCCATCTGTCCTTGCATGCTGTCTAATTTATCCATAGAACGCTTAGCATATTAACCATCGATTTTTTAAAAAATTCCTGCCCTGATAATTCCAACATCACTGTCATGTCCAGTTCTGATGCTTGCTCTAGCTCTTAAAATTGTGCTTTTTGCCTTTTGGTATGCCTTGTAATTTACTGATAGCTAAATATGTACTGTGTAAAAAGAACTGCTGTAAATAGACCTTTAGAAATTTGTGTTGCTGAGTTTCAGGGAGAGGGGTAGAGTTCTATAATACAATGATTAAGTCTCAGTCTTAGTGAGTAAATGCCTCTGAATTGTGAACTTCACAAGTGTCTCTGCTTTCTTCCTCCCTCCTTAAGTGTTATACATTGGCTAAAATGGGCTGGAGCTGGGTTTTTCCCTATCTCCCAGATCAGTTAAGTTCTGATAATACCCTAGCAGGTTAGGATCTGGTTAACTAGTTCCCCCTAAGAACAGACCTTGTTAAGAGGAACAGAGTGCTCTGGTGTATTTTAAAGTAGTTCTTTCCCTGCCTCCTTCTATTGGAATCCAATCTCCAATATTTACTGTTGGAATCTGGTCAAGCTCCTGGAGGTAAAAATCATACTATTTTGTAAGCCACATTAAGACTGGGTTCTCTGAAGATTTTAACTCAGAGTTATCCACACTGAGCTTCCAGCAATTTGTCAATTATAGTTCAAGTTCTCCTGCCTCAGTACTGGTTCCTGCAGCAGGACTTGTGAGGCTCAGCCTGGGTAGCCATGACTTTGTTTATTTACCTCTTTATCTTTGTCATCTTCAGGGCAGAATTTTGCCCCATAATATCCCTTCTTTCATGGTCAAAGAAGATCTGTTGGTTTTTAGTCTGTTCTGCTTTTTTACATGTTGTTAGGATGGAGTGGAGACTTCCATACTCCTTCTATAGGGACAAGAAATCTCAATTGGCTTTATTACTTTTTACTGCAAAATTATATTCCATTGTATTGAAATACCCAATTCTGTTTATCTTCTTTTTGGTTGATGAACATTTGGATTGTTTCCACCTTGGTTTATTATGAATAATGCTTTATGAATATTCCTGTACAAGTTGTTATGTATACATATACTTTTATTTCTTGAATATATAGCTAGGAGTGGAATAGCCAGGTTTAACCTTCAAAGAACTGTTTTCCAAAGTATCTATATCATTTATATTATCACCAGCTCTGTATGAGGGTCCCAATTTCTCCACATCAATGCCAACATTTGTTATTATCTGTCTTTTTTATTATAGCCACTCTAACACATGTGAAGTGGTCCTTTTTTGTTTGTTTGCTTCCTTCATGGCTAATGATGTTCAACATCTTTCCATGTGCTTATTTAGGTATTTGTATATATTCTTTGGGGAAATTTTTCTTTAATCATTTGCCCAATTTTTAATATGGTTTTTCATTTTTTATTATTGAGTTCTAAATGTTCTTTACATATTCTTGATGCAAGTCCCTTGTCAAATATATGAGATACAAATATATTCTACTATTCTGTAGATTGTATTTTTACTTTCTTGATAGTGTCTTTTGCAGCTCATATATTCTTAATTTTGTTGAAGTCCAATTTATTATTCTTTTGTTGCTTAGCTTTTTGTTGTCATCTCCAAGAAACCACTGCTTAATTCAAAAGTATGAAAATTTACACCTCTGTTTTCTTCCATGAGTTTTATAGTTAGCTCAAATGTTTAGGTCTTTTACCTACTTCAATTAACTTTTGTAGATGTTATGAGGTAGATCCATCTTTATTGTTTTGCATGTGGTTATCCAGTTGTCTCATCACCATTTGTAGAAAAGACTATTATTTCCTCAATTGAATTGTCATGACAGCCTTGTTGAAAATCAATTAACTATAAATATGAGGATTTATATCTGGGCTCTCAATTATATAATGTTGTATATGTCAGTAAGTATGGCAGTACCACACTGTCATGGTTACTTTAGCTTTGTGGTATATTTGGAAAACATGAAGTGTGAGTCCACAATTTTGTTTCTCTCTTTTAATATTGTGTCAGTTATTCTGAGTCCCTTAAATTCTCCTATACATTTTAGGATGGGCTTCTCAATTTTTACTAATAAAACAGCTAAATTTTTATGATAATTGCTTTGACTCCATAGATCAATTTTGAAAATATAGCCATGATAACAATATTTTCTTCCAATCAATAGAAAGGAGGTGTCTTTGTCTTTATTTATGTGTTCTTTAATTTCTTTCAACAATATTTTATAGTTCTCAGAGTGTAAGTTTTATCCTTCTTTTGTTAAATTTATTCCTAAATGTTTTGTTTTTGAAAACTATTGTATACATAATTGTTTTCTTAATTTCATTTTCAGATTATTCATTGAAAATGTATAAAATTAAAATTGATTTTCTTTATCAATCTTTTATTCTGAAATAATGCTGAACTTGTTTATTAATTCTTAAAGACTTTTAGTAGATTCCTTCAGAATTTTCATGTATATTTTCATGTCACCTGCAAACAGAAAGAATTTTAATTCTTCCTTTCCAATATGACTGTCTTTTATTTCTTTTTATATTTGTCCTATTGCTCTGGTTAGAAAGTCCAGTAAACTGTTGAAAAGGCTAGAGTTGGTATCTTTATCTTGTCCCTAATTGTAGACATAAGGCATTTACTTTTTCACTATAAAACATGACGTTAAGGACTTCCCTGGTGGTGCAGTGGTTAAGAATCTGCCTGCCAATGCAGGGGACACAGGTTTGAGCCCTGGTCTGGGAAGATCCCACATGCCATGGAACAATTAAGCCAGTGCGCCACAACTACTGAAGCCCGCATGCCTAGAGCCCATGCTCTGCAACAAAGAGAAGTTGCTGCAATGAGAAGCCCACACACTGCAAGGAAAAGTAGCCCCCACAATTAGAGAAAGCCTGCACACAGCAGCGAAGACACAATGCAGCCAAAAATAAATAAATAAATATATAAAAACAAACAAACCAAACAACATGATGTTAACTGTGGGTTTTCATAGATGTTCTTTATGATGTTGAGGGAGTTCCTTTCTATTCTTGGTTTGTTGAGAGTTTTATCATGAAAGGGTGCTAAGTTTTCTCAATTTGTTTTTGCTTTTGATATAATCATGTGGATTTTGTCCTTTATTCTTCTGCTATCGTGTATTATATTAATTAGTTTTTGAAAGTTAAATCAACCTTGAATTTCTGATATTAATTCCACAGATCATGTTATATAATTATTTTTATAAGTTGAAGGATTCAGCTTGGTAATAGTTTGTTGAGATTTTTAAGTCCAAAATTATAAAGGATATTAATCTGTAGTTTTCTTGTGATGTGTTTATCTGGTTTTTATAACAGGTAATACAGGTATTATAGCTTGAGTTGAGAAGGTTTTTGCACTAATTCATTTCTTGGAAGGGTTTGTGAAGAATTTCTATTAATTATTTTTTAAATGTTTGGCAGAATTCACCAATGAAGCCATCAGGGTCTGGGATTATTTCATGGGTAGAATTTTAATTACAAGATATCAACAAGGAAATATTGGACTTGAACTTTACTTTGGATTAAATAGACCTAACAGGCATATGGAGAACATTCTATGCAATACCAGAAGAATACACATTCTTCTCAGGCACACACAGGACATTCTCCAGTATAGATCATACGTTAGGTAACAAAACAAGTCTTACCACATTTAAGAAGACTGTAATCAGTACCAAACATTTCTTTGAATATAATGATGTAAAATGAGAAAAAAACAGCAGGAGGAAAATTGGAGAAAAAACAAATATGTGGGAATTAAACAACACACTGCTAACAACCCACTGGTGAAAGAAGAAATCAAATGAGAATTAAAAAGTATATTGAAATATATATAAAAAAAAGAAACACAGCATACCCAAACCTATAGGATACAGCTAAAGCAGTTGTAAGAGGGATGTTCATAGCAATATTTGCCTACATTAAGAAGAAAATACAGATTTAAATGACTAATCTACCATAGAAACTACCAAGACTTCATCATGAATTAAACACTTCAGTAATGAACAAGGAGATTGAAACAGTAATCAAAAAGCTCAAAAAAAAAAAAAAACCCCAGAAAACAAACCTGGGCATTTATGGCTTTCCTGGTGAATTCCACCATATATTTAAAGAAGAATTAATACCAATCCTTCTTAAGTTCTTCCAAAAAATTGAAGAGAAAGGAATACTCCCAAATTTGTCTTATAAGACCAGCATTATCCTGATACCAAAGCCAGAAAAGGACACTACAAGAAAAGAACATTATAGGTCAATAATTCAGATGAACACATATGCAAAAGTTTTCAAAAAATACTACTAAACATAATTCAACAGGTCATTAAAATGGTCATACACCGTAATCAAGTGAGATTTATCCCTGGAATGCAGGATGTTTCAACATACACAAATCAGTAAGTGTGACACACCACATTAACAGAATGAAAGGTACAAATTATACGATCATCTAAATTGATGTAGAAAAAGCATTAGACAAAATTCAACATCCTTTCATTATAAAAACTTTCAATAAGTTGGGCATAGAAGGAATGTGCCTCAACCTAATAAAGGCCATATATGACAAGCACACAGCTAACATCATACTTAACAGTGAAAGGTTAAAATCTTTTCCCCTAAGATCAGGAATAAAACAAAGTTGCACACTCTCATCACTCCTATTCAACATAGTACTGATGACTTGCTGGAGAAATTAGTCAAGAAAAATAAATAAAAGGCATCCAAATCATAATAAAAGAAGTAAAATTGTCTCTGTTTTCAGATGACATGATCCTGTATATAGAAAACCCTAAAGACTCCACGAAGAAAGTTAGAACTAATTGAGTTCAGGAAAGTTGTAGGATACAAGATAAATGTAAAAAAATCAGTGATGTTTCTATACACTAACAACAAACTATAGAAAAGAGAAATTAAGAAAACAATCACATTTATAATAGCTCAAAAATAATAAAATACTTAGGAATAAAATTAACTGAGGTGATGAAAACCCTATAGACTGAAAAGTGTAAGGCACCAATGAAAGAAATTGAGGAGGACACAATTAAATTGAAAGATATTCCATGTTCATGAATTGGAAGAATTAATATTGTTTAAATATCCATATTACTCAAAGTGATGTACATATTCAATGCAATCCCTATCAAAATTCCATTAGTATATTTTACAGGTAGAAAAAGACAATCCTAAAATTCATATGAAACCACAAAATATTCCAAATAGGTAAAGCAAATTTGAGCAAGAAGAACAGTTGTAGGCATCAACTTCCTGATTTCAAACTGTATTACAAAGCTATAGTAATCAAAACATTATGGTACTGTCATAAAAACAGGCACATTGACCAAAAATAAACCCATGCATATACCATCAACTAATTTTGACAAGGGCATCAAGAACACACAATTGGGAAAGGATAGTGTCTTCAATAAATGGTACTTAGAAAACTGGATGTCCACATGCACAAGAATGAAACTGCACCCCTATCTTACATCACTCTCCCAAATTAACTCAAACCGGATTACAGACTTAAATGTAAAACCTAAAACTGTAAAACTCCTACAAGAAAATGTAGGATGTAAGATCTTTGACATTGATCTTGAATCTTGGCAATATTATTTTTGGATATGACACCAAAAAACCCAGTCAACAAAAGGAAATTTTATAAGTGGGACTATGTTGAGCTAAAAAGCTTCTTCAAAGCAAAGAAAATAGAAAAAAATGAGAAAAACAATTATCAGAGTGGGAGAAAATATTTGCAAACTATTTATCTTATAGGGGTTTAATGTCAAAAATATATAAGAAACTTATACAGCTTAGTACAATAAAAATCCAAATAATCCAATTTGAAAATCAGCAAAGAACTTGAATAGATATATTTTCAAAGGAGACATACAAATGGCCAACATATACATCAAAAGATGCTCAACATCACTAATTATCTTGGAACAACAAGTCAAAATCACAATGAGACATAACCTCACACCCGTTAGATTCACTTTAATTTAAAAGACAATAGATAACAAGTGTTGGTGAGGATGTAGAGACAGGCATTTGTACACTGATGGTGGGAGTGTAAATTGGTACAAACATTATGGAAAACATTATGGAATTTTCTGAAAAATCAAAAAATAGAACTACTATATGATCCAGAATTTCCTCTTATGGGTATATACCCAAAACGAAAATAAATCAGTATTTTGAAGAGATATCTGCACTCACATGTTTATTGCAACATTATTCACAATAGCCAAGATATGGAAACAACTTAGGTATCCTTTGATGAAGAAGGGGATAAAGAAGATATGATGCTTTCATATATATATATATATATATGAATATATATATATATATATATTCATATATATATATATATATGAATATTATTTAGCCATGAGAAAGAAGGAAATCCTGTATTTGGAACAACATGGATGAACCCAGAGGACACTATTATGAGTGAAATAAGCCTGATAGAGAAAGAAATACTGTATGATCTCACTTATATGTGGAATCTGAAAAAGAAAAGTCAAATTCATAGAAACAGTGAGTAGAATGGTGGTTACCAGGAGTGGGGCAGGGCGGGGGAATGGAAGATATTGGTCAATGAGTACAAGCCTTCAGTTATAAGATGATTAAGTTCTGAGGTTTTAATGTACAGCATGGTGACTATAGTTAATCATACTGTATTGTATACTTGAAGCCCCCACTGATGTGATCTTCCCCATACTGTGTTTCAAACAAAGTAAACTTCTTTGGGGATATCATTGAAAGTCTCTATTCATATGGACTGCTTCTCCTTCTGGGCAAAATCTCTGAACCATTGCTCCAGAACTGGGAGCATGTCAAATGATGTGCCTCTGTTGGATGGATACCTCTGGTAATGAGCAAAGTACAGAGTGAGGACAGCAACCTCTGCTTTTCTAAACTTACTTCTCTCAGACTGAAACCTGTGTGTCATGAGTGAGCTGGTGCAAGGGCAATGCAGGCCATGCTTAGAGTTGAGCATCTGTTCTATGAGCGGAAGTTGGGTGTATGAAGTAAGCACCCAATTTCTTGGCTTCATTTGTAGGAATTTACTTTTTTGAACTTGGAACTGGTGGGAACAAGAAACGCATCAGGCTTGCCTTTCTCAGTAGGAAACATATCCCATGACTGGAAGGGGACAGAAGGAGCGCTGTTTTGGAGGCCATATCCAACCAGATTTGAGCATCTAAGCACTGAGATGGAGAAAAACAAAGGAGGGAGAAAACTGCCTCGGAAATGCCACAGACTTTCTATTCTTACCAAGATTTGGTAGATTATCTTGCATATGTGTTTCTTCATTTGCAGTATGACCTTAGGACAACTTCTACAGGTTTTAAATGGTTGAGATTTTGTTGTGGTGGTTGTTTATAAAATTTTGTCTTATTATTTTATTTTTAAACTTCTTTTACTGTCATGATTTTTAATTGAAGCATAATTGACAATAACATTACATTATTTTCAGTTGTACAACATACTGATTCAACATTTGTATACATTGCAAAATGATCGCAGTAAGTCTAGTTACCACCTGCCACTACAACGTTACAATTTTTTTCCTTATGATGAGAACTGTTCAGATTTAACTTCTTAGCAACTTCCAAGCTTGCAGTATGACATTATTGACTATAGTCACCATACACAATAGCTGTGCATCACATCCCCATGTCTTATTTATTTTATGTCTGGAAGTTTGTTCTTCTTGATCACCTTCAATTTAAATGGTTGAATTTTTAAAAATAATTGTCAAGGTTTATAGCAGTTTTCTGGGGAGCAGGTTCATGAGGCTCCTCATACTGCCATTATATGTCTTTTAATGCTTTTTAATATGGATTTGCGCAAGTTTGGGAAAACTTGAAATGGCTTTTTTGCATTGCAAAATTGCTACCAAAACTAAGGTTCCAGATTTTCAATCATAGAATATTTACTTCAAAGTGTCTAAGACCGGGCTTCCCTGGTGGCGCAGTGGTTGAGAGTCCGCCTGCCGATGCAGAGGACACGGGTTCATGCCCCGGTCTGGGAGGATCCCACATGCTGCGGAGCGGCTTGGCCCATGAGCCATGGCCATTGAGCCTGCGTGTCCGGAGCCTGTGCTCCACAACGGGAGAGGCCACAACAGTGAGAGGCCCACATACCGCAAAAAAAAAAAAAAAAAAGTGTCTAAGACCATTAGAAAATAAACTAATAGACAGGAAACATCATATCTATTACTCTAAATGTATCTACATAGGTTGAGACCATTCAAATTGTGTGTTTTCATTTGATAATATTGAATAATTATAATAATGATGTGAAAAACAAATTTTTTCAGAGATCACTTTGCATTAAACAAGAAAAATATGGGAATGGAATTTAGAGATGAAAGAGGAAATAAATATGTTATATCAATAAGTATTATTATTGGATAAATTTTAGCATTGCATAGTAAAGAAATATACACTCTTAATACTAAATTCAAATTATGTAAGTTATAACCTAACTTTCTACTGTTTCAAGCTATACAATTTTAAATGATCATATTATAGCATAGAGTATTTTGCAGATGATATACTGTTGTTAATGACCCATGTGACACCACACTACAGAATCATTTTTATCTTCACTTGCTAGAAAGTTGACCTTCACTATCATAAAGAATGCTAACTGAATTTATTTTCCTTTATTTAAACATGTGATACTTTTGTCTTTTGATTTTGTCAAACTCTTTTACCTCTCAAGCAGAGATATCAATACTTCTTAATTTATAAACCTACTCATTAACTAGAATTTTCCTATACTCTACACTGCCAAACAGTTAAACTAGATAATAAACCATAAATGATGCCTTCATGTCACCCCATCTATTTAACTCAACTATCTTTGAACTGAAAAAGAATCAATTATGTTCTAAATGCTCGAAAAGTTGAACTAACTAATGGTTAAAAACACTGTTTTTATAACATGATGCTCAAACTGATTATTTTTCAAATGAGGCATGAAATGCCCTATGTCAGATTAAATTTTAAAAATGAATGACATCACTTGCTTGATAATGACTTATCATTTGCCAAAGTTTATATGTAAAATTAAGCACAGCTATCTGCTATTCTAGGATATGTAAGAGTTGGAATGAGGAAGGTATGTCAAAATACAAATCTTACAGCAAAAGTACATCTATTTCTGTCTACAGGCTGTGATTCTTTTTCAATAAAGAATGTTTGAACAACTTTCACTGGTGGCATGCTGTTGCTCTCTGTTCGAGGATTAATTAAAACATGTTCCAATAAAAACCTCCAGCATGAATACATGGAACCAGAGCATGTTCTGTGTGCTGCACCTTCTTGTGTGATAAGCCATACTTTCCTTCAATGGATGCACATTGCTTACGTTTTTAGAGCTATTAAACTGGGATAATTATGGAACAATCTGGGCAATGTTCAATAGCCCATGCAGATGCCTGACAGGGCATGTTGTCTCTTAATTAGGAATTTGAATGCCTAACGCTTGTATATTAACTGAAATAATTGAATAGATGTTTTACATTTCTTTCATTTTCACTGACATCAAAGCCAGGCTAGCTAAAGTCATGTGTTTTAAAAAGAAAAAAAATATTTTTCTATGTTACATAAGAAATAAAGATACTGTTCAATATTCTATTTAGCAGATATTGTTTTAATAATTTTGTTTGCATATTTTAGCTCAATATTCAATATGGTATTTTATAGATTCTGTTATCGTCTGTATCACCGTCTATTACCACTGGAATTGAAGTTAAATGTTTCCCTTTTTTTCCTACATATCTGTTCTAATTAGGTTGTGTAAACACTCTGCAGTTGTACAAGAAGTGTGTCACTAATATAGTATAAACATATGTATTGCTTATATTTAAAATGCTTGATAACAGTGTTTATTCACAACTATTCATACAAAAGCTGTTTTTAAACAAAACGAATTGCTCTCTATTAGGAATACACATAAAGACCTATTTCCATAAACATTTTTAGTAAGAAATATCTTGATGTGCAAAACCCTGCAGACATTTCATGGAAATTAGACAACATTGTGCAGAAGTATATCAGAGCCATATTGTTTTTGCTTAATATTCTGAGAGGTGGATTATTTTTGCTTGATATATAATGCAAATAAAGGACCCTATATAGAGGTGAAATGAGCCTTTGTATGTTTCCATATATTTCTCCCTTTATTTTGCTTATGCACCTGGTTTATCTGAAAGATTTTATGCATAAAACAAAAAAAGACATTATTTGGGAACTACGTGCTCTGTGTGCTCTCAGATGCACAATCATACTAATGTTGATTATATACAGCAAGAAGAACTGCCTTAATGCACTCAAAGACTCTTAAGAGATATGTTTTGGTAAAAAAGAAATATTTAGCAATCAAAATGGCCTACATTATTTAACTCAATTTGTTGAAGAAAAAATATGAAGTTTGTCTTACACTAGAGAGTTGTGGGATTTAGAAATGTCAAACAAAGGTATGCATATCAGCTTTTCTCCTAAACAATACGAATTATTTCACATTAGATTAATGAGATAGTCATGTAAAAGCATAGGGAGTAGAGCTGTGTGGAAAAACAAAGCTATAATTCAGAAAAGATGAACTCTCCTCGCAAGGAAAGAGTTGAAAATCATAAGCTATCCTAATTTTGTGTTATAATTCAGAAATGCAGACACTCTTTCCATTTTTAAGCAGCCGTTCAGCATCTCCTATTTTCGCATTTTATTTTGTCATTTTAAAATCAGAGAACCCATATTAATGTATTAGGTTGACTTAAATAATATATCAACTCTTCTCTTGTCATTTCTGTTAGAATATATATAATAAATAATAAATGTATCAGCCCATATTTGATAGGGAAAGATATATACCATAATGAAAAAAATATCAGCAAAATTATTAATAGAGCAGGAAATGCTGAATGCCCAACAGTCATTCCCTCTAAATAACAACAACAAACTGAGTCACATTAATGTATTCAACACCGTGGTGACATATCACATGCCGTCTGTCATTACATGATGTTATTATGTTGCTGGAATAAAATTATGAGGTTTTGCTGACAATTACCTCAGAACATAGTACGTCACATTCTTCTTCTTTTTTTTGGGGGGTGGTGTGGTTGTATTTCATTTCTACTTAGTCTACAGCCTAAAGAAAAAATATATGAATCAAATCAAGATTGAACTAAGAAATCACATTCTGTGACTTGTTAGGTACATAACTAGAAATAGAAACAGTCTCTTCTTTGATCCCTTTTTCTTATTTTCACTATCGTCTTTTTGTTGGATATGATTTTATTTATACAAATTTAGGAAAATATATTTTTAATTCAAAATGTCCTTTGTTTCCAAGCAATAGATCCTTTGGAATGGAAATTTACAGAAAGAATTATTTACAGGAATCAACTATAATTACATATAATTCATGCTGCAGCTGTTTATAATTGTAGTTTTCCCCAGGACCTTTCTCTACTTATAATTACCCGAGAATTGCTTCTTTCTAAATGGTTAATCAGAATAATAATTTTTTTATAGCTAGATGCAATGGCATTAAACGATTAGTGAGAAACTTTTTTTCCCTATAGTCAGATGAAAAAAAATTTGGTTTGACAGAAAAAAATTTGATAAATACCTACTATGTGTACAAAATTGACCAAGGTGATGCAAGTTAGGATGCAGGATAAATGGAAATTATAGTCTCTACCTGAGAAGAATTTAAAATCTTGTCTGAGAATTACAAACATAATCATACATAAAAGCAATGTGAAAATATTTGTAATGGATAACATTGAGGAAGTGCAAAATATAGAATTACATTGTTCTTCTTTTCCTATGTACAAGACCCATTTCTTTCATTGAAAGGTAAAGTAAAAAATATCTTCAAAGAAACTTACCTAAGAGTCAAATGTAATGCTGGATCTTTGCTGTGTATACTTATGCTGTTGGAGTTCCAAAGATCATGTAATCCAGTGAAAATATATGAAGTTTGAAATGAATCAGAATGAAATTCACTATCTTGCACTAACACTTTGTGATTAGACAAACTAAACTTATTTGAGGCAAATTATTTAAACTTTCTGAGGTTTACCCTAACTAAAAAGGATAAATATCTACCTCTTAATTCTTAGAAAGATTCATTCAGATACTGTTCATGAAAGCCCAGCTTGTAGCACATCCAGGAAAAAATAGGCTACTACAATGGCAGAATCCCATAAGAGCACTGTGGATAGCACTTTGTTGCCTTTTAAGCACCAGAACCTTTTATTATAACAATAGTCATGGGATTAATATTCTCTATTTATATGTAATACCTAGAGGTGCACTTGATTCAGGAATTCATGAAGAAAACAAAAGTATTTCTCAAGAGAGATTGAACCCACATTATACATTAAAATCTATGTACATTCTAACATATACATGTATATAGTATATATTTGCTTTTATATAACAAGCATGAAAGATTATTCAAAGAAATCTGAAAAAGATGTAAGTTCCTGTCTTTAGAAAAACAGTAATACCTTTAGAATCTATTCAGACTAGTCCATCTTCTGTGTGTCTGTTAGAGAATTCTTAAGGTTTCTGAATGTATTCAAAGTACGCACTATATGTTTGGAGTCTCTCAATAAACTATGCCTCTTGGTGTTCACATCCTATGTAGTTCCCATCTCTTTGAATATGGCTGAGCCCTATGACTCATTTTGAACAATAGAATGCAATGAAGTGACTCCATGAGACTTCCAAGAATAGGTTATTAAAAATAAAACTTTATAGTTTCCTCCTGGGTCTCAAGAAAATCTTGCTCTGGGAGTGGCTGGACAACAATGTAAGGGATCCAACTACCTTGGGACAAATAAAGATATCCCAGATGTGGCACTGATCGTCAAGGAGAGACTTCCATGCCTGCTTCATTACTGGATTGGATTCATGAAATTTCTGGCTTTTCCAGCAGTTGCCTAGAAGGTTCTGACATCCATTTCTTATGGGCAGCAAAGTTAAGATCCCATGAGTCTTATATTGATAAATAAGAGACAGGAAACAGTAAGAACAGCAGATAAACTGTTAGCGCTTCTTTCCTCTTGATGGGATGTTCCAAGATGCTGCAATTTCTCACCGCCTCCAGGAATATACCCCAAGAAACTCAGAAACTAGCTATGTTTATGGAGAACGTATGGCTCACTCAGTAATAAACCATGTGTTACTCTTCCTGCCTACTACGATTTTCTCACTTCTCTTTTTTAATCACTGTTATTTCTCGTGTGCAAGCTTTTGCCACCGCCTCTATTTTCTAAAGAATCCAGGTATGACAACCAGGGAAGGAACATTATAAAATACTTAAACTGACCTGTGTAAGGATATATTAGAGTAGAACCGACTGAAATCTCAGGTATTAGGTGATTTTAAAAATTCCTTTTGGAAATTTGATGTTTCCCAAAATATTTTGGAAGTCTAAGATTTGCTACATTTAAATGTTTTAGCTTGGTTATTTAGTAGCCACCAGGCTCCTGTTCTGCCACGTGAATATAACTGTTGTCTACTCTCGGTTGAATTTAAGTTACAAGAGGCAAAATAGTTTTTATTGTAAGTATGCTCAATTTCAATCCTGCTTTCATTTTTAAGATGGATTCAAATTTAAATGTTAGTAGTATTAAAGCAATCTAAAAAAGAGTGGATATATGTATATGTATAACTGATTCATTTTGCTGTACAGCAGAAACTTACACAACATAGTAAATCAACTACACTCCAATAAAAATTACTAAACAATAAAGCAATGCAAGTTTTCATATGAAAATGACTGTGGACCCTATAATGAGCTTTTATGACCTATACTAAAGGGAATGTGATATTGCATAAGAGAGGTCACTTTCCTCTGTAAAAGTAAACATTTTATGAGGCAGGAAAAGTGCTGCTACAGAGTCTGATACCTCAGCATATCCAAGACCAGGGCTGAAAGTCAGGAGAATTAGCTGTAGGTGCTTAGGGTTTAGAAAGTGCTGAAGGGACGAAAGGCCGGTGTGTTGGCTCTAGGTTAGTTCTTATGATCAACTATTCTTTTTATCTTCCCCTAAGACCACCTCTCTCGTTTGCTGCAGAGGATGGGAGGGATAAGAGGAGGGGGCCAAGAAGGAGTTAGAATGTTTGATTTCAAATAGGAAATAGAATTCCTCAGATGATGGCCCTGTAGCAATGAGAAAAGGCACGTTAGCTTAAGTAGACTGGGGACTGCAGCAGAAGGGAGGGACACTAGAATTATTCACATAATTTAAAGCATTAAAAGTAAATCAAGACAATGGCCTATTCAGTGGTTAGACCTGTGCGATTTCTGGTCCCCTTTCTGCACATTTTTCTTTTGTTTATCTCCTGAGAGATGCGCACATGTGTACGATACAAAGAACTGAGTCATAAAAGCAGAGGCCTGTTAGCCTCCCTGAGGACCAATTAATGATGCTCCAAATCTTGTGGGCAGGCAGATAAAAAGGATAGAGAGAGAGAAGGGGAAGAGGATGAATACTCAACTAGAGTAGGCCAGGATTTCTTTTTTCAGATGTTGGAAGGGACTTCTTTAGCTATTCTTATCTAACTTCTTTGGGGTTTATGGGTGTTTTTTTCTTATTTTTTTCTCTCTCCACTGCTTCTGTAGTCCTGCTACTTGTAATGTGAACAGAGAGAAAAGTAGTACTTCAAAATATCAATTAGGCTTTCATCCGAACTGGTGACAGCACGAGCCTGGTTGGCAAAAAAAAAAAAAATTAAAAAGGTCATTTAGAATGTTTCTGTTCCCCCTTTCATATATTGGCAGTTTTATTGATAGGTGCTTGAGTTTGTATTACCATTTGTATCTCCAAGCTGGATATTACTGTGAATGCAAGGTGCTTTGTAGTTCAACCTTTAACTCCGATCTCACCCCCTACGAGTCCACAGGCCTTTGAACAGCCACGGAGTGGTACTTTGAAATCAGTAGTTGAAAGTGTTTGACATGGAAAGGGGAGCTTGAAAGTCTTGCTCTTTGAACCTTTTCTTTTCAAAGTCCCACAGAAAGTACAGGCAGGACAATAATAGACAGTGTGGGGGCTCTCTGGTTGGAGAGGGGATGTGTGGTAATGAGGTTTTAAGTGTTTCCCTAGCTCCATCCTGCTCTGTTTCCTCCGTGTGAGGGAATGAAAGCTGTCTTAAGATAACACAGTCGCCTTTTGGTGGCAGTGGTTGGAATTCTTTAAAAACGTGTTAATTCATTGCTTAATGACATTGTGAGAAAAATCTAACCAGCCAGTGAAGGCTAGAAAGTAGGCATCAGAATTCTGTCTAGCCCAGGGAAGTTGGAAGAAGGTAGCATGATGTTCTAAAACTTTCCACTGATCAGGAAGAGGTTGTAATAGGGAAGAACAAATCTGACACCATATTGGCTCTGTTTCTTTTACTTTAACCTTTGTATTCTATTGCTTTTGCTACAAGTTAAGAATGTTGCCTCTAGCCTGAAATATACAGGATAACCCATTTTCAAGGTTCTGACCTTGAAAGGTATAACATATTTCCATTCACATAAGCTATAAAAAGTTGCAGAACAGAGAATAACATTTGTCCTGTTGGAGGTTTATAGGAACATTGTGATCTGACCTATCTGGACAGCTGCAAGAACAAAGGATTCTGACACCAAGAAGTCTGCAACAACCAACCAGACCTCCTCCCCTTTTAGTGTAAAAGAAGCCTCAATTCTAACTCAGGTAAGATGGGCTTGAAAGCAAGGTGATTTCTGAAGCTAATCTACTGAGAGGAAATTGTGTCACTTAGCTTTACTTGGAAAGGGAGTTGGTCATTACTGTGGCATTTCCTCTGCTTGACCAAGAACTGGATTAAATTCTAAATCCACCATTTATTTTAAAACCAAATTCAGATCATTGATGAGTATGGTGAGGTAAGATTATACCTTAACTTTTGGACAATTTAACTCAATGTCAACAGAATGAAAAGGCAAAGTTGCAAGGAAAATAGCTCTACATGTATTTCCTATTTTGTTAGCCATCCTTTGGGGATGAAGATGCTTCCCACTCACTGCCAGCACAGCCAGCACAGAAGTCTTTAAAATGTTTTCAGTACTGATACATCCGATCTCTCATGAAGTCCTTCTTTTGACCAGTGCATACTCCCTCTGTACCAAATCCATTGCAGTGATGGAATGCAGGAAGCAAAACAGATTGCAAAGCAAAGAAATGGATGACATTAAATTTGATGTTTTAAAAATATTAATTTATAAGTGCTTTTGGTCTGGTGGCTAAGATAATTAACAGTCATATCACATGGAAATTTTAAAATGTGATCATTACCTTTTTGGGGGTATATCAATGTTAAATTGATAAAGGAAAAATCAACAAGAATATTTATTAAGCACCAATTATGTGACAGACACAGTATGTTACAATATGCTTTACAGATGTTTTCCTATTAATCTTCTTTATAACCCAGAGATAGATATGGTTATCCCTATTTTATAGATGACCTTGAGAGTTATAGAAGTTAAGTAGCTAAAATATGATCACAATGCTAAAAAAAATAGTGAAATTATTCAGATTTCAAGATCCATGATTTTTAAACTGTATGGTAAATGGGTATCAGGAGTTAATTCATAATAAAGACATATTTAGAGTAAATTAAGTCATCAATATGCATCTAGATCATTTCCTATACCAATGACTACTAATGCCATTGTGATATCAGCAGATTGCATTCTTAAATAAGGAGAAATTTAGCTCATCTAGTGTAGCTTTAAGGATCCAGGGGATTAAGAGTATATCCCAATTCCTAAGTGCAAACCCTTTCCAAACATTCTGATTAATCAACAATAACAAATAATTTAGCTGTTGAGAATGATTGAAATGCACAGTATCTGGAAATAGCTACCTAAATCCTTTATATAGATACCTTTTAACCATAAATTATCGTTGCAATTACTATGAATCTAAAAACAAGTTTTCATTAGATCATGACATTCTGTTGTGCTCCAAAGCCAAAGTAATTTGTCCCATTTTTGTGGCCATTTCCTGAAGGATGAAAAAATTTGGACTGAAGGAGCAGAACTTTCTGGGTTGCTATGGCTTATTAATTGGATTAAGAGTACTTTTTCCCTTGAGCTTTGAAATTCAAAAACACACATTTATTTCCTATCATGAAATGGTGTTTTGTTTGCATAACTAACATTCACTATACTGTGACTACATAACAGTGGGTTAAAAATAATGATAGTTACTCTAATAAGCATAGATCCTTGTGAAATCCCTTCTGGCAGTAGAATGTTTTATTCCCTCCATGGGTTTCTTGGATAACTAATTTGTGGCTCAGTGTTTTCCATGTTCTGAACTATTTGAAATAAAAATGCTTTGTTATGGTAAAAATATTTTTATTATTTAGTTTAAGCACAAATATTTACAAACATATATGCATAAATATATTGCATAATACTTAACATGTATACATACATATGCAGCGTATTAAAATAGGAAGCATCTTGCAGACAGACTGCCTGGACACTGGGTCTTGGCTCAGATATTTCTTAAATATGCAACTTTGGGCAAGTTACTTACATTCTCTGTGTCTCTCTTCACTTGATTACAAAATGATGGTAATTAGTATAACAAATTCATAGGAAAGTTTTGAGGATAAATGAGAAAACAAACATAGTGCCAGTGAAACTTAGCTACTATTGTTATTAAAGGTACCATGTCTTTATTAAGTGTTTTAGTGACCTAGTAACCATAGATACCAAAAGTTTAAATATAGCTATAAATGACACGAATGTCTTACATTTCAATTTCTTTTCTCTTGGAAACACTGAATAATTGTAATTATGCTATTTTTAACCCATTATTATCATTATCATCGTTACTACTGGTAAACTAAGTAACTGAGACAAAAAGTTTAAATAGCACAAGGGCAATTATACAAGCTTAATATTATTAGAACATATATTTTCTAACTAAATTTTATTTTACTACAATACTGATGAAAAGAAAAACAAGCAATAATAATTGGACCAATTCTGGGATGGGTAGGCAACATCTCAAGAAGCCTCTTGATTAGGATTCTGCTTTGCAATATAATTTTAAAAGGTGTGTGTGTTCGCGTGTGTGTGTGTGTGTGTGCGTGTCAGTTTATTCAATATAATCAGTCTAGATTAGAAATATACAGCCTATTTACCAAAAAAAAAAAAAATTCAAGTTGTTTTTTTCTTCCCAAATGGTGACATTTGCATAATAATGTGTTAAAGCAGAGATGCAAGTTTGTAAAACAGAGCAAGGAAAACTGTAATAAGAAGTCGATGTGGGTGAAAATGTCAAAATAACTCCTAGGGAAATTTTTTTTTAATTAACTAAAAATCAGTATGTTTCTCTTTATAACAAGGTTATTTCAGTTTATTCGAAGTCCTAGAAGACTAATGATGGTCCATTAATTTCTTTATTTGCCATTAAGTCATAACAACTATATGTGCTGACAGTGGCAATTCTTTACACATAATTCCCTTGTCTAAATTCTAGACACAAAATGATTTACACAGTCACTACTCAATCAAAATTTCTTCTTAAGATATTTTTGTCATTTTTATGTGGCATTAAATCACTTATTTTATAAGATAGCCAATTCTGATAGAGGTTGGAAAGTTTATGACATTGTAAAATATTTAATTCAAAAATTCAAAATCTTCATCACTGTTTTTACCATTTTTCTATTACTGAAGGGTTTCATACTTTTCCTAAATTCAAAAACTAATTATATAACCTAGTATATTTTGCACATATAAAATAGATATAGATACAAATATTAATATAGGTATTGGTATGCATTGTGATTCTGGAATATTTCTTTTCCTGATAGACCTTCTGAACTACTTAATTGATAACTATGTTTCTTCCTGATGTTTTATTTTAACATTGTAGTTTCAAGATAAACAATCATTTTTCTTCCAAACCAATCAGCCACCTTTATAACAAAAACTAAGAGGCATACTTCTTATAAACAAAAAGGATTAAAAGTTATTTAGAAAACAGCACACAAAATTCACATCATATGCAAATTTCCTTCCCCCATGTTTAATTATTTTTAAGACCACCTAATAAGAAAAATCTAAGTAACTAATGGATTGATTGAACTCCATCTGCCAGACTTAATCTTTTCAGAGGGAGCTAGTAAGTCTGAGTTTGACTTTCACAGGGTCTCAATTTTTACATAGGTAAGATGAGTCTTCCTAAAATTTTTATGTTTTAAAAAGTGCTTTTGAAATTTATGAAGCAAAGTAAGCATGGGTGTTCAACATGATTCCTAGATTTTCAAAATGGTAGCCTTCAGACCAAGTCTTAAAAATGACCAAGTAGGGAAGAGATATGGGAACATATGTACATGTATGACTGATTCACTTTGTTATAAAGCACAAACTAACACACCATTGTAAAGCAATTATACTCCAATAAAGATGTTAAAAAAAAATCAGGCATATTATAGAGAACAGTATGGAGGTTCCTTAAAAAACTAAAAATAGAACTACCATACGATCCAGCAATCCCACTACTGGGCATATACCCTGAGAAAACCATAATTCAAAAAGAGTCATGTACCAAAATGTTCATTGAAGCTCTATTTACAATAGCCAGGACACAGAAGCAACCTAAATGTCCATCGACTGATGAATGGATATAGAAGATGTGGCACATATGTACATTGAATATTACTCAGCCATAAAAAGAAATGAAATTGAGTTATTTGTCCATCCACTCTAGGTGGATGGACCTAGAGTCGGTCATACAGAGTGAAGTAAGTCAGAAAGAGAAAGCAGATACTGTATGCTAACTCATATATATGGAATCTAAAAAAAAAAAAAAAATGGTCATGAAGAACCTAGGGGCAGGATGGGAATAAAGACGCAGACCTACTAGAGAATGGACTTGAGGACACGGGGAGGGGGAAGGGCAAGCTGGGACAAAGTGAGACAGTGCCATGGACATATATACACTACCAAACATAAAATAGGTAGCTAGTGGCAAGCAGGCGCGTAGCACAGGGAGATCAGCTCGGTGCTTTGTGACCACCTAGAGGGGTGGGATAGGGAAGGTGGGAGGGAGGGAGACACAAGAGGGAAGATATATGGGGACATACGTATATGTATAACTGATTCACTTTGTTATAAAGCAGAAACTAACACACCATTGTAAAGCAATTATACTCCAATACAGATATTAAAAAATAAATAAATAAAATAAAATAAAATTCTACTTGCTAAAAAGAAAAATGACCAGGAATTACTCATAGAGCTTGATAAAAATAAAAATTTCCTGATTCATCCCCATAGTTCCTGACTCTTTTGATCTTGAATATAGACAAAGAATCTGTATAGCTAACCAACTTCTTATGATTTAAATGTGTTCCGAGGTTTAAGAAACACAAGTCTCAAAACTTTTTCCTCTAAAACATTACTATTATGTCTACATTATAAATTATTTTTAAATGACAAACATTAGAGAATTTAATTGAGTTTGCATTGAGAATAACACCTTTCTACCTTTCTGCTTTACTTGTTGATGATTTGGCTGCAAAATAAACTGAGAATGATGGCAAACCAAACTGGGTAACTCTTTCTCAAAAGAATTTTTAGTATAAATTAAAATAAGTAACATTATTAGGCAGAATTGAAAGACCCCTCAGGAACTCTTGGGTTTCCTAAATGAGGTGAGATGGATGAGCTACTAAATGACTATTTTAACTATATTGATCGATTTAACCACCAATATATATTATTTTTATTTCTTTGTTATTGCTGTCATACAGATTAGCACTTCACAACAGCCATCATTACCATGCTCAGCAGCAGTTGCAAGACATCATAACCCAAAAGATTAATAACAACTGTTCTGAAGGTAGGCTTCTTAGTTTCAAATCCTGGCTCTACTTCAGAATTGCTCTGTGACTTTGGGTAAGTTGAATCACTGATTTCTAGTTTGAAAATATCAGTATAATAATATTATCTACCTCATAGAATTGTGGCAGGGATCACATGGAATAATACATATGAAGTTCATATGTTATTGTTTGGCACAAAAAATATTCAATAAATATTAGCAATGATTACTATTATATTTATGAAATGAGTCACATTAAAGAAACCTCAAAACAAAACTGAAATACATTCTATGACACAACTGAATACCAAATATATTTGTTCTTTCACTGAAAAAGTATTGCTACAGAAAAGCCTATCTTCTCTGTTGTCCCAAGAGTACTTTACATTAGCATTTCATTATAATTGTTAAAAATAGTTTTGTGTATTTTTTCTCATTTAGACTTTGTTATCAAAAGTATGCATACTACTAATTTAAAGAATCACTTGTTACAAAAGCAGCAGTTCCATCCCCCTTTTGCTGGCTAATATTACAATTCCTAGAGGGAATAATTTTCAACTACAGGCTGTCCACATATAGCATGGCAGTGCTGGGAAATAAAAAAGACTGTGCAAGGTGGAATTATTCAAAGTCATCTTCATGAGCAATGGGAAAATGATAATTCTTCTGTGGTCTTTAAAACTATTTGTCCAAACACTGAAGACTCTTACTGTCAGTTATAACTATATAGGAATATGAAAAAAAGTAAAATTAATATTTAATTACATTGTGATTTAAAACATTAGATATATTGAAAACAGAATTTTGTTTAAAGTCATCAACAGTTTTTTGAAGAGTGCTTGCTGTCTCCTTGTAAAACATACGATACAGAGCAAGCATCTTTTCAATGCCTCTGAATTGTCATTCTAGTTTCTAAACTTGGTCAGCTTTGAACAGTTCACTCTTTGTACTTTGTATATTGCGAAATATCTCCAAGAATTCCTTTACTGTGAAAGTTTTATCAGCATCACTTCCTCTGAGTGATCTTTTCTATCACTACTACATTCCTGTTTATGTCAATAAATTGTCTTTGGCTAAGTTTCTATGGCTGCAAGTCTTGAGTCTCTTAAACAACAGCACTATCAACATTCACACTGTCAGCTATTTTTTCTTTAATCCATTTATGTTGATTCAAAGTTCACTTCCAGCCTCATCACCTTCTGTTCATTTGTGTGCTTTCATCTTGGTTAGCCAATTACCTGTTTGCTTATTTATTCTTGTAAAATGTCACATGGGTTTGTCATTGGAAGACAAGGAGGTAAAGCAACTCCACTCTTTTGTGTGTATAACAGGTGTGCAGTGACCAATCACCAACAGAGTTTGAAAATTGTGATATGATCGGTCACTGATTGTGGTGCACATCTAATATTTACATTATTGCTTGTGTACTGAAGAGCAAGCAGTGGAGTTTTTATATCATGCAGTTACAATTAGTATACCTTGGTAACAAATTTGAACCACATCTCAGAGAACCAGTGTCATTAAACTGTGCTTACTGAAATTTGTGTGTTAGAAACCTGCAAAGTGAGAACATGTATTCAATATTTTGACGAGATCTTTTGGAACTTACTTCCATGCATCTAAATAACATGGTTATATTTGTACTTTTTTGTTTTGTTTTCAACCATTTTCTTTTAATTTTCCACTATGGAAGAGGATATATAACTTTCTGTTACCACCATTTCAATGTTGTTCCCATGCATACCCATGCATACATGTGTGTACATATACACAAACACACACATATTCTGTCCCCACATTTTCCTGTTATAAATACATCATATTTTGGGTTTGTCAGTTACATTAGGCTAGAGTATGCAACAATAATAAACAACCCCAATATCTCCATGGCTTAAAAGATTTCATTTTTTTGTTCTAGCAAACTTAATGCTGGTCCAGGACACTCTGCAGGACCATTGTCATGAAGGCAATATCTCAACAATTAAGCCTGAAGGAGGCTCCATAATTCAATGATTGTATCCTTTGGAAAGTGTGTCCTCTTCAGCCAATTCAGCAGGGAAAGAGTGTGCTAAAGGGACTCACACAGGCAATTAAAGTCTTCAGACCAGAAGTGACATTGGTTACTTGTTTCCACAGCCCACTAGCTAGAGCTTATGATAAGGCTTTGCCTAACTACAAGGTGACAAGGTAATGTAATTCCCCTTTATGCCCAGAGGAAGAGGAAAACTGGTTACAGCTGAACAAGAGAAGCCTCTACTAGTTAGGCAGCAGTGTTCATTTTATTTGAACTCTGTAAACAGTATTCTTACCAGAGAAAAGCGCTATGCTATAATACATTTTCTCTCCTGAAGAGGTTTTCCCAGCACTTCAGAGTTAAATTTCTTCCCCACTCCCTTATTTTTCTAGGTATTTTCATTAATTCAATGCTTCATACCTTTTAATTGTCTAAATCTCAGTACATTAATACTCAGCAGCTTTTTTTTTTTTCCCTCCCACCCTCCCTATCCCACGCCTCTAGGTGATCACAAAGCACCGAGCTGATCTCCCTGTTCAGCAGCTATTCTTGAAACTTCATCCTATTTGTGAAATTTCTCCCAGATGTGTGTGAACTGCTCTTATCTGTACTGATCCTGTTTTACACGTGTTGCACCATTCCCCATTATGGAATCCTCCTACTTCATCTCCCATATTATTATTTTAATTTCTCTCTTGAGTTGTGCATCTGTTTTCTGTATCCCATGTTTTTACTCTTTGTTTATACTGTCTTAACTTAGGTAAAGTACGTTCTTTGCTTGCCTGAAGAGAAAGGGAATCTGGAAAAGTTGTTTGTTTGTTTGTTTGTTTTTGAGAACTGGAATGTTTGAAAAATCTTAATTTTACCTCATATTTGATTGAGGTTTTTACTTTAAAAATTCAAAAGTAGAAGCCATTTTTTTCTCACAGTTGTGAAGACATTGTCCTACTATCATTTTCATTGCTGCTGTTGAGTAGCCATTATGATTTTTTTTTAATATTATAGCTGTTTTACAATGTTGTGTTAATTTCTGCTGTCCAGCAAAGTGATTCAGTTTATATATATATATATATATATATATATATATATATTCTTTTCCATATTATTTTCCATTACGGTTTATCACAGGGTATTGAATATAGTTCCCTGTGCTATACAGTAGGACTTTTTGTTTATCCATCCTATATATACTAGTTTTCATCTGCTAATCCCAAAATCCCAATCCTTCCCTCTCTCAGCCCCCAGCCCCCTTGGCAACCACCATTCTATCCTTTATGTCTGTGAGCCTTTCTCTGTTTTGTAGATATGTTTTTGTTGTATTTTAGATTCCACATATAAGTGATATCTTATGGTATTTGTCTTTCTCTTTCTGACTTACTTCACTTAGTGTGATAATCTCTAGGTCCAGTCATGTTACTGCAAATGGCATTATTTCATTCTCTTTTATGGCTGAGTAATATTCCATCGTATGTATGTATACCACATCTTCTTTATCCATTCACCTATCAATGAACATTTAGGTTGTTTTCATGTCTTGGCTATTGTGAATAGTGCTGCTATAAATATAGGGGTGCATGTATCTTTTCGAATTATAGTTTTGTCTGGATATATGTCCAAAAGTGGGATTGCTGGATCATATGGTACTCTATTTTTAGTCTTTTTGAGGAATCTACATACTGTTTTCCAATTTACATTTACATTCCTACCAACAGTTTAAGTGGGTTCCTTTTTCTCCACACCTTCTCCAACATTTATTATTTGTAGACTTTTTAACAACAGCCATTCTGACTGGTATGAAGTGGTACCTCATTGTAGTTTTGATTTACATTTCTCTAATAATTAGCAATGATGAGCATCTTTTCATTTGCCTATTGGTCATCTGTATGTCTTCTTTGGAGAAATATCTATTTAGGTCTTTTACCCATTTTTTGATTAGGTTGTTTGTTTTTTGTTATTGAGTTGTAGGAACTGTTTTTATATTTTGGAAATTAAGCCCTTGTCACTTGCATCATTTGCAAATATTTTCTCCCAGTCTGTAGGTTGTCTTTTCGATTTCTATTTTGTTTATGGTTTCCTTGTTATGCAAAACTTATAACTTTGATTAGGTCCCATTTGTTTATTTTTACTTTTATTTCTATTGCCTTGGGAGACTGACCTAAGAAAACATTGGTTCAATTTATGTCAGTGAATGTTTTCCCTATGTTCTCTTCTAGGAATTTTATGGTGTCATGTCTTATATTTAAGTCTTTAAGCCATTTTGAGTTTATTTTTGGGCGTGGTGTGAAGTTGTGTTCTAATTTCATTGTTTTACATAGGGCTGTCCAGCTTACCCAACACCACTTTCTGTAGAGACTCTGTTTTCTCCACTGTATATCCTTGCCTCCTTTGTCAAAGATTAATTTTCCATGGTGTGTGAGTTAATGCTTTGATGTGAGATTTTTTGTAATCATAGCATCTTATCTTTCCTCCCAGTGTTATGAAATTCTGCAATAATATTTTCCTTGGAATTGTCCAATTTTCAACCATTGTTCTGTGCCTCTAGTAGGCCCTTTTAATTTACAAACTTAAGTTTCTGCTTCTACTGAAATTTTTTAAAGTCTCATTAATTTCCTCCCCTCCAACATTTTTCTTTTTTTTTCCTCTTGAATTGCAATTATTGAAATATTGGATGCTTTTAATAGTTCTCTAATGTTTCCTTCTCTGATTTAACTCTAAATTATGAGACATTTACTCAAAGTCTTCTACCAAATTTCCTATTGCATTTTTCACAGCTGCTACTATGTTTTTAATTTCAAAAAGAGGGAAGAGATATGGGAACATATGTATATGTATAACTGATTCACTTTGTTATAAAGCAGAAACTAACACACCACTGTAAAGCAACTATACTCTAATAAAGATGTTAAAAAATCCTTTATCTCCTAAATCATTGTAAATACATATAATATTAACTGAGTTATAAGATAATATTAATGTTATTTTTAAGAATTTTATTATTGTGTAGTAACTATTCTCTAAATGGTAATTCATTCTGTTTCTCAGGGGCTGCCTCAGGTGTTTTGTGATCCTTGGTCTCTATAAAGATGACTGGAAACTCTGAGAATGTAAGATAATGTTTTTGATTGTGGGCTTTTTGTTCGATATCCAGCTGCACATTTCTCTGGTGGAAACCATCAGTCTTAATACCTTCTGGCTTTTTCTTGTAGCTGGATATATTCAAAAAGGGGAAAATCCTCAAATGTCCTGCCTGGCAAATAAAACTCTGGTGGCCAGCTTTGGGGGAACAAAGTGGGGTAAGAGTAAGGTCTAAAATTTAGTATATAAATATGAATTTAATCATTTGATTTCTGTTTGAGACTCTTGACCTTGTGTCTCCTGTGTTCCACTGATGATCCTTCTGTTTCACTCCATTAAGTAATTGAGACTCTGACATTCAAAGAGAGGGAAGTGACTAGAAAATCTAACTTCTTCAACATATTCTAAGAAATATTCTTCCTTTAGCTTAGTTTTCATCTCTCTTTCCAGTGGTGGCTAATGTTACCAGTATTTAAGCCTCTGTGCATTCTGTGGTTTAATCAGATCAGTGCTCAGTTTTCTGCTCTGCCTGCTTATAATTTAGCTTTCATGGGTCTGTTAAAGTTGTTTCCTTCAAACACTTGCTTTTCATAACCAAAATTTTATTTTTTCTCACATTCCTCACATTGTCCTTATTAGTTAATGTCTTTGAAACTGGCCCTTACTGTCATTTTAGTGACATTTTAATAGACTTTTAGTAGACAAAATATACATGTGTATTATTTCAGTGTTTATTTTCAATTTGTCACCTTCATCTAGAAGCTTCTTTATGATTTTTTAAATCAAAATAAACTAAAAATCAGCAATTTTCTAAGATATTTTAATCCCCTTGGTCTAAATTCCTGAAAATCCTTTCGGTGGATGTGTGTAACAACCCTGAACTTTAACCTTCCAGTCAGGCAGAAGTGGCCCTCAACCACTTTTTAGAATAGAATATCCTTCTATCACCTGGAGACCATCCACTCTAGTTGGATGCATCAAAGAAATGATGATTTTCTTCCTCATGATCTATCCCACCTATCCTCATTAACTGTAGACAAGTGGCTCTTAGGAAAGTAGACCTGTATCAGCAGCAGCAGCATTATCTGGGAACTGGTTAGAAATAAAGACCTAGGCCTACTGAATCAGAAACTCTGTAGGGGGCCTACCAATCTGTTTTATCAAGTCCTGCAGGTGGTTCTGATTCAGGCTAAAGTCCCAGAAATATTACTCTAGACAAATAACTAGGGTCAGATCTTAGCGTAACACCAGTGCAAAATTACAGTTCCAAGCTATAGAAAACAATAGCTTATTCATCACAAGGACTGCAAAATGTTTCGATATATATTAGTGGCAAGATGGAATGGGTCTTAAGGGTATTAGAAGGAAGGCAGAATTTAAGGTTGGAGAAGGAAGAGTTCATTGAAATAGGGGCACTCAGGATCTAACAACTGGCAAGAGCACCTATAGTGAGTCCTAACAAGTTAGCTCTTTGAAGCATGGGCATGGCAATGAAGTGGGGATGCCGTATTGCCTTGACAAAGTATTGAGGAAGAGTTCACAAGGGCATTACAAGTGGGCATGTTAGAATGGATTATGATGCGAGAACACTCTATCTGACACTATTACCTAAGAGGGCTTAAAAGACCCTCTATTCATGCAAACAAAATAATTGACTTATGAGATGAGGAACAGCATCATTAAATAAACAAACAAATAAATAAATAACCCTCAATTGTGGCTACCTTTTCAAGCAAATATTCATGGAAGAAGTTTCTGCCTTGCAATTAGACTCTCTAGTGTCAATGCAGATCATAGGATCCCAGGGTAACAGAGGTCATGTGATGGCAATTAACTATTAGATTCAAGGTGAAAATAATTACTGTATTAACTTCTAAGCTTGAATCATAACCAGAGAACATTTTTCCACAGACATTTATGATGATGGAACTAACAGATCAAAGTATTTGTAGGGGCAAGAAAACTGAGCAGCCAAGTGTGGTATTGTTTGCCTTATATAACCAGAAAGATCAAGAGGTGTGAGATGAAGGTTGATGTCAGCTGCCACAATGTAAAATTGTGATACTTTCTTCAGTTTCCAGATCTAAGGTAATTCTTAATTTTAGATCCTATTGACTGAATGGGAAGACAGATCCATTTGAAGAAGAATTCCACAAAACCTTTACCCAAATTTTATATAATATATGTATATATATGTGTGTGTGTACCTATAATATTCTCCCCAATCATTTCCCAAAGGGATCCTTAGCCATTTTCCAGAGTTTATTTACACTGAGGAAAGGAAAATTGATCTTTTGAGAGCTGTTAGTAAAGGGTCTGACATACAGTATTATTATAATGGGGTTCACAAAGCCATGTGGCTGCTGTGTTACAGGTATATAAATGGAGTCCTGGACAAAGTCTGTTTCACAGTGGTTCCAATTGCTCTGCAGAAAGATTCTTTGGTTTTTGATCTTATGTACTTATTTTTTCCTTGATCTTTTGTGTGATCAACATTATTTTAGGAAGGACCAAAGAGAAGTACTTGATCTTCTCTATTCTCGCAAGATAGTAAATTAATAACAAAATTATATACATCCTGGGTGATTAGAAGAGATTAACACCATACTTAAAGACTTAAATATGGAGGGTGGTGAATCTCATCACATTTGCATTCAAATTACTGGTAGGGTCCCTACCAAAAAAAATTCCAAAATACAGATGAATCATAGGAAATAACTGTGCACTACCATAAACATAATTAAGTCATAATCCCAATTTCAACTGTTGTGTTGAATATGTTAAATTTACTAGAACAATTCAGCACAGCCTCTGCCAATTGTGTTAATATTGATCTGGTGAATATTTTCAGTCTTCATTAAGAAAGAAGATTAATACTATTTTGTATTTACATGGAAAGGGTAGCAGTACACATTCACTTTTATTTTTCTTTTCCCAGAGCTACATAAAATATCCTGTTCTTAGGGAAAATATAGTTCAAAGGGACTTTTGTTATTTTGCTATTGGCAGAATATCTCACTGGTCCCAAATAGTAATAATAACATACTAATTTGAACAAGATGTGGCAAGATCCATGAATGCCATGGAATGACACTATGGGCCAAATAGCAGGTGATAAACCTCATAAAATTAAAAGGTTTGCCTAATTAGCACAACATATAGGGGTCCAGTAGTTTGGCCTATGCTGGTACATATCCTCTATGGAAGAGAACATGTTTTGCACCTTACACTTTCTTTAATAATTAAGAATAACAATGTTTATTGAGCTCTTGAATGTCAGATCAGTATATACCATATTTGTAAATTTTGTTCTATTCTTTGATCAGTTGACTCATGGGTGGTTCATTCTTCAGTGGAAACTGATCTACTATTTGGAAAATATGATCTGACAGATATTCAGTACAATGGTGCTAGAGATATCTGTGGCAGATATAGATGTTGTGTAGTCTCTGGTAAACCCCAAAAAACTAGCTCTCTTTATATATATGGTATAACAAATATACCACACAATACATCATCTGTGCCAATGTCACAGCACAGTCCTTAAATATGTGAAGTAAGACCCCTCGTTCTGCAGTAAAGAACTAATCACTACATGAAAAGTATCTCCTGATATACACTATTGGGTCCTTGTAGAGATTGAATACCTAAGACAGAAATTGACACTGAAATCATAATTACTAATCATTAGCTTTGTATTCTTATATTTACCAAGTTTGTGGAAAGACAGTAGCAATCCATCTGAAGATGGAAATGGAATATTTTAGATCTATGCTATTCATGTCCAGAGTACAGAACTGTGGAGAATATCTAAGAGCTCCAGCTTCCTCCACTCATGGGAAATTTAACATCACGCAGCCTAGGCAGATTAATGTAAATGCTATAATCAACAACATGTTCCATAAGGAATGCAGTAATCACTATAGGTTCAAAAACAAAAGTTTTAATATTTAATATTTCCTAGAACAATGGAAATTTTCAGCACCAAGATAAAATTCTAGGTGATATAAGGGAACCACAGCAACATCCTATGTCCTCTGGGAAGAACCCTGCAGCAGACTATCCCTTTGTTTATCATAAGCACCACCTAGAATAACAATATCACATATCAAATATCAAGTACAGGTAGAGTTTTCAAGGGCCACAAAAATGTTAGTGCAGCACGTTTTCAGATGATCTCTATAGAAAGGGTATATTTAAAACAACTCCAGTACAAATTATGCTTAAAATATTCATCATTACATAGCGAGATTATATAGGGAAGTAAGAAGAGAATGCCTCAACTAACAACTAAATTGTAACTTTGAAGAGACACTCAAGTGTTGGATGAAAATTGCTCTAAATAGATTTTTATGTATACATCATCAGTTTCTTGGAATTTATGCTCAGATACATAAAAATATGAAAAATGGGTTAATGTTTGAGGTTCAAACTTCATTTTGGATTCACTTCACAAATGCAATTTTAAAATAAGAATATATTTGTTCAGTTCAAAAACAAAAACCGTCATTTCATTGATCCCCTATCTTGTGTCAACATCTTACTAGATACTGTTTGGAAGAGATAAATGAGAAACAATGTGAAAACTAAAAACAGAACTACCACATGATCCAGCAATCCCATTCCTGGGCATATACCTGGAGAAAGCCATAGTTCAAAAAGATACATGCACCCCAATGTTCATTGCAGCACTATTGACAATAGCCAGGACATGGAAACAACATAAATGTCCATTGACAGACGAATGGATATAGAAGATGTGGTACATATATACAATGGAATATTACTCAGCAATAAACAAGAACAAAATAATGTCATTTTCAGCAACATGGATAGACTTAGAGATTGTTGTACTGAGTGAAGTAAGTCAGACACAGAAAGATAAATATCACATGATATTGCTTATATGTGGAATCTAAAAAGAGGGGATACAAACGGACTTATTTACAAAACAGAAGTAGAGTTACAGATGTAGAAAACAAGCTTATGGTTACGAGAGGTTAAGTGGGGGAGGGATAAATTGGGAGACTGGGGCTGACATATACACACTACTATATACAAAATAAGTAACTAATAAGAACCTGCTGAATAGCACAGGGAATTCTACTCAGTACTCTGTAATGGCCTGTATGGGAAAAGAATCTAAAAAAAAAAAAAAAAAAGAGCGGATATATGTGTATGTATAACTAACTCACTTTGCTGTACACCTGAAACTAACACATTGTAAATCTACTGTACTCCAATAAAAATTTTCAAAAAAGAAAGAAACGATGTGGACATTAAAAGTGTTTGTATTCCAATAGAGGTACAAACACATATATAATTTTAATATAATCTGGTAAATAGAATATTAATTAAAATGTCAGGGTAAAACAGATAAAGAAGACCTAAATCAATCTATGTATCTAGGAAAAGACCTTTTGAAGGAAGTGCCCCCTACGTTGAGTGGTGAAGAATGAAATTCAAGTTAAGAAAAGTAGGTAGTTAGAACAATTGAAGTAGAGGTGAAAATACAGTGTGTCATAAAAGAAGAAAACTTGCCAGTATATTGACAATTCAAATCTAAAGTAGGAAGCAGTTTTATTCTAACTAATAAAAGCCCAGTAAATAAAAACTGCATCTGTTATGTCATGTAGGACTTGGCCAAATGAAATTAAATCTCACCAGAGGAACTAAGCTGAAGATAATTTTTAGTTATTCTTAAAGTTGTTTTATATCTTTCAGATCATAATGTCAGATTAGATTGCTTACATAGATGTGAAAAAATATTAAGTGTTTAGCAGGTTCTTTGAAAGTAGTACATAGTTTAATAATTAAAGACCTTTCCTTTTATACTCTCTCCTATATTTTTCTACATTTCAAAATGCAGTACCTTTTAATGAGCTTTAATGTATATTTTTAACATTTACTTCAGATTCTTAGATCCCACTCTTAACTTAGCATATAGAGTGTATCTCCATATCTAAAATATAAACATTTTAGTCACTTTTTCACTGATAACTTTAGTAGGAATTAAGTGGATTAATAAATCTTCTTTAACCCTACCATTATATTCATTCTCACAATGCCCAGCAAAGAGTCTCTCTTTAGCAATATTAAATACAACTTCACCTATATCGAGGCCCTCTTCTAACTACTTGTAATAATTCATGCAAAACTCACCACAACTTCAATAAATATATGTTAGTATTGTCTTCATTTAAAAAAACAGAGAATCAGAATCATAAGTTAAACAGTTTGCCCAAGTTCACATCAGTAGTAAGTAACTCTAAAGCCTTGGATTCTAAACACTGAGTTTTGCTGCCTCTGAGCATCCAATATAATTTTATAAAGAGAATAAATTAATGCAGAATAAAAAAAGAGTTTTATAAATATTTCCTAATTTTTTCAGGACCATTCTCAGACTAAGCTTAATAGATTTGTTACAGTTTTGAACCTCATTACATTACCTAGAAGGTTTCTGAGGACTAATTACTATTATCAAGGAAATAACACCAGCTCATTGCATTCAATGACCAAACAACAGGATATTTTTCTAGATGTTTTTCACATGTTCAGAAGAGTTGAAGGCAAGCAGAATCACCGCATTGGGTTGTGTGCGAAGGATGTGTTTTTATTTCACTTATACTCCCCTATATATGCGACTTTCATTCAGAGGACTCTAGTCAGAACATGAATTTACCCAAGTGTATAACAGTGGCTCACTTTTATAACAGAAGAGAAATCATAAGTCAATTCAGCCCAAAAGACCATCATTTAAAAATGAATGATGATAGCTGATGAATCAATCCTGCCTATTATCATGTTATAGTAATAAGAGAGGAAAAGGATACTCGGAGTTGAAGGGCAGTAAATATAGAGCAAATAAACTAAAATGGTATAACAAAGTGCACAATCACCTATGGAATATACTACTACAGAATGTAATATCATTGAATAATGTGATTCTTCAAACATTCAGCCAATTTTATGACCACAGACCACATTTATCTCCATATAAATTAAAAAGATGGTAACCAAGTCTCATGCTTCTGGAAACAAAGTGATTGCCTATTAGACATTATTTTGGATAATGTTTTTACTTGTTTTTTTCTGAATTATAGGCTGATGTAGGGAGGATATTAACTTTCTTTTTATTCTTTTGTATTTCTTGTTTGTCTCACTTTGGGACATTTATCTCATATTGCTGTATTGCAATTATTATTTGTGCACATATCTAAGTCATTTAAATCCTTAAATTGTAACTCCTTAATGGGAATAACTACATTTATTCAACTGCTATTTTCCAAATAGCTAATGAAGCAAATCACATATGATAAGGAATTAAGCAGTATATGCTATGTGTTCTTTCTTAGGGAAAGAGTGAGCTATTGGAAAGATTCAAAAGATCATTTTAACATTCTTCTGAAATGTTACTTAGTAAAAGAGAATATGTCCTCCATATATATTAGTTTTAAGTAATATCCTATTGCCCACATAACACCTCACCTAGAACATCTTATTGATATTTCAAACCTAATATGACCCAAACTCCTGATATGTCATCCCAGGCTTCCTTTACCCAATTCTCATTGTTTTATTAAATAGCAATTCCATATTGTCTTTTGCTCAGACCTAAAAACTTGGATTAACCTTCATTTTCTTATTCTCTCACACTCTACATGAAATTCATTAGCAAATTCTTGCAGTTTCTCTTTCAAAATTAGTCTGGAATCTGACCTCACCTACACTTAGACAAGTCACCAGCCCAGAACAATCCCCATCATCCATCACCTGAATCACTACAGTAACCTCCTAACTGGTATCCCTGTCTCCCCACTTCTCACGTGTCTCATTTTAGCATCCAGAGTTATCATTTTATAATAAAAGAGACTCCAGCATTTCACTTCTTATATCATTTATAGTGAAATCCAAAACTATCTTTTTTAGGACCCTATATGATCTGATGTCTGATTACATTTCAGCTTTATGTCCTATCACACATTTCCTCTTTCTTGGACCCAGCTATGTTGTTCTCCCTGCTACCCTGCAAAACCACCTAGGATGCTCACTTTTAACGTTCTTGTCCGTGATATTCACAAGGCTGCATATTTCATTCTCTTCAAAATGTCACCTCCTCAAAGAAGTCTTGCATGATTATCCCTATGTAACGGAGGAACCCCAGCCACAGTGATTCCATTTATTACTACTGACATTATATTTTATATAGATTTGTTCCGTTTTTAGTATTAATACTTTCATTTAATTCAGGAAAATCTGAGTATGTTAACAATGTTTAAGAAAATCTGGCAGTTAGTCATAATTTTTTGAAAGATGTAGAAGAATTTAACTCAATATGGAAACTACATTGAATGTTATAAGATTTTGAGAGCTATTTTGATTTGTTCTTTGAGCTCCTCGCCAGAATGTAATATCCTTGAGCACAGAAACTCAGTCCACTGTAATATCCCTAAATGCTAAGAATAATAACTGCCATATAGTGGGTACTCTGTAAGTATTGGATGAATTAATGGTTATTACATTTGTTTATATTTATGTAAAATATGTTGAAACAATAAATATATTGCTTGCTTAACTCAGTTCAATTTGAATACATGTACATACATACAGGTGCTCCTAATTTGCTAGAAGTTTAATTAGATAAGTGGCAGTTTAATTGGGAGGAAAAAGCAATGTAACAGGGTAACGATAAGATGGAGATGTAAATGCGTGAGAGAAGAGAACCTCAAGGAAAACATGAAAGGAAAGAAAACAAATGACAATAAGGAGTAACAGAAAATAAGGGGTAACAGAAAAGGTAATGTATGTGGGATCCATGAATAAAACAGGAGAAATTTATGAAGAAAGTAAGTTTTTGTATTAACAGAGTGGATATATGTTATATCAATGTGCAAAATGGAACTTGTAGTCAGCCTAGACTGCGTGATGCTAGTTAAGATGTGTTCTTTAAAGTGATTTTCTTCTGGGCCGCCTGCTTCACCAAGACACCTTTCCTGAAACAAATGAGAGCAGGATTACTAGCGATGTTAAATGACTCTGGCTCCTTTTTCCCCCCCAGATTCTTAACAACGATAGTTTTTCAGCTCTGGAAGTCAAATCATGACATCTCTTTAAACTCATGCATAGTATTTCCCTGGTGCCAGAAGTTGATGTGTCATGGAAAGATGGCCTACAGCTATGCCTTATAAAGCTGAAAAAAATAAAGCACGCCATGCTCCTCCTGTTGTCAAGCTTTCTCCTTATAACTAAATCGGGTTGTCCCCCTTCATTCTGTTTGTTCTGACAAGTTTGTGTGTCAGGCCATTTATTCCCTTTCCGAGTGTTCTGTTGGTAAAGTGCTTGGTCATAGTAAAAGTCCTGGAGAGCTCATCAGTGCCAGATTTTCACGGAACCAGCTGCTTATACAGTTTTTCATGGCAAGTCAGCAAAGCTTAAATGCACAGCCATTGCCAGAGGGCAGCTGAAAGGACTGACCCAGGCAGTTGTTTTGTGGGCTGTTTGTAACATATATTATATCAAATATGCTCAGCGTTTTGCAATAATTATAAAATGACCACTTGAATCCTAGGAAAAATTCTGAAATCACGGTTTTTTTTTTTCTATTTAGAATATGATCATCATGACAATTAATTCCAATTTTTGAAATTCATTAGACGTTTGATGTTATCAAGACAATTCTCTGGGAAAGTCCTTTCCATGCAGTCTAAGAAGAGTTGAAAAAATTACAACAGGCTAATGATGCTGTACTCCTGAATATCAGCCTGAATGTTCATGGTTCACCCACACCAACAAAATTACTATGTATTTTAGGCTATGGGCCTCTGATCTCCTGGAAATACTCAAATCTGAGATTGGTACCCCTTGAAGATAAAGGTTCTACAGTACAGCCACCTTATGTATATCTCAGTCCTTCTTGTTTCCTCGAATCGTGTGCAATGTCCTAAGCTAAACCAAGAGAAGTGGAAACCAGTTATCAATTTAAAAACTTAGTGAAAAGTAAAGTATTCTTTTTTAGGTAAATATAGCACAAAATCAAATAAAGTCTTGGAAATTATTCAACAAGGGAATTATTTGATGAATTTCACTATTGTAGGTGACATAAGAAATTGATTTGGTTAACCATATCAATTTGTATTCAATTCTCTGAGTTATAAATGGTTCATAATTAAAGTTTTGTTCCAAAATTATTTAAATAATTTGTTTTCAGAAAACTGGACTACAATGTATTTATGTGTACACTAAATGAAACCTTAACATGATTTTTAGATTAAAATTCATTAAGAATTATGTGGTCATATGTTTTAAAGAACTAAGGTTATGCAGATTAATAATTGAAACTTTTGATAATTTCCAGGGAATTTTGAGAAGATAATTAGATTAGCCATTTGTTCTATCTTCTAGTAAGAAAGACAAATAATCTGGAAATTTTTTTCTTGCAAAAAAGTTATTTTAAAACACTGAAAATATAAAATATTGGTTGTTCATATAATCCAAAACTACCAATTAGAAACCATCTATTACTCTAATTTTGGTTATTTATAACAAACTGTTGGGAGAATGGAAAAACACATATCTCTTAAAACTGCTTAAATAAATAAAAAATAGTTGAGTTTAAGACTCTAAATAAAAATATCCCCTCAATATTTCCTCTCTTAACTAATGTAACTTTATGGGAATCAGAGGGATTGTTGAGAGATTCATTAGGTACAATCAGCAATACACAGTTCACAGATCTCAGAGATTATATAAGGTTGGCATTCCAATATTAGAAGTTTTTTTATCATGTCTTTTTATAAGACAGATCACTATGTATGTCTAGAATTAGATGGTAATTAGATAACAGTAATACATAAACCAATATTACACTTGTAGGGAAAACATTATATTTAATAGCATTCACTGCGACTGAAGAAAAACATCAGATCCAATTTCCTATGAGATGTAGACCCACTTAATCTTTGACAGTGGGAAGAAAATTTCATACATTTTATTCATTCAGCTTTTCAGTAAATATTTCTACTGTCAGATGACCTAGATTTCAAACATGACTTGACCCCTATAACAATGACATAACTTTGAACAAGTCATTTTATGTCTATGATCCTCTATTTTCTTATAAGTAAAAAAAAAAGAAAAAAAGAAAAAAATGGGCAAAGTAATAGTAATGATTTTATAGGATTTTTTTAGGGTTAAATGAGTTAATTCATGTAAAGCACTTAGCAGGGCTTCTGACACTCAGAAAACATTTAATAGTTCTTACAAATGTTTCTAAAATTATTTTGTCATGTGTTAGAACTGGTAAGAAACTGAAGTTATAAAAATATGTAATAAAGACATAGCTTCTACCATTACATAGATTAAAAGCTTGTGGTTAAGATAGACAATAGCTAAATAAATACGCACACCATATAAAATTGTGATTGTTCTGAGTGATATAAAGAGGTGCTAGCTTCTACGGGAGCTTTAATAGAGACATTTGTCATAGTGAGAATGAATAGAGTTGTTCTATTTTTTGTTTTTTAATGACAAAGGGAGGAGAATGGGCCATGTGCATGTAACAGGAGAAGCGTATTTAGTATAAGAAGGAAACTTATTACACAAAAGACAACATCTGCAAGTGTAGAAATTTTCCATTTTTCTGTTCGAGGGAGATATTTGAACTAAAGCTAGTAGGAGAATGTTTAAACACTTCCTGCCTTCATGAAGAAATTATCATCCTACCAGATGAATGTAGTCCCAGCACACAGCACTTAAATAAAAGACTCTGGGAGCTGCAGTATATGCAGCATTTCCCAATATTAAGGAAAAGTTCAGACTTCTAAAGACATTGGAATTGTGCAGTGAACTTGGGTGAATGTGAGGGGCATCCATTCGTGCAGGCTGAAACCCACAGGGTCAGCAGATATATGACTTCTGGTAAGAGTCATATATCTCCAACATAGGAGCTCCTCCTATTCCTCCAACGTAGGAGCAGGACATAGCATCTCACCAATTTTACATACAATGTTGCTATTGTCAAACTAGAAAGAAGGATTGGATAGGGCATTTAGCTACTGGGCATGATAAAAACAAAACTACATGAAGGAAAAGCCCTCAGACTCCACAAACTGTTCCCTTAGCCAGTATTTTTCAAACTTTTTAAAGATAAATATTGCCTGATGCACTTGATAAATATATAGTTTTCCAGATGCCTACCCTGAAGATTCTAATTCACTGAATCTGTAGTGGGACAATTTTAAAAAGTACCCCTACTAAATCTTATCATAAGGGGATGTTAGGGGAAACTGCATTGAATCACACTATATTTAGTGGAAAGAAAAGTGAGATTGATATCTAAACTCAGGCACTATCATAATTTGTTTAATAAATACACGTGAGTGAAATGTAGAAAATTCTCATTACACAATGATTCATAAATTTGCAAGTTCAAGAACTCTAGGATACTCTTATAGAGAGACCACAATAGGGAAGACATATCTTCAAGGTGGTGGTACCTAGAATGAGCAACACTGTTTATAAATATGAAGTGTTTTTCCTCTATTTTTAATTCAATAAGGCTATCCATTGAGCAGGTACAAATTTTTTCTTATTTATGTCAAACATACATGTATGTCATAGATTTTTATTCATAGTCTTCATGTATGCTTCTTATTTTTGCTCCATTATAGCAATGTTTACTACAGTTATTCTGGCCTAAAACTTTGAGTTACTTCAGCCATCTTTTATCTTTCCTTCCCCGACACCTATACCTGAGAATCCTAGAGACTGGTCAGTATGACTAAGCATGAATGAACCATTCATTTGTCCCTGAAGTAATCTCCTATGCCTTTCAGTCCCTTGGTTCATTAATATTCTTTTTCTTAAAACTGAAAATCCTGAAAATCTATTGGAGACTATTTCTAAAGTTTTACAAGATTTAGAATGTATGCCTGTCTCTCAATATAGTGATTTATGTTATCAAATTCTCCCAAATACCTTCAAACTCATGTCTGTTGCAACTGTTACAACAACGTATGCGTATACTGTGTGCTCCCATTTCTCTCTTCCATTTCAGTCTGTAAACTGAGTACATACATATAGTAGGTGTTTCTATGTCCATTACAGCAAGCCATACACTGCAATGTTTTGTTATTAAGATGTTTTTATTTTTTTAATCTTTGTTATTTTTTAAAATTTATGTAGAGCAAGTAGATATGAATAAAGCAAGGAAATAAAATCCTCCTTTCTCACAATGTTTTAGCATTTTCATTCCATATCTCTTCAAAGAATTTGGCCTAATTTGAGTTAGGTTTCCATCTCTATAGGTCGGCCCACCTATACTAATTCAAGTTTGCCTTAAGTGGCATAGATATCAAAAGTATTTCCTGCTGCTTAAGTATACTGCACTCTTCATTAAGGATTGAGGGATATATGTGCAAGGTAGTGAGTACCCATGTGAGTTTCACACCCATCATGAAAATGACTTGTTTTTCCATGGCTGTTCCTTGTATGCCAATTTCAAAGCCTCTGCCTCAAATTTTTAGTAAAATTTTCACTCTTAAAGTGAGGGCAATGTATTTAAATGTTAGATACCTCAAAGAGGAATTTTATATTAATTACATGTAATGTAATAAATTTAGTTTGGAAAAACTTTTCTAAGGAGTTTTGTTCCATGGGTTCCTGGTAGGAACTTCAGAGTTATCTCAACTACCCTTATGTAGCAAAAAGATTTTGAAATTTACAAAAATAAGTGAAATGGCAGTTTTGGCCGTGTTTGCTCTTTAGATGATACAATATAAACCTAAATGAAATTAAAAGATGATATATTACTTATACATCCATCTCTAAAAAATATTTGTCTATTATTATTTATATTCCTCATACCTATAATACTTTATAGGAGGAGAAAAGAATGGAAGTTTGCCAGTGATAAACAAGGATTATGTACAGGGCTATAGAACACACTGGGGTCCACTATAACTATGACTCAATGTCCATTCATGTGGACAATGGGCCAGTAGTCAATATTTTATCTTTACTTTGCTAAAGAATGAAGAAACGTAGCTCATCCTGACCCACCTGCATAGGCCCAGGAGATGTGCATCAGATTTTCTGTGCTGAAAGGTTATCTTAGATATGATGCTCAAACCTGGCCTATGCTAGATCCACATGGAAATCTCATTAAAATAAGAAAATGGAGCATCACCTCAGGTACACTGAACCTTAATATTTTCTCTTGGATCCCACAAAACTATATTTACTATAGAGTACTTATTTTCAGGAGGAGGAACTGTGAACAGAGGTTATTTAATGGTTTGGACAAGAACTCAGTGTCTCCACCTATTGTTCTCACAATTACTTCATGCTGATGAATATATTCTATGAAACACAATGGTAAGACAGCATCTCATCAAATCACAACTCTTTATAACATAGCTTTTGAGAAATTGTGACATAATCAGTATTTCCATTGTACATTTCTTTTCTAGCTCCACATAGAAATTTGGAGAAAATTTTTCAAGTTTAGCCTTCTTGAATCACTACATCAGGCAACATTTGTGTGTGGGTGTTCCCAACATTCAATCATATTTACAGCAAAATGATTTTAACAAATTCCAAGCCACTTTTATATGGAAAAATAAAGCAAAATATGTACCACATAAAATAAACTATGTGTTCCATTATTTACTGATTACATTTTTATACAGCAAAAAATCAATAGGTATTTATAGCACAACTTGGTTTATCTAAATTTGTTGTTCATGATTATTATCCTTTAGAATCTTTTTATGTTAATGTATATTCTGTAGATTTATTTAGAAAGTATATGCAGTCACATAGTAAAAAAAATAAATTACTGTATATGCGAAAACCTTTTGTCTTTTTAGATTCTATTTTGCATATATGTTTCATGTGTCCTATTTCATTAAAATAAATTTCTTTAGTATTAGTATGCCATCTAGCTTTTTAATTAGTCCCTAAACACTTTAGGACTATTTTGAATATTATGCGAGAGGTGCTGTAATCTATGTAGTGGCTCTAACAATGCAGAACTTTCTGTACAAAAAAATAAATAAATTGGAGGGATTTGCTTGCCAATTTCCTCGCATATGAGAGCTAGAGTGTTAAATCCTAAGCCAAAGTTGGTCTGAATGAGAAATAGTAAGGTGATATTTGCTTTTTTCTAGCTCCTTCAGTGTCTGGTAGCATCAAGACAGTGAGATTCCCTAATTCAGCTCTGCTCACTTGCATCCTTGTTCACAAAGGCAGAACGTACCCATCAAAAGTTTTTCAAATTGTTCCTTTTATAAGTAATTCAAGTTTTTATTTTGTACTCTTTTCTAAAGAAGCAAAACAAAATAAGCAAAAACAAAACAAAACAAAACCCCACAAAATAACAAAGAAACCTCTACAACTTTGTAACTTACCAGTTACAAGCAGCCTTGCAGTTACATTGCTGCTGCCACCTAGTGGCTACTCAGTGGAACTCTATTAGCTAGTTCTGGAGAATAAACAGAAGCTTCTCAAACTGCTGCATAGTCAAGTTGGTTTCTCTTATTGGGTTAGTCTTCGTTTTACCAGAATCATGCCCTAGTAAACAGAAGAAAAATACATCCCATTAAAAAGAATGCTAAGTCCTTCCCTAAGAAAGAACAGAGAAGCTGTTAAATTTCAATTAATGCATTGGGGAAATACAACTTATCTAAATTGCATACACAAATCTATGAAAGCCTCCTTTTTGTGTGACTTAAGACACGTTATTGCTATTTCAGGTGGTAGATGCACTGGCCTCCACAGAGTAAAAAAAAAAAAAAAGGTGGGGGAGGGAGAAATGAGTTAAAAGAGAGATGAAAAGCCTGAAATAAGCTGTGTTTTGTCTTGTAATTAGTTGCTTACTAGGTCCTAAAAGTGATGCTAAGGGTTACTGTTTTTGCTGTGAGCTTTCCCTCTACTCTTCTGTTTATACTTTCTGTATTATTCAGAAACAAATTAATTCTTCTAGAGATTAATGTCAGTTGTTCATCAAGTCGAGCAAATTAGCCAACATCCTTGAAAATGATTAGACAAAAATGAGAGCATCCCTTATGTTCTTCTAGGTAATTTGATGTGAGAATTAATTTACTAACTAATTTTCTGAAGGAATAAGTGACCACTAGCTTGAAATAGGGTAGGTGTTTGGACACAGAAGAGAAGATCAGAAGTGTGTAAGTTACATGCAATGTAAAAACACAGGACCAGGTGCATGTTATATAACAAGGCAAAATGATTGAAAAACGTTTCAGAATTGCTAAAATATTTTCATCACTTTCAGCCTCACATTGAAAAATTTGGTTATAATTTTCAGCTATTCAAGTTGCAAATATCCCAAAACATCACCCTACACACTGAATTTGTATTATATATATGTCTTTGTCATGGGCAATACAATGTTGAAAGCCTATGATAGGGAGAAACAAATGATGTATATTTTTTAAATAATGGAAAAGTAAAACATAATAATAATTTAATGTAATTCAGTCAATGATTGATGATACATCAATCTGGGTACAATAGTGGAAATAGAAATCACTCCAAGTCTTTAAACAGAGGGAATTTCATGCTGAGGATTATGATGCAAGTAATGGAATATGTGAGAAACCTCAAACCTAAGATTCTCAATTCTGAAAAGCTCTTACTAATCCTGTATTTCATCAAGGGAAAGAGTCAGTGTCATCCAAAGGAAGAGGCCAAAGCCAACCAAAAGAAGTAGATTCACAGTGGGCCTGCCTTTCCCCCCTTACCCTCCAGTCTTATAACAGGGCCTTTAACTGGCGGAAAAAAGTCCAAAGCCAGGTCGTATGGGAACCTGGAAATGCAGCCTGAAGACATAATCATCTCCCCAAATAGAATAGAGCCAAGAAAAAGAGAGAAATGAATTCAAGATCAAAACAAGTCAAGGACTGGCACAGGTAAGGACAATCAGAAGAGGACAAATCAAGTGGTCTAACAGAAGAGCATAACCTGAACCACGAAGAAAGAATAGAATGTAAAGACGAAAAAGGAAAGGAAGAGCATATTGTGACAACAAACAGCTGAGGCAGGATGAAGAGGAAAGTCTGTGAAGGGTGCAATCAGGCAGCAAAGAGGAGGAGACTGAACAGTTGTAAAAGAGCACTGGGCGCCAAGACTACTTGGGAGAGTTAGGAAGCCTTGAGTGCTAGAATAAAGAGCAGGGAATCAATCTTAAAGACCAGCACTTCCCAAAGGCTGTTATATAGGATACTAATTCTAGAAGATATTGAAAAGATCTTTCTTGTGAAAAGGGTGTCATACTCAAAACAGTTTGGGAAAATTAAGGTTTGCAGAGTCTTTTATATGCAAGTGTGTTCTTTGAATCCATGAAGTATATATCATAAGTTAAGGTTTACAGATTTACTTGATACCAATGTACTTCTTTGATGTACTTGTTTGTTTAGGAGGCATCACATGGGCCCAATATTTTGCCACAAGATACTCAGGAAAACTAATAAAGAATTTGGAAATTCTGCCACTTAGCAGCACACTGAATGAGATGTTCATAAAGCAACTAAACCCCAAAGATTGAAGTAAGTAAAAATACTATTATAATAAGCTATAACTGATTCAGATTTCAACTAAATCAGAGTTCATGGTCTATTAGCTAAAACTACACTATTAGTTGAAAAAGTGTTTGTTTAGTACAATCAAGTGTTTTAATGGATTTTAACATAATAGATTTGATCTGAAAAAAGAAAGGTGATCATTACAGTCTCATTTATTCACTGAGGAATAAATGGCAGGGCCTCTTATTAAATTAGGAGTTTTAGCTGCTAAAATATTTGTGAAAAATGTTTAAGATTATTCTAAATGAAATTATTATCTAATTCAGAAATTATCCTAATGATGGGGATCACTGTTTAGAAAGTCACAATTCTTGATAAAAGTTTTTAAAACTACTCAAACAAACCCCATTGTCTCCTGGCATCCAGTAATAATCCAGGAAGGAAATTCTAGGAAAGGAAATAGGAAATCCAGGTAAGAAAGAGTTAACCTCAGGCTTGTCACCCATTCCTTCTCTTTTTGGGCACTGGGAAAGTGGAGGTACCATGACTTTGGCCAGACTTCTTTGTAAAATAAACATTGTTAATAGCACCGGTGGAAAAACACCAGGAATCTTTATCTATAAAATGTTTCAGGATGATCTACCTGGTCAGTCTAGATTCCCTATTGTAGATCAACCTGGAATGTATGGTTTATGGAATAGGGATGGCTAGAGATTGGGATAGTCACATAACTATGTAATTATTGGACCACAAAACAGAAATGCCCTAAAACTAAAATGTTTTTTTTGATTTTTATGATTAATACTTTTGCATCTTCTGCCTATATTACTCATAAACCTCATATTTAATCCTAAATCAATATGTGAACCAATATGGGAGAAAGTGGATATTTTGAGGACCTGCATTTTTGAGATTTTGAGCTCCATAGGAAAGAATGTCTTGATGTTCATCTAGATCCTTCGAGTCATTAGCAGATCTTGTTGCTGGTTAAGAGCCATGGTCTTTCCTCAGTCAAATTTGACAATTCAACCCTTTGTGGTAATGTCAATTGGCAGATACGGCAAGATGAACTTTTAGACCTGTAAGTTATAATGGCTTACGCATTTTTAAAAATAGAATTGAGGGGTTAAGAAAACATGATAAGGATTTGTAACTTGTGTATTCTTGGTATGAAGTGGCAAAAACTATGGCCACTTAAACTATGGGGGAAAGTCTTAACAATGGAATTTGAGGGTAATAGACTTAAAACTGGGGAAAATGACTAAGTGAATAGAGAAAGAATGCAAGTAGAAAGTTAATAAAGGCATACTACCCCTGGCTGCTAATAATAGTCCTGGTAAAATCTAGACATTTATAGGAAGACACTAGAATAGAGGAAGGAGAAGTAAGAATTTTTTTTTGATTTAGTAAAGACATTGTAGTCAGTCACAACCCAGGTAACCTCAGATTTGAGAGGTTATTCTCTTAAGAGCTGGGACACTTTAGGAGAAATACAAGCACAAGGCCGACAAATTCCTGCCAGCATGAATTCTCAGAATAAATGGTCCAAGAGCAAGTAACTAATTTTAGATATAGCTGAATGAAAGAAGTTATTTGGGTTATCACTGATCCCTGAGTGGCTGAAAACTTTTGTCAAAAGATGTTCTCAGATGGTTTAATAACTAACTCGTTGAAACCAGTGAAAGTCAGTCTTCTGCAGGCTTACGCTAGGAGAGGTAATTTCCCTACAATCTCTCTGACCAACAGATGGAATATTACTTTCAAAACAATAAACGGGGCAAGCAACCCAAGACTGACTGTAGGATAATCAGAGAGATACACATAATTTAGTGCCATTTACACAGACTATGATGGTTGCCAAAGTTTGTAAGTGACCATGCTTTTGGAGTGGGGGACAGAGAGGAGAGAGTAAGAATATTCAGAAGACAACAGATCTGCTAGCTCAGTGACCATGCACGGGGTTAAATGATGGGGAAAAAGATTCATGCTACCCAAAAAAGAGGTGGTGCTCTAGGAAAAAAAAAGAAAAAGGAAGAAAAACAGGGAGACGGACTGGTATCTGGCTTAGCTGGGTGACGTTGTCCAGATGGCTATTGAAAAATAGGATAAAAAAGAGAAAACTGATGTGGCTGACATCGCTGAACTGATAAGACATTATAGATTCTTGGGGGATAAAAAAGTGGCTTTGGGTCCTCCTCTATCTTTATAAAAGCCTCCTCAAATATATCAATATATCCCAGCTTAGAAGAATTAAAATCCAATCATGAGGATCATGATTTAGAATGGAAAATACTGAAACAAAAGGCGGAATTTATCTCCAGTTAAAGCCAGAGATTTGAAAAATACTAACGATAGGTGAGATCTATTTACCCCATCCCAGGTAGAGGATCAAAGGCCTTTTGCTTTGAAATGGTCTGGGAATGGTAGGCAAAATTTTTTGAATCGCTAAATACTCTCCCTCATTGTATAGAGATTCCCACGGAGTATAGAAAGAAAACAGCTGAAAGGTCAAAGGTAAATAAACCTGGATGGTATAGAGTTGCTGTGGTGGTAGGTAATGACCATGGTCATTATGCTGCAAATTAGATAATGGGATTAAAGAAAATGTTAGATATTCTGTGGCTATATCACTATTATCAGAATGCAAAGCTGGAATGGATAGCATGTGTGAATGAGGGATTCTGCCTTTATTACACTCACATGGGGTATTGACTGAGTCACTTCTTTCCGTCAGTAATAATTGGATGTGATAAAATGGCATTTTGGAATTGCCCAAGCTTTTTTGGAATGAAACGTTAAGCAATATAGAATTCTGGGATGTCATAAAAAGAAAGCATTGCTCTGATAAAAGAAATGGTAGTAGATGGAGTACAATGAGCATTCTTAACCCCTACTTAAAATAGCCCTGTCTGACTAGCACATAAAGCAGACAGTTCATGGAGACCAACAGTGTTTTATCAGGGATTAAATTAAGTGCTTCCCCTTATTTCTTTAGCCATGATCAATATGGGAAAGACTGTACAAGAAGTACCAGAAATCCAACAGGATACAAGGGATTGGAACACCACGATGGACTTGGCTAAAGGCTTCTTTTCTATATTCATTCTTGGGTCCAGCCTGACGCCATCTGAGTTTTAAAGAATGACAGTCAATATACATGCGTAATTTTTTTCACATGGATATTTTAATTTACAGTTACACTGTCATAATTTAATGTGACAAGCTTTGAACTTGATGACCATTAAGAATAATTTATTGCACTACATTCATCATATCATGATAGCTGCCCCTCAGAGGAAGCAGTGCAAGAGGAGTTAAAGACTATTGTCCCATACGATGTATGTAGACTGACTGATAATCCCAGAGAAAAAGACTTGGTCCATTCTGTGAAATTTTAGCAAATGATGTGGGACTCAGCAACCAGATACATCTCTCAAACTTTGAGAAATAAATTATTATGTTTTACCCTGTGACTAAAGAATAAGTCCTGGTAGAATCATTTGTAGAAATCATATTACCCAAATAGGAATACTCCCAAACCCCACAAAGTCTCAAAAGTCCCGGATTGTACTTAGAAAATTCAGACTAATTGCTTGGATATGTTTATAAGTGATATTTTCACTGAGAGAGAAAATAGATTCTTTGTGCACAGGGAGATATTGAAAAATTATATATATATATATATATAATTCAGAGGAAATACTGACTGCTTTTCATTTACTGCATTTCATGAATTGGCCCTGTCACCAAGCAAGTACAGGGGCAATTTAGGGTAATCAGGTAAAATTGAAGTACTGAATGGCAGAAGAGCCACCGATGTACCCCTCTGGCTCCATTTACCTGGGCTAATCAGACGACCTTCCATGACCAATTCCAGGTAGCTAAATTAGACCCTTTGGTAGGAAAACTTCTCAACTGTTAAGCATGTAATATCTGTTAGAACATCCTGTCTACCTGCCCAGAGTTGTTTTCTGCAGTGTTCCTTGTTAGAATTGGGTTCAATCAGTGTAGGGGATATCTAAACTATGCCATTAGCTCAGAGGATGATGGCATGAGAGTTCACATTCAGAATCTTACTGTAAGTTTATAGGGGTTGTGGTCCAAAACACAAAGCTGGGATGCATTGGCCATGCTTCTGACATACTGTGACCTTTCTTAAGCAAAAAGTTAAACATTCTGGATATAGTATGTTAAGGAAAAGCCATCAATTCCTGATTTTACAAGCACGTAGAGTGGCAAGAAACGTAAAATATATAAAGGTCAAAGGCCATTGTTACTTAAATGTGAGACTGAAGAGAACAGCAGTATATAGAGATTGCAGGCCCAATGTGTGATCACACTCCCGTGCATTTTAAGGCTGTGAACGAATATCTGATTTCTCCTCCTTTCTTTTTCCACAAGTCATATAGTAAATAGATAGCACTAACAAAGTCAAATATTAATAACTAAGAACTACAGATCCTCAAATCCCCTTTCCTCCAACCAGCAAAACCCATAGAAATTTACACTGACCAAAGTAAATAGAAAATAAAAGTCAAACCACTTAAACGGTTGACATTTAGGGATGGAGCCAGGCTCTTGCTTTCATCCTTCTGAATCACCAGTGTTATAACATTAATGGAAAATAAGTGATATTATAGACATGGTGTAAAAGTTAGTGGTCAGGCTCAATGAACAATAATTTAATTAATACCTGCTGGTGATTAACATAATTTTAAATTTCACATTGACAGAAGAGAACGATTTTACTTTGCACATCATAGCTCCCTTATCTTTTTTTTTGTTGTTGTTTTTTTCCAATAGGAAAGAACTATTTTAAAGAAAAATAACTCATAGCCATGGCCACATGGACCATGATCAAAATTAATTTTGAACTGCACTTATTAGTTGTAATAAGCATGACTGACTTAGAATGCAGAATGTCTAATTTATCTAAGTTGCTTTCCTCTGTTTTTCTGATATTCTGTCCTTTGAAAATATAAATTTAAAACACATCCTTTGGGAAATTATTTCACTGATCCAGGAGAAGGATAAATTTTAGCTTACTAAATTGTTATAGTATGTACTAAAGCCAGCTGTTTTTTGTAAGTGCTGATGGTAGAGAATTATGGCCAGGAACACAATGGTTATTGCCTTTCAATGTCTGGCTTTCACCTTGTAATATTCTCTGTGAGAGTGTTAAATTAAAGAGAGAAAGGAAAACCAGGACTTTTTTCTCTAGACAGAAAACACTAGGCACAATGATGGTTGAGGTAGTATGGGTACTGAAGAATGTCAGATAAAGGCAACTTGAATGAACACTGAAGCTAACTAGTCACAATTGTGTTCTATGAAAAAGAAGTCCTTCACCAATTGAAACTCTCCCAGTACCAGGTAATCACAAATCCAAATAGTAGAGGCAAATCCTTTGTTTTGGACACAACTTGCTGTTCTACCCTCTTTCTTTTCCTAGGGCACCTTTGATGTACTTTTAGTTGCTCAAGAAGAGTGGACTTTTCATAGGAAATCTACAGAAAGCAGATCACCTAACCATATGAGACTCATGGAATCCCATATGGCCATAATCTCTCAAAGAGAAATGGAAAATATGTAGGAAACCATGAACTGCAGATTCACTGGCTACAGGTTTTAAAAACCCTGACATATAAAAGACATCTTAAATGTGGAAAGAACTAACTTTTTATATGTTGTTTATTAGAATTGAAAAAAATTGTTGGAATTTATTATCATGTTATGCTAAAATCTCTAGGCAATGAACAGGCTTTGTTTGTGTGTGTGATATCTACATCAAAAAGCATAAATAAGGGCTTCCCTGGTGGCGCAGTGGTTGAGAGTCCGCCTGCCGATGCAGGGGACACGGGTTCGTGCCCCGGTCTGGGAAGATCCCACATGCCGCAGAGCGGCTAGGCCCGTGAGCCATGGCTGCTGAGCCTGCGCATCCGGAGCCTGTGCTCTGCAAGGGGAGAGGCCACAACAGTGAGAGGCCCGCCTACCGCAAAAAAAAAAAAAAAAAAAAAAAAAGCATAAATAATTATATGTTTTATAATCTGCAGATCCAATATAATCATCATTATATTATCATCACTATTAGAGGAAAAAGAGGAAAAGGAGGAGGAGGGGAAAGAGAACAAGAAGAAGAAACAAGAAGAATAAAAATAATTAAAAGCTTATCACACGCTCAATACTAGTCTAGCCTCTTTCATACATTTTCCCCTTGATTTTGTTCCAGTTAATACAGTAATTATAAGAATATGTGTTATCTCCATTTTATAGATGATGAAAGTGAGATTTAAAGAAGTAAGGAAACTTGTTTATGTCCATCCATAATAATTTGTATTTGGCTTTCAAGACTTGTCCAAAAGTTCATATCCTTCCCAGTTTATAGAGCAACAAGTAGAGACAAGAATCCTACAAGGAGCTAAAGAATTTCTCTGAGAAAGGAAATAAGAAGATTCAAACATAGACACTTCCCAAATCATATATAGACACAGGTTCAAGTACCTTTTTTCCCCTTTATGACACCAAATACTAAAGCAAATTAAAATCCATAGAGAACAAAAGAAAAGAACATTCCATAAGTATTGGGAACAACTTTGCTAAGAGGTGGTTTCCCGGAGAATCTTTGCTGAATCTGAATGCCCTCCTTATCTCCCTCCCACACAATATTTTTCCATCACCCAAAGCCTAAACTGAGACAATCTTGGAAATACTAAAAATTTGAAAAGTGAAACTTCTCATGGAGAAGTTAATGTATCCCTTCTGCGTCTCCCCTCTTCAGGATAATAGTAAACACTTGAAGGTGATAAGGAATATTTGTCTTTTGATGAATATGGAAAACATTAGAAAATAGCTATAGTTTTATCAACAATATATCTAAATCAAAAAGAAAAGGTTTAAAACTAAGTAAATATTATTAAGTAAAGGTGCCATATTTCTTTAGAAACATTTTCTCCCTGGATCTTTCAATAAATGTTTGGCCAAAGTCTGCCCTTGAAAACACCCAGACAACTCCCACTAAAGTCACAAATTATGCCTAAACATTTCTAGGACCAAATTTGGCCCGATGCTTAATTAGTGTCTGACTGTGATTACATCTGTGGTGTTGAAATTTCAAATCTAAATTTTCAGTGTTGCAACAAAACTTTGTAAATTCTCTTTAATTTCTGTAGGGGAAAACAATATCGAGAGTACTTTAGTATTTCAGTCAGACTGAGAAAATATTTTTCCTTAGACTGAAAGCAATTCCTCTCAAATGCAAAAAGGAACAAAAATTGACTTAAATAAATACTGAAATATTGTGAGGAAATAAGCGTTGGCCTCTTGAGTTTGACTTTTGAATGTCAAGAAATTTTTAAGTAACATTGTTCTGGGTAATGGGTACTGCTTTTTCTCTCTGTTATCTGAGAAATAAAAAACATCTTCCCTTTTCTTCTTTCTTTTTTTCTCTTTCTATGTTTCGTTCCCTCACTTCATTAATCATTCACAGGTAGCTGGCTAGTAAGTACAATTCAACTCTTGCGAGCCAAATAAACACATCTTTCCCTGTGCCCTTACGAGCCCTTTCTCCATTGTGTATCTCGCACATAGATTACAAAGCTGGCTTGGAAATTGTCTCTTTTTGGGAGGGTGTAGATTACTGTTAAAGAGCATTTATTTATATATATTTTACCTTGGTTTGTCATTTGTTCTTGTATCTTCAGTTGCAATGTCTTACTTCTTACTGATCTTGAACATGAAGAAAAGTAAGAAATCCAGGTTAAGATTTTCTATTTGTATTCTCCACAGTTCAACTGAGTCACCATTTGCAATATCAAATGGCTTGATTATAATGTATAGTTAAAGTCTGAAATACTGTAGGTGAAGTGACTGAACTTGTGAATTCTGGGGCTTTCATACACATGGCCTCTGAAAATAGAAATTTAGAACTACGTGTATTTTAATTGTCTAATCTTCAATTTATTTTTGAGTGAGCAGCAGCTGGGCACAACTTAATTTGATCACGATTAGCTATTCCATATTTCATAATATTAAATATCAACTCTTATGACTTGGTGCTCCAAGTGTTTCAATGGTATTTGATGTTCAAAAAGTGTTTTTAAGGATTCTCATCACCTCAGGGTTACCTTCACAGCCCAAGAAGGTGTACTTATAATGCCACAGACACTGACAGGAAAGAGAAAAATTCTTTGAACTGGTTGAGACTAATTTTAAAGGATATTTTCTTTGGCTTTATAATATATAATTTTGGCTTGATAACATTTTATTTCTTGGCATGTCATGTACTTCTTAGGATCTGGAGTTAACCTTTCTATACAAATATCTCTGGGATCTGAGTATCTTGATGCCAATTATGGGTAGTTGGGAGACTGGTTGTTTGTTAAGTGAATTTTAGACTTTGCTAGGACCCAAACTAAAAAGTATCCCCAATGAGTTAAAGACTTTGTATTCAGTTACCTGCTCTGAATAATCCAAGGTCATAAGACATTTCTAATATTCTGTGGTCCTAGATCATATTATGTGGAAATTAAAATGTTATTATTTGTTGCAAATATTATAACACTTTCAATAAAAGCAAAATATATTTTTCCTGTAATTTGGTATTGAATTTCACAGCAGCAGGCAAATCTTTCCAACATTTCTGTAATTTATGGTGTAGACTTCGTGTGACATGATCAAGAGCTATAACTTAACTGAACATATATTATTTCTAAGTTAGTATGACTGAAAATCAGTATGTCTGAATTCTGTTACACAGAAGAACCAGGAAAAAATAATTACTTCCATTAGAACACTCCAAAATCTTTTTATAGCCTGTAATCAGTGATATGATTTACTTTTGAAGTGCCACTTTGGGACAAGGCACATTGATCATAATCTTATTCTTCATTGCAATGGATGATGCTACTGGACCATTGCCAATGCATGCTTTCTGTCATCTTATTCACTGAATTATCCACGCTTTTTCTGTAGCTTTCCTTTATAACCAAAGCACTTGTTTTTGCAAATACAGAAAGTGGCAGCATATATGTGTACACGTTTGTGTGTGTGTGCACACTTCAAATATCTCGTGCAATTAATACTGTTTAAGTTTTCAGAATCAAAAAAAGCAAGAAAATATATTGATTCTCAATGAGATGAGAATAGAAATGTAAACTATTACAGTGGATAGAAATCCTATTGGTAGCTGAACTCAATTTGGAAGTTTATTTAGCGCCATTCAGAAATATTAGGATTGCTGTTAAATGATACCTGACAAGTCAAAGCCCATCTTTTCTCAGTCTTCTTAACTCTTCAAAAGCAAAGTTAGATTCTTAATATCTCATAAGGAATAAGCTTCATTGTTTATTTCTTTCAGGTGCAGGGAACTTCACATATGTAACTTTCAAAGGTGTTAATATTTCATTTGTCTTTCGAATCAATCTTAATTTCATTTGGGGTTTTTGTGTGTGTGTGCATTCAGATAGGGCACATTGAGATTAGTTTCAGTTGGACTGTCCACTTTGTGGAGGTGTTAATTTCTTCTTCAAGGTCTTGAAAATTCATGCACTATTAGTAAGAATTTACCACATACATATTATTTGTCATACACTGTTAGTCACTGAGTTTCAAAACTAAAACATACTTTCTTTAAGGAGCTCATAATATAATTAAGAAAATGCATGATAATCAAATGATTTTTAAATGCAAAGACTATTTTTTAAAATGTATCTTTGCCTCCTCCATAGTGTACCTCTCAGGTATTTAAGAATCAATTTTTAAATTAATTTTAAAAGCAAAGCCAAACTAAAAACGATGTTTATGTACATGTTATTTTCTCAATATATTAATAAAAGCATATCTCAACTGGGTTTAATTTAACTAAGAATAGTAAAAACTTAGAAACTTGACAAAGTCAATCCATTAAGAGTCAAAAAAGAGGTAAAAAAGAAGAGAAATTGGAGTTTTTTTGTTTTTTTGTTTTTTTTTTTTTTTTTTTTTTTTTTGTGGTATGCGGGCCTCTCACTGTTGTGGTCTCTCCCATTGCGGAGCACAGGTTCTGGATGTGCAGGTTCAGCGGCCATGGCTCAAGGGACTAGCCGCTCTGCAGCACGTGGGATCTTCCCAGACCAGGGCACGAACCCGTGTCCCCTGCATCAGCAGGTGGACTCTCAACCACTGCACCCGGAAGTTGGACATTTTAACAAGTGGCTTTGAGATGAGCAAAGATGATGAGAACTAAAAGTGTATAATCACAATTTACATATGCAACATTGTTGCAAATCTGTTTTATAATTTGTTATAATCATTGCCTATGCTGATAAAGATGGTCAGTTCCATGCACTTTGGGAAAAAATTTTACTCTAATTTTCAGAAGAAATTTGAAAAATAGAAATAATGTTATAAATCATATAGCTCAAACTCTTCATTTAAAAAAGCAATCTTGGGCTCATCCACCAGAGGGCAGACAGCAGAAGCAAAAAGAACGACAATCCTGCAGCCGGTGGAACAAAAACCACGTTCACAGAAGGATAGAAAAAACGAAGAGGCAGAGAACTGTGTACCATATGAAGGAACAAGATAAAACCCCAGATAAACAACTAAATGAAGTGGAGATAAGCAACGTTCCAGAAAAAGAATTTAGAATAATGATAGTGAAGATGATCCAGGACCTTGGAAAAAGAATGTAGGCAAAGATTGAGAAGATGCAAGAAACGTTTAACAAAGACCTAGAAGAATTAAAGAACAAACAAACAGAGATGAACAATACAATAACTGAAATGAAAAATACACTAGAAGAAATCAATAGCAGAATAACTGAGGCAGAAAAAAGGATAAGTGACCTGGAAGACAGAAAGGTGGAAATCACTGCCATGGAACAGAATAAAGAAAAAAGAATGAAAAGAAATGAAGACAACCTAAGAGACCTTTGGGATGACATTAAAAGCACCAACATTCACATTATAGGGGTCCCAGGAGGAGAAGAGAAAGAGAAAGGACCCAAGAAAATATTTGAAGATATTATAGTTGAAAACTTCCCTAACATGGGAAAGGAAATAGTCACCCAAGTCCAGGAAGTGCAGAAAGTCCCAGGAAGGATAAACCCAAGGAGAAATATGCTGAGACACATAGTAATCAAATTGACAAAAATTAAAGATAAAAAAGCAATCTTGGAACTTCCCTGGCAGTCCAGTGGTTAAGAATTTGCCCTCCAGTGCAGGGAACATGGGTTTGATCACTGGTTGAAGAACTAAGATCCCACATGCCATGGGGCAACTAAGCCTTCTCATCACAACTAATGAGCCTGTGTGAGGCCACATGCCACAACTAGAGAGAAACCTACACACCACAACAAAGAACCCCCATGCCTCATCGAAAGATCCTACATGCCACAACAAAGATCCCACATGCTGCAACTAAGACTCAACACAGCCAAATAAATAAATAAATATTTTTTTTAAATAAAAAAGCAATCTTTACTAAAAGAGAAAGTATGACATATTCCAAAGATACATTGTCAGCTCTATCATTCCACTAGTATTTATTGAACATTTATTAAGGAATGGACTCTATTCTAGATTCCAGGAATTGAATAGAGAAGAAAGAACCTCAATTCTTAAGGTATCAATACATATAGTTAAAAGGGACTAGGGAGAAAACAAGCAAATAATTCACAGGAGAGTAATAAAAATATATTAAGTATATTACATATTTACAGTTGTGCAGGGAATTAAGGTACAGTGAAATGATAGCTACTTTAGATTAGGTGGTCAAAGAATTTTGGGGAGGAGATATTTAATCTAAGATTCTGTTATGTGATATTCATGCAGAAGGAAGCACTAATACAAAGGTCCTGTGGTCAAACAAGCCTGGTATACTCAAGGAAGAAAAAGATGTTTACTGTGGGTGAAATGGAGTTTTAGGGAAAAGATTAGATAAAATGATATAAGAAAGGCCAGGTCTGATGGAGCTTTGTAAGGCAACGAAATTGTTTATATTTTATTCTACAAGCAGAAGGTAGCCACTGGATGGTATTATCAAGGCAATGAGATGAGATGAGATTTATTTTGTGTAAGGTCATTTCGCTTTCTATAGTGATTAATTGGGTGTTAGGGTGGCAAAGGGAATCGGGGCTAATGGTGCAGAGTTCTGGATGAGAAACTACTACATTATCTTGGATAAATGTAGTAGTTTTTGAGGAGGAAAAGATAGAGCCAGGTATGGAATATAATTTGGAGAGTACAGTGAACAAAAGATCAGTTGGAGATTTTGGAAGAGTAGGCAAATGAAAAAGAGGAATCAAAAATAATGTTTTAAAGTTTTTGGTATGGCCATTATAAAGCAGAGAAAGACTGGAGGAACAAATTTTCAAGGGGAGGATTAAAAGTTAGTGTGAGCCAAGTAAATTTGAGATGTATTTTAGATATCTACATACCAGTTTCAGAGTAGGGCTTGGTGTTTGAGTCCAGGGGTACGAGGGGCAATCAGGTCCAAGGGAACAGATTTAGAAGTCACTGGCATGAAGATGTCATCACTGGGAATATGAATAGAGAGAGAAGAGAAAGAGGTCCAATTCAGTCAAAGCTTTGGGGTTCCAAAATTCAGAAAACAACTAGAAGAAGAGTAACCTACAAAGAAAACTACATAAAAGGTTCCAGTGCAGGTAAAAGGAAAACTAATATCTCAAAGATGACTAAATTTTGTCCAAAATTTTTTGAGTAGAAATATTAACAAAAATTAGATGATAGTTCCTGGGCAATTAATTAGCTTGATGGTGATATTTAGAACCTTTTAGTGTTTTGCTATTTCTTGTTCTTAGGTCACACATTATGTTAAGTCAATCAGCCATGATACAAACGTTGAAAAGTCCATTCTCATGACACACTGTGACAGAGTACAATTCATTGTTAAGGGAACTCACTTTTATTGTTATCAGTTGCTACTTTATGTAATTCTTTTTGCTCAGTTTCTCTTTTTCTAAAGGGAGAATAATGATTATGTGACAGAATTTCCAAAACAATGACCATTAAAATTTCCTTTAAAAATTACATTTAAGCTTTATCAGTCATTGGGAAATCCCTTGATAGGAAGGCATAATTTTGTTATTGAGCACTTAAGTGCTCCTTCCCTCTAGGATCATGTATAACAAACATACAGTAAAGAATCTTTTTCAAATACCATTAGCACATACATGTTTTAACAGTTATGTAGCCACAAAATGGTACTTTAATAAAAATAATAATATATGTATACATGTTGTATATGGTATATATAAACATGTACACAGAGTAATTTAAATTGTACATTATTTATATGATATATGTAATCTCAGAAAGCAGATTTCTTGTCTTCTACCTTCACTTTGTGATAGTCTTAGTGCCACTAACAAACTTTTTTTTTCCTTTCTAAGACACATGATAGAAAAATTATCCTCAAACTCTGAAATTAGAAGTGTTAGGTTACTTGCTTTGACCAACAAAATCTGAGGGATACTGTGTAACTTCAAGCAGAACCCTTAAGCAGCAAAGTATGGTTTGTTAAAATACTCTCCTCTGCTACACTGAAAAAGGATGAACATAAATGAGCATAATACTCAACAATAAAAAACAAAGTATTTTTTCCCTCAGATCAATATCAAGGTCAAGATGCCCACTCTCATCAGTTCCATTCCACATAGTAGTAGTAGAAGTCCTAGCCAAAGCAAAAAGACAAGACAAATAAATAAATCAGAAAGACATAAAATTGTCCCTTTTTGCAAATGACATGATCCAATATATAGAAAATCCTAAAGACTCCATGAAAAAATTGTTACAGCAAATAAACAAATAAACAAATTCAGTAAAATTGCAGGGTACAAAATCAACATACGAAAATCAGTTGTGTTTCTATACACTAAAAATAAACTAACTGAAAGGGAAATTAGGAAAACAATCCCATTTACAATAGCACCAAAAAAATAAAGAACTTAGGAATAAGCTAAACTAAGGAAGTGAAACACTCGTATACTGAAAACTACAAAATATTGATGAAAGAATTAAAGAAGACACAAATAATTGGAAACATATCTTGTGTTCATGAACTAGAAGACTTAATATTGCTAAAATGTTCATATAACACAAAACATTAGACAGATCCAGTGCAATCCCTGTCAAATCTCATTGGCATTTTTTTTTACAGAAATAGAAGAAAACAATTCATATGGAACCACAGATGAGCACAAATTGCCAAATTAATCCTGAGAAAGAAGAACAAAGCTAGAGGCATCACAATTCCTGATTTCAAAACATATTACAAAGCTACAGTTAAAAAAACAGTCATAAAGATAGTCATATAGACCAATGAAACAGAATAGGTAGCCCAGAAATAAATCCACACATATACAGCCACTTGATCTTTGTCAAGGGTGCCAAGAATACACAATGGGGAAAAGCTCGCCTCTTCAACAATCGGTATTGGGTAAACTGCATATCCATATGCAAAAGAATGAAATTTGACCCCTGTTTTACACCTTACACAAACGTCGACTCAAAATGGCCTATATGCTATAAGGCCTGAAACTATACAACTCCAAAAAGAAAATATAGGAGAAAAGTTTCATGATATATGTCTTGGCAGTGATTTGCAGATTTAACACCAAATGCACAGGCAACAAAAACAAAAATAAATAAGTGGGGCTACACCAAACTAAAATGCTTCTCCACAATAAAGGGAAGTATCAACAGAGTGAAAAGGTGACCTCAGAAAGAGAGAAAATATTTTCAAAGCATATCTCTGATAAGGACCTAATCTCCAAAATATATAAGGAACTCCTGTAACTCAATAACTAAAAAATGAATAAATATATTTTTAAAGTGTGCTAAAGATTTAAATGGACATTTCTCCAAAGAACACATACAAAAGGCCAATAGGTATATGAAAATAAATACTTAACATCACTAGTCATCAGAGAAATTCAAATCAAAACAATGAGATATCATCTTACACCCATTAGAATAATTATTATCAGGAAAACAAAAGATAACAAGTGTTGGTGAGGATGTGGAAAAATTGGAACTCCTGCACGCTTTTGGTGGAGATGCAGACACTGTGGAAAACTGTATGAAGTTTCCTCAAAAAATTGAAATAGAACCTACCATATGATCTAGCAATCCCACTTCTGGGTATTTATCTAAGAAAACTGAAATCAGGATCTTAAAGGGATACTAGTACTCCTATGCTCATTGCAGCGCTATTCACTGAGACCCCCAACATAGTTGAGGATAATTCACTGTTGGTTCCCTTTATGAGGTTAAATAATCCAGTTTATGCTTTATGAGGTTAAATACTCCAGTTTATGCTTTATAATCTCTTTTTTAGACCCCAGGAAATCTAGTATTTTACTCCACACACTTGTGTCCCCCTACCTGGAGACATCTCACTCCTACAGTTCATCCCCTCCAACAGCATCAAAGACTCCTTCAAGCCCAATATTTTCTCTTGCCTGACCACATCTGGTCCTTGAGAAACACTCAAACAGCTTCTGCCTTAATACTTTGGGAAAGCACAGATTAATCTGTCTGCTGTCAGAGTCACTAAACAGCCAGTTTCTCATGCTTCAGATTTCTTAAGTTTGAGTCAGACACCGTCCACTGTGTCTACCAAACTGCAGGAGACACATTAAGATCAGTCATCTCTTTAAAGTTTCAATTCAACCAGAATGAGACACACCACCTTCCTTCTTGCAGAGACAGCCTTTTCCAAAGAAATCTCTATCTAATCAAAATGTGGCCAGTTACATTTTCTCATTGTGAGTGAGGAAACTACACCTCCTTTTGTGCGATTGTCTCCCATTTCACTTTGGAATGTTGACATCCCTCCCTTTGTGGCCCCAGCAGAAACTCAGGCTAAAATAAATTTATTTTAACATAGGGTTACACATATTTCATTCTTCTTCATTATTTGTTATTCTTTTGTTGTTGTTCAGCTGAATTCAGATGAGTATTTTGATCAAGCTCTGTTTGAAAATCTAAAATATTTCCTGAACTTTGCATTTTAAAAAATTATTAATGTTTTAAAAATTGATTTGTGCTCCCTAATGAGATAAATTGAAAATTTTAAGTTGCACCTCATTCTTTGGGCTTTCAGGCCTCAAAACAATATGGAATTTACTAGGGTTTTATTATGCCTAATCTTGTAGATAAATGGCATAATCAGCTCTTCTTTTAAATGCAAATCAGATAATCACAGATGAAGTATTTAATAGCCAGAAAAGATCATGAAGAAAGTCTACACTAACCACTTCACTTTATCTTTGACTTTAAGGAAAAGAACTACAATCTTCAAATTACTTGTTTGACATTATAAAACTTACTAATATTAGAATCTATTTACTAACAAAACTTTCTCCATTATACCGTGGTGTCCAGTATTTGTACAAAACTCCAAATGACCCCAGTAATCATTTAAAAGTGTTGAATGTTTTAATTTAATGGCAGCTTTCTTAAGAGGACCCTTAAAAAGTAAATAGTATTCAAGTGCATCAAAAATATCAGTAATATACTTACTGGAAAACAATTGCAATCTCAATTTAAAGATGTTTTATGGGGTAGCTTTGCCTTTCCTTAATACCCTTCATATGTTTGGATAGATACCACATTATTTGTCCTGGATAAAATTCCTCCTCATTTCCCCATATTATGGTTCTTTCCCCCAGCATAGTGAATAGATGTCATTATTAGTGTTGGTGAATTTTGGAAGGTGTCTAGATGGGAATTGCTATCATGATGCTCCTGGACACTCTGACTGTCTTAAACCTATACATTCACTCCAGGGCAAGAGAGGAGAAATGAGAAAATGCAGTTATCAGGTCTTCCACTGTGTTTCCATTAACCTGAGTGGTCCCTTCACAACCTCGGAAGTACAGAGAGTGAATGATGGCCCAGGTGTGGTAGGTCAGATAGATTCCGTAAGTTTTACTCACTGCTTTTCCTCAGCCCTATCTGGCTATTGATTGGATGAGCTGAAGATGGGTAATGCCTCTGGGACCTTAGAATGACTAAGAGGAAATTCCCTCCCTCCACATGGTAACACCTTCAGGTTCCTGTAGTCATTCACTTTATAGAGGAAAGTAAAACAAACCTTAACAATGAAGTCATCTGAAGAAAAATAAATTTCATCCTCCAATAGGAAAGTGAACTCTCATGCTTATTCAGTTTTCAGATTCCAATTACATATTTATGCTAAGGAAAACAAATATTTCACATAAGTTCATAAAGCTGCAAAGTGAGTAGGAGTTTTTAAGATCATTTGATCTAATCTCTTTACATAACAGACATGAAAACCGAAGTGCAGATCTAATAATCCACATAACTCCAATATCTGGGGTAACTGGAGTAACTTTGGTTTTCTAATCTCCAGTCCAGCAGCCTCTTTTTGGCAAGGTTTTCTAACTCCTAATAGAGACAACGTCTATTGTTGCTTTGGATCTTGTTATGTTATGACACCTAAAACTAATGTAGCCACTTATTCCCAGCGTGAAAATATATCCAACTTCATGAATGTCAGGCTGGAGAAGTGAAATGGACTTAGGACTTTTTTTTTTTTTTTTTTTCTTTTTGCGGTATGCGGGCCTCTCACTGTTGTGGCCTCTCCCATTGCGGAGCACAGGCTCCGGACGCGCAGGCCCAGAGGCCATGGCTCACGGGCCCAGCCGCTCCGCGGCATATGGGATCCTCCCAGACCGGGGCACGAACCCGTATCCCCTGCATCGGCAGGCGGACTCTCAACCACTGCGCCACCAGGGAGGCCCGGACTTAGGACTTTTGACCTTGCTAGACCAGTTCTTAAGCTTGACATAGCTCTGGAATCTCTACTTTCTGAGATCAGAAATTTCCATAAGTTTAAGACAGTTTAAGTCTTATTTCAGCTTAAATAGTACTAACTAAAAAATTCTCCTTCTCAACCTTATTTTTTCCTTTTTTTTTTCCGCAGTGGAGGAGCCATCTGGGCCCCTTCAAGGAATGGAGAGCTCCATGTGATTCATTTAGCTTGAGGGACAGAAAAGATATTGGCTATCCTTGTTAAAGAAATTCAAACTAGTTGTAAGTGTAGCCTGGTCAAATAACATCTACCACTGGAATGGAGGGCATCTTCCATCTAGATGCAAACGCAAGAAATTTTTCAGGGATGAGATTCTTCAGAGATGGAAAGGCTGGAGGGATTCATTCAATGGCATTCTTTGTTTGCAACAGAAAATAATATGAGGATCACTAGGGTTTTAATAAGTTCTTCTGTACCAGTGGTTCTAAACCAGAGGTGTTTTTTTGTCGCCTGGGAATTTGTCCTACCAGGAGATGGCTGTCAATATTTGGATTCATTTTTAGTTGGCACAATTTGAGGGAGGGGCTATTGGCATCTAGTGTGTAGAGAGCAGGGGTGATGCTAATCATCTTACAATGCACAGGACTGCTCTGTGCAAAGAGTCATACAGTCAAAAATGTTAATAGTTCTCAGATTGAGAAACCCGGTTTGTTTTGGATTATCTGCTATTCATATGAATTTCAGAAATCCTATAATCTTCATAGAGTTCTTGTATTTCACTCAACAAATAATTAATTCAGAGAGAATGGCTTTGACTAAGGAGTTGTTTTTTGTTATTTTGCAGGAAAATGCCAGATCATTTAAGGTTTGATTTGACTACATCATAGAGTAGATCAGAAAACTGTCAGAAGCCTGGAGGAGAGGATACTGAGAGACTGATGGGCATGATTCAGACTTGGGGATGGTGTTTTTCCTCATGGAAATTTAATTCAGCTTTTAACAATGTATTTGTTCTTCGTGTTTTCTGGTAAATGGGAATATTGCCTTCCTTGCTCTCTTTGAAAATTGATGAACCATGGTACTAGTTCTACTCAACTGACCATGCGCAAACAGGGTGTAACATTTAATTGCTGGTTGGTGACTTCCCAGCTCTTTTTAACCCTGGTGCCCTGATGGTCAACACTCTAAGTAGTAGACTTTCTATCCCCGTAGTCAATGCGACTTGAGCAAGAGATAACTGTTCATTATTTCAAGGCTGAGACTTTGGGTTGTATGTTTTTCAGCCTAATCTAGGTTTATTTTGAAAAAGACAATGAGTAAAAATTTTAAATGGGTCATTTTGAGTTGAAAATGAAATTCAATTAAGTATAAAGTTAGAAAGTGAATTTAAATTAAGACCTTAAGAATTCCATCAACAGGAATAGGGAAAAATATATCTCTTTAACCTCACTGTACATCATGTAATTTGCTTGCTTTCATTTCACAGACAGTTTTTGATCATCAACTATACAACTGAAAAAATGCTAGGTACTGACAATTGAAAGGTGACACAACAGAATGCTCTTAGGTACCAAAGCTTTTCTCAGCTTTGCCTGTTAAGGCTCAAAACTTTAAGCTCCACTAAATGAGATATCTTATCTGCTTTATTCACTGTGGTCAACTTAGCATCTACTACATCAGTCAGCATATAGTAGGCTTTGATGAATACATTAATAAATATGGACTTTAACAACTTAAGTTTAGGGAATTTTGAGTTGTTGAGACTGAGAGGACCATTTCAGCCCAATAATTATCATCACCAGAAACTGGATGGGAGATGAGAACGTGCAGTCAAGTTTTGGAGTTGAGCACTGTTAATAAATAAAGACAATTTCTTCAATGCATTGCCATTTCAGACAGTGAGAGAAGCCCTAAGAAAGTCACTTCCCAAATTGGGAATGCTTTTCTATTAAGTTGAAGATATTCACCATCTCACATCTGAAAGTTTCTGAACTGCTGAATAAATGATTGCCCAAAACTTCTGGGGCTGTAGAAAGACATAGGAATGAAAAGGTAGATTTAAGAGAGTAGGCCAGGGCTGCAGCCCACCTTTGGAGCTACTACAGCAAGAAGATACCTCAAAATGCGGTTATCCTCTCCACGCTAACCATCCCCAAAACATCATTTACTACATTTGGAAAAACTAATATCAATAGCAGTGCATCTTTGCATTTATGAATTTGCATGTGTAGCTGTATGTATGTGCATGCACCTAGGGGCATAGATTAAAACCCATTTGATGTCTCTTGACAGGGAATGAGATGGATGCATCCTATCTCACTTAAGACTCTCTTAAGTACCATCAAATGTGCCCCATCTGGATACTCACCCCACAGAGGGTAGCAGTGAGTCAATGTTACAAAGAGAAACAGTGACTCGGTAGGGAGAGAAGAGGCAGTTTTATTTTAAAAGATCATTAATAAAAAATTTTAAAACAGATATATCTGAGTCTTAGAAACTAGAAGTTTGCTCTTCTAATAGGTAAAATTATTGACAATGTACAGAGGTGAACAGAGCTGTCATTAGAATGTGCTCATAACGAAGCAAGAAAGAGGGAGGTGTTGACTTAGTAGTCATCAGTTATTGGAAAAATAAATCGGTTGTATGCCTCACTCCAGTAAGCTGAGAATCCTAAATGAATCAGTTTCAAAGAAAAAGATAGTCCTTGCTGATGAGATGCTTACAACTAGTAGGGTGGAAAAGACAAAATTTTCAACATGATATGAAAGTAGGGCTATGGGGATACACTAGCTTCAGGGGTGTTCTGAGTATTTACACTTAGACTAGGGAGATACAGGAAGATTTCCTGAGAAAACAGCATGGTGAGCACTAAAGTTTTAAGGATGAATAAGAGTTATCCAGGCAAAGAATTTGGGGAAGTGCATTCAGGGCAGTTAAGCAGCATGAGTTAAAGCATAGAGCTGTGAAACAGCATGGTGTGTGAAACAGCAACTCGTTTGATTCCAAGTGCATAAAATAAGAGGCAGGACAAGGCAGGAGAGAAGGTAAGAGTTAGGTCATGAAGGGCTACAGTATATAATAGTAAAGAGTGTCGATTTTATAGTGTGAGGATTTTACGGGCAACAGGGTTCCACTGAAGGGTCCTGAAGCAGGCAAGTGGCATGATCAGATCTCATTTCAGATGGAATATTAATGGTAATGCTAATTCCTTGGAGGATGGATTGGAAGAAAGAGATGCTGCAGGCAAAGAGAGCAGTTAGGCACTCATTATGAGGGCTATACCCAAGGAGGCTCTAAACTAAAGGAATGATGTCCTGGTTTGAGGAAAGATTATAGATATATAAACAATTTAGTAGATATGTTTAGTAGGAGATTTCCTGGAAGTTGAAGTAAGGAAAAGAATTTAATATTGCATCTCAAATATTGTATTTAAAAAATTGCATTTGGGCAATTGTTTTATCAGAGATAGGTCATACAGGAACAGGACCAATTTAATGGAGAAAGAGAAGTTCATACCAAGTTTGAGATAGTTTTGGAAATATCCAGCAGGAGGTTGTATATATAAATCTGAACTTCAATGTACACATTGGCCTTAGAAATACACAAATGGGACTCATAAACATTGGTTGGAAATTAAAACTAAGAAAGTAGGAAAAAATCTTCCAGCAGCATGTGTGGAGTAAGAATGACCATAGGTGAATGTTGAGAGACATTTAAGGAGTGAGCAGGAAAAGAGGAAACCCATAGAAGACTGAGAAAGACAAATCAAAGAGAGAGAGAATGGTTTCCCAATTACAAGTAAATGAGTGGTAATATTGTTACTCTTCTAGTAGGCCAAGAAAGATGGAAAACCCACTGGATTTATAATTATGGGAGGTCACTGGCTACTCTGACAAAACAGTTTCAGTGAAATGCTAGAGACAGTGTATAAATTATAGGATATCAAAAAAAATGGATGGGAAAAGAGGAAAAATAATCTTATTTCAAGAAACATGCTGGTAAAGGAAAAAGAGCAATCAGATGGTAACAAGGGTGTTAAGTTTCAAATAAGTGTCTTTCTAATTACGTTTTTACTTGGTTGCAGGGGTTGGTACTTAGAGACATTATACATGTTTGAAAGCTAAGGATAAAGCCAAGAAAAAGAGAGAAGGAAAGCATGCAACTGATGGACTAAAATCTTGGAGGACATTTGGAAAATAAAGAACAGATGTCTAGGTCATGATTGGCCATGAAGAGGAGAATCATGCAATCCTCTAGGAAGGTAAGGTAGCTATTGAAATTCTACAGGTGAGAGGGACAAAAGAACAAATGATCCATGTTTTATGGATTAAAATGTCCTAATAATATAGATATTTACCAGTAAAGAATAAGGGTAGGGGCGTAGGGGGCCCTTGAAGATAAATGTGGAATAGTTGTTGAAGAAATGGAAAAGGGAATTGATAAAGGAGGTAAAAGATGTCAAAAGATATAGGAACTAACTGGGTTTGAATATAAATCTGTGGCTACAGGAACATTTACATTGTGGCACTTCTATAGTAATTTTGAGCACCAGCATTATAGTAAAGAAGGTGGACAGTAAAATTAATTCAGCCTTGAAATTTTACCACATAGGTGTCTGTAAAGGTAAGGGTGCAAGACATAGAGGGTAGTGATAAAATGACAGTTGAAGTGATCAGTAATGGGATTCCTGCTAAAGAGAGACGATATCAGATCCTGGAAAATCTAGCTCAGCTGCGAGGAGGTGATGTGGGATCAAGGGACAAGTTGCTTCTGTAAAGCTGTTTCTGTAAAGTTTAGCAGAGGTAGTAGGAATGAAACTGAGAGCTACAAGGATAGGAGATTGTAGTCAAAGTACAAGATATCAGTGCTTAAGGACAAATTTGGGTTTAACTTCAATGTGTGGCATTTAATGTGGTAAATTAGATATTTTGTGCCCAATTTATGAGAAAGAAACTGATTTGGAGAAGTTGGATGATTTGTCTAAATTGAAACAACTAATAGGTATTAGAGACGTAATTTAATCCCAGTCTTTTTTTCTCCAAAGCTTCTGTGCTTTTACCATATTGTTCTCCACAATTTGGCTTTTCAAATACTGAAATAAAAGTAGGCACCTTTGGGCTTCCTGGTGGCGCAGTGGTTGAGAGTCCGCCTGCCAATGCAGGACACGCGGGTTCGTGCCCCGGTCCGGGAAGATCTTACATGCCGCGGAGCAGCTGGGCCCATGAGTCATGGCCGCTGAGCCTGCGCGTCCGGAGCCTGTGCTCCGCAACAGGAGAGGCCACAATACTGAGAGGACCGCGTACCGCAAAAAAAAAAAAAAAAGTATACACCTTTGCTTACATATGTTTGTACTGTTTTAATCTGCAAAAGGATCAAGGTAATTCTGATAATCAATTGTCTTAATAGCTTTGTTTTATTTTGTTTATAAGTGTCGCTGTTCATGCCTGGTTCCTTTTTGTCTGAGTCTTTGATTTGGTAACGTCTTCAGAGATGTTAGAGTTATTTATATTCCGGAGATATTCAGCCCAAAAACATTTTGTTCATGACACTGTGTTATCAATGGAGTTCTTACTGGTTTCAGAATTACATATAATTAGGTAAGAGAGTAAGATATTACAAGTAAGGCATTTTAATTCAAATTATGTGATTGTACAGATATTTTACTTATATTTTGCTAAAAATATTGTTTAAACGAATTACCCAAATACTTTTCTTGTAGAAAACACACAGACTCTACAAAATCACAGACATCCACTAATGAGTCCATCCAAATTTCCAGATAATTAGAATCCCCTCAGTTTAATAATGCAGGGCTAGATCAAAATATTTTACTCATGAAGGTATGGAAACTAGATTTCTTTAATATCACACTATAAAGTTCTTAATATCAATGTTAAAATTCACATTCTGTTTAACTGAATTTTTAAAAGTCATTTATTTTGCCTGATCTCCAATTACTTGGATCATAGTCTTCCAAATGTGTAAGTGTTCTTGCATTTTTGTAACTGAGTTAATTTCAGAATTAGCTTCTGTATCAGCATCCTTAAAAAACAGTAGTATTAAATATATTTTCTTTTTATTATAAGGTTAAGTTTGGTCTTGTTTGTGGCATTTTATGATGTCATGATTATTTTTATAACATTTATTTCATACTGAAATGTCTGTTTTTAGTTGATTTTGGTGATGTGACCCTGGTAAAAGTAACTCATTAGAAAAATGTTCTGAAACCGAGTTGTTGTTATTTCTTTTTTGCAGACAATTTTCAGCCAAAATACATCCTCTAATTTAAACAAGCTCCTTTATTTTATAAATTAAATTGCTTATAAAAAGAAAATGCAGAAACATGGTTAAACCTTTAAGTATTAGGTCATTAAAAATCCATTCTTGCCTTCCTGCCCATAACTACATCTTTTTTCAGACCTGTCACCCATTTCATTTAAGCACTTAGCTCTCCTCTAATGAATGAATTGGCATTTCATATTACCTTATTATCCTATAAAACAAAATGCATACTCAATAACATTAACGGTAATTTCTCATAAAGACACATTATCGATCCGGTGCTACCTGTAAGCATTGAAAATTGCAGCCTGCACACAGAGCCTTTCACATCTGGGCCTGAAGAATTAAAGAAAAATTAAATTTGACAGCAGTAAATTCACAGGCACAATCTAGGCCCCAATTTATATGCAAAATGAAATGCTTTATGAAAATTTCTTCTATTTTCTCACGGAGATTTGGGGAAAAAATTTCACTAGATGCTTCTTCCTTTAATATCCCTCTACTTAAATATTATACTGAAGTCACTGCAGTCTCTCTTTGATGTATAAATAATCAAGTTAAATTAGGTGCAGCAAGGAGACTAGTGCTCTGCCATTCTTATTTTACAAAGTAATTTCTACCCTAGAGGGTCAAATTTCCCTGACAAATTCTTAATTACTATGTTGCAACAGAAGCAGAATCTATTTGTGCATAAATCCTGGGCATTCCCATGTGGCAAGTAACTAATATTACCAACCATTTCACTTGGCCTGTTCACTGAACTCCATAATTAGATAATACTTTTGATGATGGTACATTTGAAGTCTTAATCCATTTAATTTTTTATGAGATTTTTTTTATTTTAATAGGGATATGTTAGTGACCACTGCCTATTTAAAAATCATTAAAATTCTGTCCACAGCAGTAATAAAGATTAAAGATTACTAATATGGCATTCATAACCTTGCTGGTTTTCCAGAAATCCAGGGCTTAAGGTAAATGTTAAAGGTCATTTAATATGTTAGTCACTAATTATAATCCTGGGTAATAGGTTCCTTTTCTAATTATCATGGTATAAGAGTTCTATTGTTTGGGTCTCTGCTTCTGATTTTCATATTTAGCTTTTTGGGGGATGAGTAATCCTGGAATTAAGCTCCTGAACATTGATGAAAGTAGGTAATGCTTGATGCTTAACTGGATAAAAGCTTATATTTGAATGCCGTATGGTATCTTGCCTTGAAGTTACCTACAAAAGATGCAGAATCCCTTTTCTAGCACTGGGTTCAGGGAAAAGGTCACTGTAAGATTAATGCACCCATATTTTAATATCAAACTACAACAAATTTGATAACAGCCTTTTAGTACTCCTGCCAAAACATTAAGAAGAGGGCTTGAACAACCTGAAACATGAAGAAGATGTTTTTAAAAAGTGAACTAGATTTTGTCTATCCTTTAACCTAATAGTAAAAGTGCAGAATTGTCTAATTCACATGACAATAAATTGTTCACTCCTTGTTCAAACACACACACACACATACACATGCACACACATATACCCCACAAGCTAGAGTAACTGCCTAAAAAAAGAAATCACTAGCTGCCTTCTAGACGAGTATTCTAGGATCATGATAAGCAAAAACTATAATAGACTAATTAAAGCCCATCAAATTTTTGGTCATTACTTTTTACAAAACTCAGATTGTCTTGACATTTTCCATTTATTTATACATTTGTTTTAGAATTATTACATATTCTATTTGTATGATGTTCACATTTTGAATTATTTCATTAACATGTATTTTCCCCCGTTTTGAAAATAATTTACATTTTTCTGCCCCTTCAGTTTTATTCATTTGTGCCCAGTCTTTGCACTCATCCCTGCAGGAAATATTTAGACCAATCACTAACAGGATACTGAATGTTTCTTAGGTTGTTAGAGCCTTAAGAATATTTCATTAGAACTCTATCAGTAGATATACTTTGATTAATTCATAATTGTTTATTGACATTTGCTTTGTTCCAGACACATAAAGATCTCTGTTGTCATGAAACTTTTATTCTACTGGCATGAGATGTACAATAAAGAGAATACCTATATACGGTATTCAATAATATGTCAACAGTTTAAAAGTACTACAGAAAAAAAAGTAAAACACAAGCAGAAGATAGGGATTGATGACTAGGAAGAACGTCGCTATTTTAATTTCGTTTGATCTTAGAACGATTCATTGAGAAAATGACTTTTATCAAAGACTGGTAAAGGTGACACAGATTTATCAGGTATTAAGGAAGAGCAAACAATAGGTACAAGGGCTCTGAGGCAGGAGCACACCTGGCTTATTTGAGAACAGCATGGAAATGAGTGTGGTTGGTAGGAAGTGAGTAAAAGTAAGAGAAATAGGAGATTTCTTTTTAAAAAGTATTAGTGGGGCTTCCCTGGTGGCGCAGTGGTTAAGAGTCCGCCTGCCGATGCAGGGGACGCGGGTTCGTGTCCCGGTCCGGGAGGATCCCACATGCCGCGGATACAACTGGGCCCGTGAGCCATGGCCACTGAGCCTGCGCGTCCGGAGCCTGTGCTCCACAACGGGAGAGGCCACAGAAGTGAGAGGCCCGCGTACTGCAAAAAAAGAAAAAAAGTATTAGGGTCCAGGTCATGAAGGGTCTTTAGGCTCTTGTAGAAATTTTGCTTATTTTCTGTGTGAGATGGAGGCCACCTGAGTATTTAAAGAAGTGTCATAAGTCTACTTGTGTTTAAAAATGAAAACTCTGCCTTCTGGATTGAAAATCTGCTCATCTCAGAAAGATGAGAACTACTGATGGTGCTTTTCCAATTAAGTTACAAAATGAACACAAACTCAAGCTATAGCTGATGTCACAGGCAGGGATTTCTACAAGACTGTGAAGTTCACGGGACCCCATGCTTAGAATGGTCTTGCACTTTGTGTCATGTTCTGCTGTCACAGCCTTGAGACTTTTAGCAATTTTTGAACAAGGAGGTGTTTCCTGCAGGGGGCAGCATCAAACTCCCACGCAAGACGGATTCAGATGTTGAAACTGATGATGCCTCACACATACAACAAGAAGTTATGAAAATGTTTATTACTCACATAATAAGAATTTGGGGAGAGCAGGATAGGTTCCCAAGCAGATTCCAAATGGCTTGAGTGAATGAGACGCAAATAAATGGCTTTAGTTTTCAAAGTGGTTAAGAGACAGGCTGAGATAAGAGTTTCCGCAGGGAAGCTGGGTTTGTCTGACTTGAAATTCTCCATCTGGTGCCAAAGAAGAGAGTGAGAGCTTTCAGATTCTTTATTAAAAGAGGTCTCCAGGATTCCATCTTGCACTGCCTCTACAAATTATATAGCCAGTGCTGGTTTTAACGAAGCAGATACAAAGATGCTTATTAGGGATTTACTACTGTGAAGGGAAGAAGGGAAGCAAGATTGGGCAGAAGGAGAGATTGGACTGTCACAGAAGCCCAGTAAAACTCAATATCCCCTGAGTGGAGCGAAATGGCCATGATTTTATTTCCTCCTGTGCTTATTCAAAGAAGGGAAGCTGCACACCTCTCAGAGCTAGGGGGCAAATCTTTCTCTGAAGGGAAATCTGAGTGGGTTCATTTCTATATTTACCAGGGTTAAGCAACTATTCAATATCTTGATATTTTTTGTAGGTCTTTGAATACAAATTAAAATATTTGATTTTTTCTGTAAATTAAACATAAGACAGAAGTAAAGGCCTTAGAGACACCCATATTAATAGGTCACCAAAAGAGCATAGAATTTATTGTAAAAGAAGTGGCATTCAGACTTCATCATTTATTAGATCCATGACTTCTTAGTAGACATGGAAAGCTCAGCTTCTATGACGGTTAGTTTTTCTTTGATGCAGATGGTAATGATACAAAAAAAATGTTTGTTGTGAGCAATAAAAATATGAAATAACTGTTGATGAAAAAAGGTTTTATATAAATGTTAGTTATCTTCAAGAGCTTCAAAGTATAAACATTGTGACCTGTGCTTAGGTCACTCAAAATTCTGTTCTTTTGTGGTGGAAGAAAGTCTTAAACTTAGAGTTGATTCAGTATATTATATTCTATATTGCCCCTTCTGTTAATAACCTATTTTCAAGAGCAAACTTTTATTCATAATAAAATGTTCATGCCCATCAATGATTACTGTCTACTATTTCTACTTTATTTACCAAACTCAGCTGAATTACCTGAAGATCATCAATAGAAAATAAAGTTTTAAATTGATCAGAGCATATTTCTTACTCATTTCAGTGTCTTAACAAGGGGTTACTGGTATCTTCTACAAGACATCAACATTTTATTTCCTCAAGTTATATTAAAAGGCTTCTGTTTAACCATTTCTTGTTTTATCATGACATTTATGGGCTTTTGCAGGGCTTTTTGAGGATAAATCTATGCATATCTAACATTCTCCACAGCTTTGAATTTCTTATACTCAAATTACAAATAAAAATATAAACAAAGTGTAAATCCTCACCCAAGTCACCAAGGGTAAAATAGCGTCCCAATTTAGTTAGGGCTCTACCTCAAGTACATAGAGACAAGTCTTCAGTTCATGGTTAAAATACATATTTCAAAGTGAGTAGAAAAGGAAATAAACAGGTCCCATATTTGAATGATAAAAGTATGAAACTTGCTCAAATTCCCTTGTAAACCAGGTTGTGTAATCTCATGATGTCTCTGGAGGTTTAAAAGAAAGAGCCATTGCATCATAATATTGTCTATGTTTCTTTCAGGTTCTAATTTTTTTAATTGAAGTCTTAAGACAGGTTTGGATGTTTAAAATTAAAGTGTTTGCATCACTTAAAATTCTATGGTTCTTCCTTTTCTTATAGTGTTTAATGTCATGTAGGCAAACCCTGTCCCAATTACACAGGAACAGATTTGTCATTCCTGGTCTCTGAAATAGCTCGGAATAAAATTGGAGAGAGAAGGTGTATATACTTGTATTTATGTGAGATTGGAAATGCCAAATAGAACTGTACACATATACTTCATAGGAATCTTAATAGGAAAGTGATCATTTTAGAAACTCATCCTGAGCTTATTTCTCCATTTACATATTTGTTTATTTTAAAACTCAATTAAAGAAAGCTAAGGAAACATTTAGCTCACTGATATTTTGAAATAAACTAACATCTTATTTGCGTATCCAATACCACGGTGCAGGGATATTTGAAAATGTCAAGAAAAAAATAAAATATTACTGTTTTTCTCAACCCCTCCCTCTTTTTTTTCTCCCCTCTGCTACACTGTGCTAGGTATAGATGTCCTATTTAATCCCTGACTGAGAAATGTAAAATGTCATACTATTAAGTTAAAATGGTAAAAAGTGTGCCCTTTTGAGTACCATTCTATTGACCAAACCCTGCATCAGACATGAATGTGAAAATAGGGGGAGAAATATGCTACATTTCTATATTATAATTGTTAGACCTAGAAATCTATACCTTGATAAGAGAGAATGAGAGAGAGAGAGAGAGAGAAACAATGAGAATTGGAATCATTAAGCATGCAGGCATATACTGCTATATATAAAATAGATAACTAATAAGGACCTATGGTATAGCACAGGGAACTCTACTCAACACTCTGTGATGACCTATATGGGAACAGAATCTAGAAAGGAGTGGATATATGTGTATGTATAACTGATTCAATTTGTTATACAGCAGAAACTAACACAACATTGTAAATCAACCATACTCCAATAAAAAATAATTTAAAAAAGAAGGTAAGCAGAAAGGTAAACTAAAAGTAGTGTTGTATTTGATTCTCTTGATACTCAAAGAAAAGTTGGTCTAATTATCAATTATCTCAACTTGATACTTTCTTCAGAACATATGCTCTACCCCTCCATAGCTATTAAAAAGATTAACAGTCACGATCACAGCACTTGAATAGAACAATGCAAGTTCATTTAGGCTAATCTGATATCTTAAAATAGACCATCATAAAAATCACTCCAGAAAGATGAGAATCTATTTTTAAATGCTTCCAGAAAAAAAAAGTAGTTTTATCTTCCTCAGTTTATCAGTCCTGACCACGAAAAAAAGGCTGCCTAATTCTAAATCTAATTTTAAATTCTGTTATTTAATCATACACTTTTATGCTGAATATTAGTGAAAATGTGAACTTACTCCTCTCAAACTTTAGAAGTTTTCTTTCAGCTTCTCTTTTTCTAGTCCACTTACTCAAAGCATGGTTCTTGGACAATTTGTATTAGAATCACCTCATACATTCTTTAAAATGCAGATACCTACCTGCAGATCAGAATATTTGGACATGATAACAGAAAATCTACTTTTGTAATTTAATTTCACTTTTTAACAAATTTTAATGATCTAACAGTAACTAATGTCAAGAACACTTTTGACCTAACACTTTCATTATTATAATTATAATTCTACCTTAAATTCTCATCTGATTACTCACCTCCATAAACAATTCATCATATTCTTATGATATCAACATAGTCTTAGAATTTTGTCACAATTGATCAAAATAGTCATTCCCCCTAAGAATCTCTAAAGTCTTTCAAAAATTCCAACACATATCTATTGAGCACTTTTTCTACTGTTCTATATTTTAGGGGAACAGAGCAGTAAAACAAATTAAAAAATAATAACCAATGTCATTGTGGAGCTTACTTTCTACTAAGGAAGGGTACAGACAATAAATAACACAAATAACCCAAATATATTAAGAAGATAATACACACTAAGGAGAGTGGAAGTGCTAGAAGGGGATTGTGATTTTAAATAGGACACTCAGTGAGTAAATATGTTCAGATTTTTGAGTAAAAATTTAAATGAGATGAGGTGAAGGAGGAAATCAAACAGATGTCTGGAAAGACCACCCATAACAGAGAAAAAAGCAATTACAATGGCTCTCAGTCAGAAGTACAGCTGATGTACTTGAGAAATCACAGAGAAAGAACTGAGATTGGATGGAACTGAACAAGAGAGAAGTCGGAGGTGACAACGGATATGTAGAGAGAAGACCCTGGATGAGATGCAGAGCCACTGGAGGATTTTAAGCAAAATAAGGACCTGGTTTGACCAAGTTTGAAAGAATTCCTCTCTCTGCTCTGTGGAGAACATGTTGTAGAAGGAGCAAGGATGAAAGCAGGGAAACCAGATAGAAATTATTGCAATAATATCAGAGAGAGATGACAATGCTTTGGACCGGGGTGAAAGTCATGATTGGGGATTGGATTCTGGATATGTTTTAAAGATACATTCAAAAGTATTTTCTTATTTTTTGGTTATGGAGAAAGAGAATGAAGAGTCATGATTCCTTTGAGGTATTTTTGGCTTCAGTAACTGGAACTGTAGAGTATGCATTGAGTCAAGAAACACTACAGGTGGAGAAAGTTTGGAGGGACCAAAGATTGATTTTCAGCATTGTAAGTCTGGGAGATAATCAAGTGGAAATATCAAGTATCCAAGTAAATACAGGGGTCTTCTGTTCAAGGGATAAAGTCAGGCTGGATCATATGATGGGATTTAAAGGCACCAGATTGAATGAAGTCACGTTGGGAGAGAAGTAACCTAAGGAAAGTCTCTGGGGGACTCCATTTAAGAGATCTGGCGCTGGGACTTCCCTTGTGGCACAGTGGATAAGAATCCGCTTGCCAATACAGGGGACACAGTTTTGAGCCCTGGTACGGGAAGATCCCACATGCCATGGAGCAACTAAGCCCGTGTGCCACAACTACTGAGCCTGCACTCTAGAGCCCGTGAACCACAACTACTGAAGCCCATGCGTCTAAAGCCCATGCTCCACAAGAGAAGCCACCACAATGAGAAGCCCGTACACCGCAATGAAGAGTAGTCCCCGCTCACCGCAACTAGAGAAAGCCTGAGCACAGCAACAAAGACTCAACGCAGCCAAACAAACAAACACAAAGAGATCTGGTGCCAAAGCAGGGAGTGGGGGATCTCATCCATGATTTCAAAAGTTATCTGCAGGTCAAGTTAAGAGATGGCGTGAGAATTCACCATTAGATGTATCAACATAGAAGAATTGTTGACATTGGTGCAAGCAGTTTTAGTAAAGTGGAGGATGAGAAGCAGTAACCAGATTAGAGTGAATTTAGGATACAATGGAAAGAGAAATTTATATCTCTCAAATATATACACTTGCCATGCTCAGTTTTGCCCTTTCCATGTCATTTTATGAACAGCTTATATATTTTCCATTTTTTCTCCAACCAATTAGATCACTTTTAATTGATGAATTAAATATAAATATACACTTCTAAATGTTTACTTTTTATTGTTGATTCACAGTCTGCATTATTAGCAACATTGTCATTATTGGGAACTCTGATAAAGTCTATCCTACCTCTCATAACAAGAAAGGATTTTTCTGAATTCTATCCAGGTAGTTGGATGAATTCCTATTTGCAAACAATATATGTTTTTTAATTAGGATGACGTGTCAACAGATTTATGGCAACAAATCTTACCTATTTCCCTTTAACTCAGTTGAATTTTTCAGTTCTTATAACAACCAAATGCAAAATGTACAAAGCTAAGCACAACATTTTCTACCACAAACCATCTTGTCTCAGCTCGCCTGATGCTATTAACAGCAATATTGTCACACTTAAAAAAGCTTAAGTATCTGAGGACTGTTTAAGTTGGATACAACCAAACAAACTGCTTTAGTGGATCCTCAAACTATATATGAATAACAACATATAGCAATAACATGTTATTGTATCAATGCCGTATATTAATTCTACTTTTTAAAAAGCAGTAACTAACCATCTTAGAATTATTCACATCCTAAATGGTTAAACTATATTTAAAGGAGCAAAGACACAAACTCTTAGCAATCCAGAACTCTCTGCTCTACAGAACAAAATGCTTTCAAGTATCATCTTCCACCAAACTACAGATTAAAATTTGCTAGTAACTTAAATAGTAAAATGCAATTCAAATATTCAGAGACACGTCCACATTTATTATTTCAACTGTTTAATTTTCCTTCGGGTGCATGTATTAATTAATTAATGTGCTGGCCTTCCTATGTGATGACTTGCTTAGAGAGGTAGAATTATTAATAAAGAATATTTTTCTTGCTTTAGCATATTTAGGGCAAAGACCAAATGCTCGAGATATTTAAACTTATTTTAGCTTATGACAAGCTTAAAAAGAGCAGGAAATGTGTCCCAGATACACTCTATAAGATAAAAATTGAGAAAACAATGACATAAAAGCTGGGCAAAAAAGAAAAAATGCACACACACAAAAATAATTCTTACAAGTCCAGTTCTTTTAAACACTAAGAAAACTAAAGAGAAAAGCACCATAATAATGATAAGTTGAGTAGAATCAAAATTTCAGAATGAATATAAAGGACACAAAGTCATCTAAAAAAAGGAAAAGTTGTTTTAATCCAAAAACTGTTACTGGAATCCAAAAGAATCTCATCCCTCGTTAAAAAAAAATACATTAGCAAAAATTTTGGAAGGGGGGAGCATGCTTTAGTAATCTATAATTAACTACTAATTTTTACATACTGTCCTCACGAATTGAAATAAGCCTTATTTGAAAAAGTCTGGAACATATGGTTCAGGATAACCCATATCTTCTGTTGCTCAACATCTCAACTCTGTAAGAACATTCTTCTCCATACAGATATAAACAGGGTCAGTTTATCCGTTAGGCACTGTAGGCATAGTAGGTCAAAGAAAACATTATAAAACAATATTAATATATTATTACATCAATCCTTTTGTAAAATATAATTTTGAATTGTGTTTAATAGAAGAAGGGACCCACAAATGTAAAAGTGTCTAGGGCCTACAAAAATCATAATGTGACCCTGGATTGTGAACCAAATCAGTCAAATCAAATCCCATACATATATATTCTATTACCAGAAGGTGAGAAATTTCCTCCTTCCTTTTGCTGAAAGTGAGGTTAAGCTCCTTTGCCTTTGAGTTCCTAAGGAAAACAAAAGGTAAGAAAAGACTTTGAAATCATATTATATTTATTCTCATTCAGAATGCTTTTGTATCTACTTTTGAAAGGCTCTTTGGTCTTTAGACATAGGTACTTTACCTTGAAAATTATGAGTAGAAAATTTGATCCCCTCTGTGGTAGAGAGTATATTGCTCAGAAGCAATGTGGAATAGGCAATGATCACATGTTTTGGACTCATATGAGATATCTCAGCTCTGGTGATTTTAGGTTTGTATGTTTGGGCAATTTTCTTTCCTTTTTTAAAAATTTTATTGAAACATAGTTGACATACAATATTATGTTAGTTTCAGGTACACTACATTGTAATTTGACATTTATATACATAATGAAATGATCACCACAATAAGCCAATAACCATCTGTCCCCATACAAATTTATTATAATATCATTGACCATATTCCTTATGTTGTATATTACATCCCTGTGACTTATTTATTATATAACTGGAGGTTTGCACCTCTTAATTCTCTATACCTATTTTGCCCACCCTACCCTCCCTTTTGGCAACCACCCATTTGTTCTCTGTATCTGAGTCTGTTTTTCTTTTTGTTTGTTTGTTTATTTGTTTTGTTTTTTAGATTCCACACGCAAATGAGATCATGTGGTATTTGGCAATTTTCATAACATTTCTATAATACCTTTCCTCTGTATGTAAAGAATGAGTATCATGACATATAACAGGATGGCTATGATATTTCATTGGCAACCCCTAAACTCAAACAGTCTTTCTTCAATGCCCACATAGCAGAAAATTTCACCAATATTCACCAACATGCTCAGAACAGAAACACTTGGCCTGAACCATGAACCCTATCTTTCACATCCTGGTTTGATCAACCACCATTTTCATCAGCTCAACTTGTCTATACCACTGATATCTCTCTTCCTGACCATATCATTAGCCTTCAAATTGTTCAGCTTCTGTGACTCTTTTTATCTGATAATCTGTAGACCACATAGAGGCTAGAGTTGTCTTTTTAAATTAGACATCAATTTATTACATCACCAATGCTTCCAACAGACTATGCAACATCTCTATTAAACTATGACCTTCAAGCACCTTTGATATGGGCCCTTTCTATCTCTCTGACTTCATTTCCTACTTTTCTAGCTACAATGGGTTTTTAGTCTTTTATTTAAAATAAACTTTAATTTTAAAATAGTTTTAGATTTTTCAGAAAAGGTGTGAAAATTTTCCATATATCCCATAACTAGTTCCTCTATTACTGACATTTTACATTAGTATGAAATACTTGTCACAATCAATGAACCAATATTGATATATTACTATTAAGTAAAGTCAATAATTTATTAAGATAGCTTAAGTTTTTACTTAATTTCTTTCTTCTACCCCAGAATATCATCTATATTACATTTAGTTGTTACAACTCCTTCAGCGTCTCATGGTGTGACAGTTCTCAGACTTAAATGACCTTAATGGTTGTGAGAATGATTGGTAAGGTATACTGCCGAATGTCCCTCAACTGGAAATTTTCCAATATTTTTCTCATGACCACACTGGAGTTAATGGATTTTGAGAGAAAGACCACAGAGGTAGTATGTCTTTCTCATCACATCATGACATGTCAATGGGATGTAATATCAACACAGTTTACCACTGTTGATGCTAACCTTAATCACCTTGCTAAGCTTGTGTTTGTCAGTTTTCTCTGCTGCAATATTACACTCCCCCCACTTTTCCATACTGTGTTCTTAGGCAGCAAGTCATAATGTGCATTCCACACTTAAGGAATTTAGGAACTTATGCTCTACTTTGAGAGTGGAGTATCTCCATAAATTACTTGGAATTCTTTTCAATGGGATATTTGTCTATTCTGTCCCCATTTCTTTATTCATTCATTCATTTATAATAGTGTGGATTCATAGAAATTTAATTTATATTTGGGGTTATAATTCAGTACTATTTTATTTTGTTGCTCAATAGTTCCACCTTTACCTATTGGAGGCTCTTCAGGGGAGTCCTGTGTCCCTTTGACATACCCCCATCATTTTTTTATATTGTTTCATATTTTTTTGTTAACACTTCTTTACTTTCTGGCATATAAGATGCTCTAGGCTCACTTTGTGTACTCCCAGCTCCAATCCTAGAGTTGGCCATTTTTCTAAGGAGTTCTTTTTACTCGTACTGGAGAATGGTATTGGAAACCAAGATCTGGGCACTAGGCATGCTCATTGCTACAAGGGTGTCATTACTACCATGTTTTCTCAACCTACAGAACAATGCCATCCATATATGTTAATATGCTAACTCATGTTTGTACATGTAGCTATATATTTCTCTATGTATCTACATATAGAGGGAAATGAGTATCATGATAAACTAAATATAAGTCCATTCTGATGTCTCCAATTCTAGTCCACTTGGATTCTAGCCTTCTCCCCTTGCATGTCTGTGACCTGCCACTACAACAGTGAGAAACTGGGTTCCATGATCCACCATTCATTAATTTAATTGTTTAATTCCAATGTATAATTTCAGTGGTTCCAGAATTGTTAACTGATATCCCCTTGGGTAGCAACTTTATCAACTAAAGTGCTATGTCCAATTCCTTTTGCCTTCAGTTTTACAGACTACTCATTTCCAAAGTTACTTAGGTTAGCACCCTTTTCTCCCAACACTTACAGGGAGGTTATTTCACATGTTTGCTATGTATTTTATCACAGTCTTTATTCCCCCTGGCATTCCTGACTTCCTAAATAATTTTTTAATTTGCATACAGTAAGGTTGACTCTGTTATAAATTTCCTGGTGTTTGACTAGTTTTGTAACTATATCATTATAGTCACATATAGAGTAGTTTCACCACCCTAAAATTTCCCCTACTTTACCTACTTAATCCTTTCTTCTCCCACAAATTCCTGGCAACTACTCATCTGTTTACTAGCTCTATATTTTTGCCTCTGTCAAAATTTCATCCTTGTTTTTTGCTTAGCTTGATAGTCCATTTGTTTTTATGACTAAATAGTATGCTATTGTATGGATGTACCACAGTTTATCCATTCACATATTTATCAATTTACCTATTGAAAAACATTTTTATTGCTTCCAGTTTCGGGCCATTATGAATAAAGGTGCTGTAAACATTCATGTGCAGGTTTTGAATGAACATAAGTTTTAAATTCAAATTGTTAAAAACCGTAGAACATTAGCACTGGATCATATGATAAGACTTGATTTAGTATTATAAGAAATCACCAGTTGTCTTCTAAAATGGATATACCATTTTTCATTTCCACCAGCAATGAAATTCCCACCAGAAATGAAATTTCCTATTGTTCTACATATCAGCAGCATTTGGTTTTGTCAGGATTTTGGATTTTAGCCATTCTAACCTGTGTGTTGTAATATCTCATTTTGTTTTAATTTACATTAAAGTATGTTGAGCATCTTGTCACATACTTGCTGTCTGTATATCTTTTTTGGCAAGGTGTCTGTTCAGATATTTGCCAATTTTTAAAATTTTATTGTTTTTTTTCTTATTATTGACTTTTGACAATTGTATATTTGTATTCGAGTTTGTTATCAGATATGTGTTTAAAAAAGATTTCCTCCTAGTCTCTTCATTCTTTTGACAGTGTTCTTCACAGAAGAGAAATTTATAATTTTAAAATCCAACTTATCTATTTTTTTAAAAATTCATGAACAACACTTTCGGTATTGTATCAAAAACTCAACATTTAACCCACAGTTACCTAAATGTTCTCCTGTGTCTCCTAGAAGTTTTATAATTTTGCATTTTACATTTCTGTCTATGATGTATTTTGTGTTAAATTTGTAAAGGTGTAAGGTCTATGCCTAAGTTCATAGTTATTTTGTTGCTGTCGTTGTTGTTGTATGTTGATATCCAAATGTTCCAGCACCATTTTTGTAAAGACTAGATTTTCTTCACTGAAATGCCTTAGCAAGTTTATTTTTAAAAGTTATATATTTGTGTTCCATCATCTAGGCTCTCTATTCTGTTCCATTGATCTACATCTTTATTCTTTTACTGATGCACAATCTCTTATTTTCTGTAGCTTTGTACTAAGTCTTAAAAACTCATAATAGGAGCCCTCCAGTTTGGTTCTTCATCTTCAGTACTGTGAGGCCTATTCTAGATCCTTTGCCTTTCCATATACTATTTAAAATCAGTATTTTGAAACCACAAAATAACTTGCTAGGATTTTGATTTGGGTTGCATTGAATTAATAAAGTTGAGCAGGATTGACATCTTAATTATATTGATACTACCAATATATAATAATGGGCTCTCTCTCCATTTATTTAGATCTTGGATTTCTTTCATCATTGTTCTTTAGTTTAGGCATAGAATTCCTGTTCTTATTTGGTTATTTACATCCAAATAATTTTTTTACAAGGCCAGGGGAGAGGCTATTGTAAATGGTGGGTTTTTTTAAATTTCAAATTCCAATTACTTATTGATGTATATATGAAAGCAATTGACTTTAATATATTGCTCTTGCATTATATATTAACCTTGCTAAATAATTTCTTATCTTTTGCAGAAGTTTAATTTTAGATTCTTTCTGCTTTTCTAGTACATAATTTGATGCTATAAATTCCCATGAAGAACTGTTTTAAGCAATTTTTCTTTATCCAAAATATTTTGAAAAATAGTGTTTTCATTTTAAATTAGTTCAGAATTTTTTAAAAATTTTCTCTTCATACTTCTTCACCTCGTGAATTATTTAGAAGTGTGTTGTTAATTTACAAATATATGGGGATTATCCTGACTTTTTTCAGCTAATTGATTTGTAGTTATTTCCATTGTGGTCCAAGAACATATTTTGTATATGTATTTTTTTAAGTTATAAAAGTGTATTTTACATCTCAAAATGAGATCTATCTTGGTTAATATTCCATGTTAGCTTGAGAAGATTGTGTGTTCTTCTGTTGTTAAATGCAGTATTCTATAAATGTTAATTAGATTGATAGAGCTGTTAAGGACATCTATATTCTTACTGATTTCTCCCTGTCTGATCTATCAATTACTGACAGAAAGGCATTGAATTTCCCAACAATGATAGTGGATTTGATAGTTTCTCCTTTCAGTTCTATCAGTTTTGCCTCATAATTTTGACACTCTTGTTTAGGTATGTACACATTTAGGATTGTTATGTCCTCTTGGAAAATGATCTCTTCATCATTAGGTAATGACTGTCTTTATGCCCAATAATCTTGCCTGCTCTGAAGTATGATGTTAGTATAGCTATCTTGGCTTTCTTTTGGTTAGTGTTAATGTGGTATATCTTTCATTCCTCTACTTTTAACCTATCTGGGTATATATAAAGTGGGTTTCTACAGACAACACATAGGATCTAACATACTGTTTTATTCAATCTGACAATACCTTTCTTTTCATTGGTGTATTTAGACGATTCAAAATACTAGTTATTGACATATCTGGATATATATCTAACATGCTTTTGAAACTTTTCTGTTCATTGTGTATGTTCTTTGATCCTCTTTTTCCATTCATTTTCTGCCTTCATTGGTTACAATTGTACCTTTGATATGATTTAATTTTATCTCTGCTACTAGAAGAGATATAATGTATTATAATGTATTACTTTGTTATACTTATTTGTAAAATGTTTTTACTTCTTTATAAAATGCTGTTATCTTATGCTTGAATAGTATACAGATTAAAAACATTAAGACAACCCTTCATTAACTTTTAAAATTGAGTTTTCTTTGTGTTAAATTTTAACCTTGATTTAAGGTCATAGATTTCAAAGACAGAATTTTGCAAGACTAATCAAATTAAGTTAGGAATGTGGGGACCTAGAAATAGACTCTGAACTCATGATTTGATGCCAAGTTATGTGGTAAATTTAGTTTGGGCAGCCTGGGAAGTATTTTTCCCTCGTGGCTCCACCTACACTTGCCTTCTCCCATCCCTCAATATCAATTATCTTGACCTAAACTGAACATCTACAGTTTTTAGGACAAATCTTTACAAGGTAATTTTTTTTTTTTTTTTTTTTTGCTGTACGTGGGCCTCTCACTGCTGTGGCCTCTCCCGTCTTGTGGCCTCTCCCGTCACGGAGCACAGGCTCCGGACGCGCAGGCCCAGCGGCCATGGCTCACGGGCCCAGCCGCTCCACAGCATGTGGGATCCTCCAGGACCGGGGCACGAACCCGCGTCCCCTGCAATGGCAGGCGGACTCTCCACCACTGCGCCACCAGGGAAGCCCTACAAGGTAATTTTGATGAAGAAATTATGTATATTTGTTACATGAGTAGACTGGTCAAACCATATGTGCAGCATCTTTATTTTCTAAGAACTCAATATTTTAATTGATAAAACATAATCAGTCATGAGAGGACACAAGACATCCCCTTTTATGTCTTAGGATTGCTTTGATGACCTTTGTTGAACTTGTGCTCTCAGGAGAATTTAAATAATATTCTTTTTTAGACTTATGCCTATATTTGGAGTTAGGGCACATGCGTGCACACACACACACACACAAACCCCTTAAATCTGTGTGGTTAATGCTCACTCTGTATCTGTGTGTATGTTTGTACAGATGTGTATATCTGTGTGTTGGACAGTGAGGGGTGTGTGTAAAGGGATAGGGTTGGTCCTAATGAGAAAGAAGTTGGAAATATAGAAATCAAAAATCAAGATTATGTCAATCACATTTCCCTCCTCCATAATCATCCCTCCACCCCAAGTCTCACAAACCCACATGACCTTCACTTTGGATTCTAAATGTACTTACAAGTAAAGTATTATCCCAATGAAACAAAATTGCCTCTCTGGCCTCAGCTTCCAAATAGATAAAATGGAACAGGAGGAGTTATCTATACAGTTCATTTCAATTATGAAAGTTACTTTTCTATGATTTTTTGAGTTATTTATTTGAGTCTATAATACAGAAAATAATTCATCTAAATATAGTATACTGATTCACAAGTAAATTTTGGGTTTAAATATACATGCATTTTTAGATACTTTTTATGTGAAAATATTACTAAATAAAAGTGTGGGGAAAAAGAGGTGAAATAATTTACAAACTTCTGAAAATACATTGCTGATTTTTAATTACACGTCTTCTGATTTTTATATTATATTGAATAGTTTCAAGAATGAAATATCTTTTTTCTTTTGATCAAAACAATATATAAAACTATTAGAAAAAGTCAGAAAATATTGAAAATATTCATAAATCTAGAATATATATTTATACATATTGATATTTATGTATATATGTACCTTGTGCATATTTATGTGTATACGTACCTATACATGTATATTGACATACACATTCACACATGTATATATGCATGAATATATTCATATGCATATATATTTATGTGTCCATATAATACATGATAAAATAAATATTATAAAAACTTAATTATTTTTTCCACTCATCTTTTCACTAACATTATGAACAATTTTCTTTAAATATACACTTTGCATCATCATTTCTAAGGGCTGCATAGTATTTTGCTAAGTGGATATACTGTTTTTTTTATATGTGGTCCCCTATATTAGGGCACTTAATTTTTATACAATTGTTTCCTACTAAAATAATATATTTTAGTAATTACATATGCTATAGCCATATAATTATTTCCTAAGAATAAACTATAAGAGAATTTTTGGTCTCATGGTATGTTCATTTTTAATACTTAAAGATTGTACCAATGCTACTCAAAGGTACAGATTGTTCAATTTTAATTACACTTGATATTTGTTTGTGAATATACATTTATTAAAAATGTTGAACTTAATTTTTTTCAATTTGAATAGAGTTTCAACCTAATTTGAACATAAATTTCCTTTCTGTGGAAAATAACAAATTGTAAAACCCTGATTATTTGAAAATATATACATCTCCAAAATCTCAAGTAACACTCACAATGTATATTGTACCTTATTTAAAGTACAAATAGTGAGATCCTACAGGGCTTCTAAATACTGCATACACAACAACAGTGTTACTTTGGGTTGCGGCTGCTGAGTGGTCAGCTACGTTCAGTCTGTAGCTCAGTTGGTTTTCCATCTCACAGCCTGTCAACAAAGCATTTCAATCTTGGGTCTCAATAAAATGATAGATTACTAACTCTCACTGGTCCATTGGATTACTCTAAAAACCAAAAATATTAAGTCTAAAAAAGCCAGGCTACATTGATTAGAAATATTTTGTTTTCCTTTAACTTATTACTGTCAAAATAGGCAAATAATAGAAAAATATTATTTAAATATTAGAAAAATGGACTGTTTTTTTTTTTTTTTTTTTTTTTTTTCTTTTTGCGGTATGCGGGCCTCTCACTGTTGTGGCCTCTCCCGTTGCGGAGCACAGGCTCCGGATGCGCAGGCCCAGCGGCCATGGCTCACGGGCCCAGCCGCTCCGCGGCATATGGGATCCTCCCAGACCGGGGCACGAACCCGTATCCCCTGCATCGGCAGGCGGACTCTCAACCACTGCGCCACCAGGGAGGCCCTGTTTTTTATTTCTGAATAATTACTTTCTGACAGAAATAAATGTGAGGATTCTCAAATCACTAAGAATAAAAGCCATGTTTGAAATGTAGAATTGATGAATATTGCAATTACCTGAAAATCTAGAGTATTTTTTAAAATTTAATTATTAATAAAACATTTTTCTGACATCAGGAAGCTTTAATAAGGAATATCATCTTTTCTAATTGAATTCTTTTTCTAAAACCTCAGCATCTTGAATCATAAAATACAGCACTACATTTCATAAAGGTTACATTTGTTTTCACATCTGGAAAAGAATTAAATCAATAGGTATATTTGGAAGAACAAAAGTTGGATAGTATATTCCACTGGGTGAAGAAAAAGAAGATACCGCAAGGTAAAAGTAGATGTTAACAGACTAATGATCATTTTTTAATAACAGAGGGACCTTTCTGTGAAAAAAATACCAATATATATTTTTCATTGCTGTCTTCTCTTTCAGCTAACCTTTGAATGAGAGAAACTTCTGCTGATGTCAAATGACCACAAGGATATTAACAACTGGACTTGGAGCTTGTCGGCTTCTGTTGGGTATATCTCCTTTACCAAGCTGGCTCTCTTCACTACTGCCACTGACCTTGCAAACAGCTCTGACAAAGGTCGGAATGGATTCATTGATCAGCTAGACCAAGCATATGACAGTCTGTGCCTTAATTGAATCCCAAAAGGAGGCAGACTGGGTTTTTATTACAGAGGCCAGCCGATAGCACTCATTAAAAGCTCCACAGACTGTGTGGTTTACTAATTAGTTTATTATACAGACACCTTGACGATGGGCAAAGTTGTCATTTTGCCCTTTATCGCACAGGGGATGTTGTTAAAAGTTTAATCAGCTAACACTGACCAACTTAGCTTGGCAGACTGTGGATGGTCATTACTGAGGTCACCCCTGCTGTAGCAATTCTGACAGGGTCACAGCATGAACTTACAATAAAGAGAGTGTTACATAAGGTAAGAGAGCACCTGAAAGAGACCCCAGAAAAGAGATGTGCTCTGCAGGGAGTAGGAAACAGATGGGCTGTTAGGACACGTGAATCCTTTTAAAGTTTATCTTTGCCTGCCCTGTTTAACATATGCTTTCTGAAAAGATGGGGCATATAACAATCACTTTGATATGTTCATCAAAAATAAGATTGGTAACAGGTTTGGTGGGGGGCAAATATAGGGGCACCTGATTAAGAATTATTTCTCTGTGTTTTATTTAAATTTTCCATAGTTCCAGGGAAGGAAGCAAGATATTTCATACTGTTTAAACTTGCCCTAGATAGACCAAAGGAAAAGTCTTATTATAATGTAGTACTATTTTTCTTTTACTCAGAAGATCATTTTGAGCACTGCCCAGTTGTAAAAGAAAATTCTCTAATTTACCAACTTTGTCTTGTTTATTTCAAAAGTTCTTATTTTTCTAATGGGCTGCTTTCTAAAATGTATACCTAAGGAAAATTTACTTTGTGTGACTAAGCAAGATTACACAGTGTATGAAGTATAAGTGAAGCCACCTTATGAATTTGGTGAAGACTTATTAGAGGAATATAATACAATTTCAAGTTAAAAAGTATTGAGAAATTCAAAATGTAGGAAATGTATAAAGAAATATATAAAATATTATTTTTATGTCCACTGTTTGACTCCCATAATGATCCTGTTCTGTGTTCTTAGTAGAATTGGCCATGCAGTCAATCTAATTTGATTATTAAATTAGCCTCCATAACATTTTTCAACCCATAGTTTTGATTTTTGGTTCATAATTATAATAAAATTGTACCATACAAAGTAACTGTTTATGCATTTTAATAGTAAATTTCAGCTCTCTGGATGATCTACTAAGATACAGACAACCAGTTTAGAAACTAGTATCTACATGTTCTCTATGTCTTGTCCTGGGATATTCAAATCTCTAAATACCTGCATGAACCTGAATTTCAGACCCAGATTATACAATATATGAATTGTGCTGATCTGGATATGATCCTTTGAAATTGAAGCTTTTCCTAGCATATAATCTTATTTTTTTTAGCAACAGTTATCATATCTGTAATATTTTCTGAAGGTTTTGTGTTAGTAAATCCATATGGGTTAAATGAGATAAGAATGTGTTCAGACTGCACATTTATTTTTGATACAACAAATTTTAGTTTGATTCTGTCATGAAAAATATATGCAACACTGAAAGCATCTACCCTGGAGATTAAAATATAATTTAATAGACACATGATTACATTGAAGGAGGCTTTATGAAGAGAACTAAGAAATATTCTGTATTGTGTTCAAACCGCAGAAGGAATTTTAGTAAACACTGTGTATTATCCAAATTGGAATTGATCCAGGACTCCAGGCCTAATATTTAAGCTAACTATAGGGTTTGTATGAAGGAGGCATCTTCAGGGGTTCACACTTTATGGAAGTCCTGAGGAAGCTTCCCACAGAGACAGATTGTTCTGTCAAGCCCACACAGGCAAATGTTTCATCATTAACTCACTTTGGAACAAAAAATAAACTGTTCTAACAGTGGAATTTAAAAAGTATTGCTATCGTGCATGTTTTCCCCCACAAGCCATGTAGGAAATTGTGAAAAACTTTTAGTAAGGAATCTGAAACTTCATCTTTTCAAAATATTTCATCATTAGCATGCTAGTTTCAAATACTTCCAAGGCTTTATTCTATATAAAAGTTTGGCAAATTTAACTATTGAAGATAAAAATCTTTAATTTTGTACATCAAAAGACAGCTTAAGGTAATTGAAAAGTCAGATTATAGGCCATGAAAAGATATTTGCAATACATAAAACTTACAAAGGCTCAATATCAATACTGTATAAGAAATACATAAAAATCATTAGAGTAAGGGAAAATACAAATGGAAGAATGAAGAGAGACAATGATAGAAATACTTATAATGGAAGCAGGAAGACATGGGTCTAAATACATATGTATATAATACATATAACTATATAATAAACACAAGCATATGTATATAATACATTACATATATAAAATAAGTCAAGACTTATTTGTGATCAGGGGAGTGCAAATGAAGATAATAATGATATATCATTTTATATATATTTTGTTTAGCACAATTTTTAAATTCTGATAATACCAAAGGTAAAAGATGATGTGGATACATATAATTTCATATATTAGTTATACTTTGAAAATGGCTTGGCATTACATATAATGGAATATTCACATACCCCTCAACCCAATAACCATTCTCCTAGGTATATATCCCTTAGAACATTTGTCATATGTGTTTCAGGAGACCTGCACAAGATTGTTCACATCCTGGGTGCTACATTCATGACTGTCTATTTATTAAACTATAAATATATAAACCAACCAACACACAGATATACAAATAAAGTAGACTATATATATAGCCAATGATGGGGGTGTTAAAGGAAATAAGATTTTTGTCTAATTAAATTTGTGTATCTGTAGAATGAGGAGAAACAGAGAAAATCAAAAATAAATAAAATGCACATGCCCACAATGAAGAAGAAACTAAAAATGAAATCATGAAGCAATAGATGCTGGAGCTTCCTGGGTAGAGATAAGAATTTTTGATCTTGGTAACCTAGGCAGTTGGTTTTTATTTCCACTCAGGGACAGGAGATAAATCCTTTGGCCCAGGTGAGGAGTTAGAATGAATACTACTGTATAAATCTATTACTTTCAAAGTATTATATGCTCTCTGTGAAAGAATGAGCCAAAAATTCAGGTAGATATTTAAGAGAAGTCTAAGCCTGAATTCTGGGTAAGAAAAGAAAATTCCTGTGAAGCTTAACCAATGCCTTGATTCTCAAGACAGTTTGGAGTCTTCATTATCTGTATATCCTGGGAGTACTCATGTCAAAAATTAACATAAAAAAGGAATACATATGTCACTATGATTATTGATATTTGACAACACACAGAATAGGAAACGATTTAAACCACAACTTGATCCTGTTATAATATAAAGATAATTTTTAAAATATATTATTATGATTAACATAAATAAAATATCTTAAAATATACACAAGCTATAAGTAAAAGATAAGATACTATGAAATTGTTAAAGAGAGAAAAAGAATAGTTAAAACTATGGAAATAAAGAATATCCAGAACATGGTTACTTAAATTTTTAAAATATTAATATAAATTAAAATGCAATTAAACAAATGAACTGATATAGCTAAGGAAGGAATTAGTGAACTGGAATATAAGAATGAGTAAATTAAATAGAATGCAACTCAGAGACTAATGAAATAAAGAATATAGGAATGACATCAATAGATATAAGCAGTAGAAAAAAGAAGTCCAGCAGCTCTCTTTTTGCAGTTCCAAAAAAAAAGAAAATAAGGTCATGCATTATTTGAAGTATTAATGGATGTCAAAGCATCAACCATAAAACTGAAAGTGAAAACAGATTTCCCAGAAAGAAAAAAATAGACTAATTATTTTGTCCATTCAGACATTTTAAGTGGGTTTTTTTTGTTGTTTATGACAATGAAACACACTTTAGAAAGCAAAAAAATTTGAGGTCTTAGATGCATGCAAACAAACTTAACATGTAACATATTTTATTTCTTTATTTGCTTATTTTTTATCTCCCACAGAGAATGCAAACAGTGTGAGAGCAGACCCTTTTGTCTCTTGTCCTCTTTTGTTCACTGTTTACTTAAAAGAATGTAACACAGATTGGCAATAAACATTTCAATAATGAATGAAAGAAAGCAAACAATAATATTGTTTTGTCATGAGCTAATATTCATTCAAAATGTAAACCAAATCTGTTTTTCCTTTCCTTAACCTACCACAGATTCTCAATTATTTAGATACATATATATATAAAAGAACTGTAAAGTACTTGGAAGAAAATATATGAGATATCTTCTGTGAGATTAGAGTATGAAGGATTTAATGAACATGACCAAAAATTCACTAGCCAATTCTTAAGTGATCAGAATGATCCCCCCTTATTAACCAGCCTGAACACTGTGCACAGTGGTCTCCAGAATCCCAAGTGGAGATCACAGCCTCAGACTTTTCTTCTGAATTTTCTGAAATATCCCTGAACTTTTCCTGGAGTGGAGATTGTAAAGACATGCCTTTCAACATTTCACTTTTTATCTCTTTCCCTCTCCCTGTTGTTTCTCAACTAAATATAATATGGCTATTAATAACTTTGTAGGAAAGGTCTTTCCCCAAGGTAAAACAGCAGTGCTCTTAAGATCACCTGTCTTTCACTTGTTTAAAGCTTTCTAATGTTTTTATCTCTGGGTAGGTGATTCATGGGAAAAAATGGAAAGCTCTCAGGTCCTGTTAAACAAAGTGAAAGTTGGTGTTCAAAATACAGTAAATAAATGTTTAATTCTTTCAGTTATGTGGATAATATCATAGAAACAAAAAAGAAGAAGTGAAACAGGAGGAAACAATGTAAAGCACATGGACAGAAAATAGATATTTATAGAGAATAATAGGCTGAAAACAAAATGGTGTGGCATTTTTGCAGTTTAAGTATAAATAATTTAATTTGCTTGATAAAGTAGATTAAATTCAACAAAATGTTAGCCCTGAATTTTTATTTCTTATAAAGTTGTTATGTAACATTATTTTAATTGATATTCAGAATATTATGAACCTAAAGATTCAATTACTTACAGTATTGAAACAATCTTTCTGTATAATTTACAAAGTGCTTTCACCAGCATCTCATTTGATCCTCCTAACAACCTCAGATAGGTAAAAATTTTAATTACCAGTCCAAGATACAAAAATTGAAGTTTAGCAAGTCAACTTAGATTATCATTCTGTTAATTTAAGCTGTTGGCAATTTTCTTTCTCTTATATGACCTCATGGTATTTGTAAAGATAACGTTTTAATACAAAAACAGTCATGTCTCCAATGGATAAGATCAATTTAGTCTAGTATATCTCGATCATAAAAAGAGCTCATCTTGTGATGACATAGTTGTCCTTCCTGGTATTAAATTTCAAGTCTAAGTACATATACCTTAAAGCACTGGAGTCCATTGATTCTGGATGAATTGTCTCACAAAAAGATTTAGAGAAAGATTAGAATGATGAAACAGTAATTTGGAATCACAATTAAATGTGAGTGAAAATAACACATCCTAATATCTTACTGGAAATGTAAAAGAAAATTATAAAACATGAATAAAGAGAAAAGTGGTCATTAAGAAAGAGGAAATGTTCAACAGTGTAAAATACAGTTGGTCCTTTGTATCCATGGGTTCCACATCAGTGGATTCAACAGACATCAAATTGAAAATATAAAAAAAGAAATAAATTCCAGAAAGTTCCACAAAATAACATTTGAATTTGCTGCAAGCTGGCAAGTCTTTACATAGCATTTATATTGTATTAGCTATTATAAGTAATCCAGAAATAAAGTATTCAAGAGGATGTGCATACATGATATGCTAATACTACACCATTTTATATAAAGGGCTTGAGCATCTGTGAATTATGGTATCTGTAGGGATAGAGTAGGGAGTGAGGGCCCTGAGACCAATCCCCAGTGGATACTGAGGGATGACTGTACTCCTCCAAAAAATTCAGTGGGAGAGAAAACTGGATTATAATGTGTATATTATTTAAGATAATGCAAAGAAGATAGGCAAATATCATATAGCAAAGGTCCATATAGGGCATATAAAAGATTTTGGTTTGTTTCCACTTGATTGAGACATAATTTATATTCAGTTACCTGTGCCCATCTGAAGAATATATTTCAAAGTGTTTTGACAAGAGTATATAACACCTGCACATCAAGGATTTCTAAATTAATTCTAAAGAGCAACCGGAACCCATTAGGTTTAGCAATCAAACGTTATTGGAGGTCTCCGAGAAATTAATCAGTAAAGTTTGAGAATAAGTAGGCTATAACCCCCAGGAGTGTCTGCTATAACTCTTCTTACTTAGTAGTTCTTAGTTGTGATATATAGCCTAATAGAACAAATCCTTGATATGATAGCTGGCATATTATTACCAAAGTTTCTTAATTTCAACCCTGCATGAATTCAGAATTATGTGGTACATGTCAGTGATCAAACTCACAATTTATTTTGGCATACATGAATGTTGATTATTTGGTCTACTAAAATTTGGGAGTACAATTCTCCTTTACGTTGTAAATATTATCTTAAAGATAAGTCTGTACAACAATCAGTTATTGACATAGAAGGAACACTGAATTAAGTCAGGGAATCTATGTGTTGGCCTGTAAAGGAAAAACACTCCTGTTTCTTCTGTCTACTGTAAGGGAGGAAAAAGCTTCCCTTGACCCCCTTAGGGTCCCTGGCTGGTCTGGAAATTAAACAAGACAGATTAACAGAAGAAAAGCATGCACATTTTATTGAATTTTTACATATACATGGAACGTTTCAAAGAGAATGAAGACCGTAAGAAGTGATCAGAGCAGGAAGCTTTTATACATTTTAGACAAAGAAACAATAAATTTTTAAATAATTGACAAAACAAAGGTGTTTAGGCTACACAAGTAAAAGGTGAAGAAGTAAGAAGATAAGAGTTAGTTTAACAAGGTTTGTTTGTACAGATTTCTTGGTCCCAAATTCCCATCTCTGGTGATAAGAATGTCTTCCTCCTCCTGGTACAGGGAGGCTACCTTTCACATAAGAGTTTTATGACTTGTTCCAGAGAAGAAGGTGAAGGGGGAGAGGTCAGAGTGTCCTTCCTGCTTCTGCATTAAAAAAAAAATCCTTCAGCTTAAGATATTTAATATGCCAAGGTGCCATATTTTGGGGTAGTGTATCCTGAACACTACTTGCTACTCTATTACTAGTCTCAAGAATTCTGGCCACCAAATGTGTAGGGCTTTTCTCCACATAAAGCAATTCTCAGATACTAGCTGGGTCTCCCATAATTCAACTCAATTATGACACTATCTACCTGGAGATAGCATCAGATCCCACAGATTAAGGGCTCAATCCTATAAAACTGTCCCCAGTTCAGATAGCAATTGCAAGTCCAGGTTGTCACATGTGCTTCTAAGCAATAGGCAATAAATCAGAGGTTCCCCTGATACCCTTCTCATGCTCCATAATTTGCTAGAGGGGCTTACAGAACAGAGGAAAACAGTTCACTTATTAGGTTACCAGTTTATTATGAAAGGATACAGTAACAGCCAGATGGAAGAGTTGCATAGGATGAAGTATGGGGGGAGGGGTGCAAAGATACCATGCCCTCGCCAGGCATGCAACCTCCCAGTACCTCCCTAAGTTCACCAGCTGGAAGCTCTCAGAACCCCATACTTTGGGAATTTTTCTGGAGTCTTCATTATATAGGCATGGTTGATTAAATCACTGACATTTGGTGAATAATTCAAACCCCAGCCTCTCTTCTCCGTTGATCAGGGAGTTTGTTTAATATTTATGCCCAAATACATTATGCATGTTAAACATTATAAAATATTTTGTTGTGATTTATAACAAGAAATATATACAGTGTTTGGTCTTCAACACTTTTCCTGGCATAGAGCTCCTAAACCTTTGGAATTTCCTGTGATGAGAGGGATCAATTTGTCCTTTGTTATGTTAATGAAGAATGGGGGCTGGTTTCCATTAAATCTAAACATGTGATTAGATGGTTGGAACTTTCAGCCCTCCCCACCTCACACCCCTCCCCACCTCACACCCCTCCCCCAATTATGGGGAGAGGAGAAGGGCTGGAGACTGAATTCAAACCCAAAGACCAATAATTTAATTAATCATACCTATGCAATGAAACCTCCATAAAAAACCAAAAGGGTAGGGTTCAGAGAGCTTCTAGCGGGATGAACATGTGGAGATTTGGAGAGAGTGCTGTGCTCAGAGAGCATGGAAACTCCTAGCCCTTCCCCCATACCTTGCCCTAAGTATTTCTTCCATTTGGCTATTCCAGAGTTATATCTTTTCATGATAAACAGGTAACCTAGTAACTAAAATGTTACTCTGAGTTCTGTGAGTCACTGGCAAATGAATGAATCCTAAGAGTCATTGGAACCCCCAATCTAAACCTGTCAATGAGAAGCCCAGGTGACAACCTGGAGTTGTGGTTGGAATCTGAAGTGAGGGAGGGCACAGTCTTATAGGACTGAGCCCTTTAACTTGGGGATTTGATGATATCTCCATAGACAGTGTCAGAATTAAGTTGAGTTGTAGGATATCCAGCCGGTGTTGGAGAATTGCTTGTTGCTTGGGGGAAACCTTGCACACACATTGAAATTGGGGGTCCAGATCCCTTTAGTTACACCTGTCTATGCTTATAAATATTTACAATATAAGTATTTATAATGTGTTTATATTTTTGAGATTTCATCATTTCTGGTATAGATTTAATATATAGTATCTTTATTCTTCACTTTGTGCCACACATTTTAGGCATAAGAAGTAGATATCACTGTATTCATTAATTTTTTTCAGAGTCTAATCAATTGTAATTAGTGCATTAATAGCTTTATATAATAAACAACATAAGTGAAACTGTAATCTTTAAGGGGGAAACCCTGAAATTTACTATTACACTGAATATTGGCAAAGATAACTGCTTCCTTCGAACTCAGAAGTCAACCAGGTTTTTTGAAGTGCTATGTAACATCTTTTATTTTTAGTACTTTTTTATGATTTGAGCAGATTATTTTTGACTAATGAGGAACGCAGCCCATATTAGTGATTATGAGAATTGGCTTTAATATCAATATTGTCTCGATGATCAGATTTTTTTTTGATATCTGATGTTCAGAGAAAAAAATCTGAGTTTCCAGCTGTGCCTTTAAAATTGCTTTATTTTTTCCAAGACAGAGATAATTTATTTCATTCAGTTGACAATAACAAGGGATTTTAATTTTTTGATGTGTTATTAGTGTTCAGGTTGGCTTTCATCAATGTACTATAATGTATTCATAATAAGTGTTTTCATTGTATGGCATAAATATTTTCACTACTTAGATAATAAAGCATCTCGGAGGAGAGTAGAAATGCGGCAAAAGCCAATGAAAGAAATCTGTGACAAGAAACAGTAAGAAGCTTCTAGGAAATTTGAAAGAGATATAGATGTAATATATTATGTTGAAAAGTATAAGCAAAGGTAGAAGTTGAGAATCACAAAACAGGGAAAAAATGGGGGAAGAATAAGTGGGAGAAACATAACACATGAGTTCAAAGGTAAATATTGAAACTTCTTCTGAATTGAAAATATTATACAAAATATTTGCTTTAAACATTACCTTCTCTCCAAATTCTAAGAAAGTCATCTAACATCCTATTGATGGTAAGAAGACAGATGAATGCTGAAAATAAAGCAAAATTCTGTAGTTTTTCAACATCCAAAAAATAACTATAAGAAAATGTAGTTGAAGCAGCATAATGCTTAATAATAATCTGAACAAAAAGCAAAAAGTATACATATTAAATAAATTTCTCTGTCCTTTAGGACACCAGATATTGTAAATCTACAAATATTTCTTCAATTGATCTATAATTTAGGTACATTTTTATCAAAATCTTAAAGGGACTTCTTTTAAATGTGATAAGATGATCAATTCAGAAAAATATACCCAAGGGATGTCACACACACACACAAATGGAGCATGTCTTGTACAAGAACTTACTATGAGCAAAAGGTAGTATTTTTATGTTGGTTGGAAAACAATGGGATTTCCCACCCCAAAAAATATTATTTTGGAGTATTAATTTTTAATTTGGTGAAAAATAATACTACATGACTTTGTAGCTCAAGATCCTCAAATTAATTTAAGATATGTTAACTACCAAATTATAAAGAAAATAAACCTTAAGATTAGTAGAAAATATATAGGTAAGGCTTTATATTACCCTGTTTTTGGAAAATTGTTCACCAACCATGACCTATATTCTGAAGAAAAGTATTGCTAGATTTGAGAAAAATAACTTGCACACACACACACACACAAGCACACACACACACACACACACACACTTTTATACCAGGCAGAAGAAAATTAGCACAAACAGCAAAGGGTAAAATAGCCTGCCACACCTGGGAGACAGAGTTACCACCCTTGATAAAGAACTGTTACAAAAATAGGATTAAAAAGTTTTTCAAAGGAATCAAAATGCAATTCATCCTAGGTCATTGCACAAAAAATATAAATAACCAGTAAGTAAATGTTGTTTCACTTCACAAGTGACTTGATAAATTAAAATGGAAGATAATTTTGCACAAATATATATTTTTTTAATTTACAAAATGTAATATTCATTAAAATGGGGGAAATTCTTACTTAAACTGAATACCAGTGAGAGTAAAAACATCTTTCTGGAAGGCATTTTGCCAATGTTTCTTAAAAGAATTAACTGTAAGTGGACTGTTGATTTATTAATCCTTTAATGAATTTATCTTAAGATATCAATTGGACAAATGAACAAATATGTATGTAAAAGTTATTCATAGTTTTATACTAAAATTTGAATTACCTTAATATTTAGCTGGAATTAACTAAAATGTGCAAAGATAGGTATTCAGTACTGTCTCATCCACTTATAATAATGGAGTATGACATAGCCACAAAAAAAATGGAAAAAATAAAAGAACGAGAGGAATATATAACAGAAATATTGTTTGCATATATTTTAAGTGAAAAAAGATCAAACAGTCTGAATTAAATAATTTTCTAAAAACCATGAATTCCCTTTTCAGATGCATTTTGTTTAACATAAAAGTAAACTTTAGTAAACTTTAAACTGCATATATGTGTAGATGTGAGGAAATATTGTTGCCACTGAATGTTTCAGATAAAACCAAATTTTGAAACTCAACTAACCACTTTGCATTTACAGCTCATTTTAATGTGGGGAGTATATTCCATTAAAGTTGTAGGTTAATTAACACTTTGAAAGTCTTTTTTATTAATAGGGAATAAATGTGACTTGTGTCACAACAAATTAATGTTAAAATGTGTGTTTTCTTATTTAAAATTTTCTGTATCTGGCATACAAGAAAATCATCTCTGCTGAATTTATAAATCCTTTTATTTTAGCCACCTGCCACTTTTTCTATGCCCTCTGGGTTTTTGGAGACAATGCAGAAGGCGCCCTGCAAACATCTTACTGAACTGTAATTTTTTTTAATTGAAGTATAGTTGACATATAACATTACATTAGTTTCAGGTGTACAACATAATAATTTGATATCTGTATACATTGCCAAATGTTTACCACAATAAGTCTAGTTACTATCCATCACCATACAAAGCTATAAAAAAAATCACTTTTTTTCTTATAATGAGAACTTTTAAGGTTTAATCTCTTGGCAACTTTCAAATATGTATTAGAATATTATTAAGTATAGTCATTATGCTGCACATTATTCCAAAGAGTTATTTATTTTATAACTGGAAGCTTGTACCTCTGGACTCTCTTCACTCATTTCTACCCACCTTCTCCCCTCTGGCAACCACCATTCTTTTCTCTGCATCTATGAGTTCTATTTTGTTTTGTTTTTTTGCTTCTTTATTTAGATTCCACTTATGAGTGAAATCATATGGTATTTGTTTTTTTCTGCCTGACTTATTTCACTTAGCATAATACCCTCAAGTTTCATCCATGTTGTCACAAATGACAAGATTTTGTTCCTTTTTATGACTGAGTAGTATTTCAGTTGGGGTGTGGGTGTGTGTGTGTTTAACATCTTCATTATCCATTCACCCATCAATGGGCATTTAAATTGTTTCCAGATCTTGGCTATTGTAAATAATGCTGCAGTGAACATAGGGGTGCACATATCTTTTCTAATTAGTTTTCCTATTCTTCAGGTAAATATCTAGAAGTGTAATTGCTGGGTCATATGGTAGGAATGTAAACAGTGCAGTCAGTATGGAAAACAATAGGGATGTTTCCTAAAAAAATAATAAAAATAGAACTACCATATAAATTGTGATATTTTAACATCTAACACTCTAATTTGAGTTAGGTACCTATATGAGAATACTTAGAGGCAAAACAAACTACTGCAAGAATTAATTTGGATGATTTAGTGGGTGGGCATTCTTCCACCTGGCTTAGAAATAAAACCATGCCCTGAGTTGACCTTTATAAACATAGAGTCTAGCTAACTATAGTTTTTCTATGGTTATAAAAGAAAGATTAATTGTATATCTTTTTTATTGTGCCTATTTACAAAGAATTTAAAGCTTTGAGAATTATATAAAGTTGAAAAATATAGTAGTATAGGAAATAAAAGTAAATTGTCAATTTTATTAATATACATTTAATGATTAAAGTAACATAATTTTAAATTCAAACATTAATTTGTTCCACTAAGGTTAGTTGAGTCCTACTTAATTTCAGTATTAATGATATTTATTTTTGGTTTTATAAGAAATAATTTCTTCTTCTGTGCTTTGCTGTGCCTTTTATTACTGCACTTATCACATTGCTGACACTAGAGTTTAACCTTCTTGAATATAGGGATCATCTGATATAGTTCAGTCAACAAGTGTTTCATGATTCATGGCTTTTGTTATATATGCATATATGAAATCAAAATCATCTAGTTACAAATATAGAAACTAAAAGTCATATAAAGCACCAATGATTCAATATAAAACCAGTAGATTAACCATAAAAAGATAACCTTGCTCACCAGGCTATCTTACTTCAATGAAACTTGGAATATCACCATTTGTAAGTTAAGAGTTCCAATTATTTTGGAATTATACTCAAATAATATAAAACCAAAGAGGTAAAAATTCCTCATATGTCATTTCATTTGTAGTGATCTTTGAAAATGGCAGAAAAAAGTTAGTTCTACCTCATGAAAATTAAAATGTTAAATTGGGCTGAAACCAACAAAGAACACATCTCTGAGACTGTTGATTTTTTTAAAGTTTTGGTTATTTTTAAAACAAAGAGTTATTATAAATTGTAAGTCTCCAGAAAAATTATATAGAACCATACTTAAACTGACTATTGCTAAATTATTGAGATTACCAGAACACCGTATTTATATTTCTGAAGTCAAAATCTGTGTGATACAGAAAGTGTTATTTTAAAAGTCTTTAAAAAGTACAGTTATTGTTTAAAAGTATTTTGGCTCAACTTAATCCAGGAAATAAAGAAACATGGTAGAAAATATAACCATTAGATTTCACTCTATGATAATACATTTTCATTTAAGAGGGTCCAGATCTTACAGAAAGATCCAGATAATCAGAAAGATCCTTTGGACCTTATTTAACTTAATTACCCATTCCTGAAATGAATTTGAGCATATGTTAAAAAGGGAATAATAAAAGCAAAGCTTATAGGGCTACTTTGATGACTAAGTAATATAATAGTTGAAAAATGCTTAACAAAGTACTTGTGCCCAACAGCTTCCTCCTGTTCTGGAATATCACTCTTATGGGAAAAAGAATAAATTAATAACAAAAATTTGAATATTGTAAGAGCTGACCACCTCAGCTCTTATAAATATATAAAAGAAATAAATATATAAAAATGTTTGCATTGTTTTAAGATTTTGGTTCATCATAAAATACAAATTTAATTCTGTTCCATGTTATTAGTCTCCTTAGTTAGAATGAAGAATTTGAGAACATGTTTTTTTGGAAAGAATACAAATACTATCAGAGAGGTTGAGGATATTTAATTACAATAGAATTATTATAAACAAATGGGAATGAACCAAAATAAATCCATAGAGATCACAAAGTACTTATATTTATGATACTTATGATAACATACTTATGATAACAACTGGTTCTAAAAGTATTCTTAAAACTGTTTTAATTTTACTTTTGTTAAGTACTTTCAAAGACAATATGGCAATTCAACTGGAGGTATAAAAGTAGTACAAAACCGATTGATTGGAAGACAAAATATGAATAAAACATGAAGAGGATTTTACATATATAATGTAGAAAAAATGTATGAACATAATCATAGTCACATACTGTTGAGAAGGCAATTGTTCAAAATCTTTCAAAATTGTAAATACATATAACAAATATTTCTTAATATTTGAAACATGAGAAACATATATAAGTATAGAGAGAATACGTTAATGACCTCTCATGTGCCCTTCAATTAGCTTTGACATTTATTAACGTTTGACTACTTCTACCGCCAACAAATTTCTCATCTCTTTACTCAGTTATTTTGAAGAAAATCAAAAAAATTATATTGTTATAAATAGTTCTGTATATACTTCAAAAATATAAAGACATGACCTAGAGCTAGACAAAGATTTCTTAATTAAGACACCAAAAGTATAACCCATAAAAGAAAATAAATCTGTAAATGGGAATTTCATTCAATTTACATAAATAAATAAATAAACCTTCTATGTTAAGACCCTGTTTTAAAAAAGGACACAAAAGCAATCCACAAACTGGGAAAAAATATCTGTAGATCTTAGATATTACAAAAGACTTGTATCAAGAATATGTAAAGAATTCTCTACACACACCGTTTTTAAAAAATGCAATTAGAAAATGGGAAAAAATGTGAAACAGATATTTCACCAAAGAGGATATATGAATGACAAATAAGCACATGAAAAGATGTCTTATATCATGAACAATTAAGAAAATGAAAATTAAATTTACAATGAGATATCACTACGTATAGATTAGAATAGCTAAAATGAAACATAAGGATGCAGAGAAATTAGATCTTTCATACATTACTGGTGGGAATGTAAAATGGTATAGCCACTCTGAAAAAAGTTTTACACTTTCTTATAAAGTTAACCATGCATTTTCCATATAATTCAGTAATCACACTTCTGAGTATTAATCCTGGAGAAATGAAAACTTATGTTTACACAAAAACCTGTACATAAATGTTCATAGCAATTTATCTGTAATAACCAAAACTAGAAATAATCAAACATCTTTAAATGGGCAAATGGATAAACAAACTGTGTTACATCCATACAATGAAATTCTACTCAGCAATTAAAGGAACATACTATTGATAGACACATCAATTTGGACGAATCTGAAGATGTGTAAAAAATACCAATCTCAAAATATCATTTATTTAATATTCTCGAGTGACAAGATTATAGTGATAATCAGTGCTAGGGGTCAGGGTTGAAAAACCTGTGTGACTTTGAAGGGATAATATCGGGAAGTATCCTTCTGGTGATGGAAGAGTGCTTTATTCTGATTTCTATTGTAGTTGTACAAATCTATTATGTGTGATAAAATTTCATGGATCTATATATTAACAGGAAGAGTGTGTAAAAATTGGTGAAAAATGAATAAGGTCCCTTGTTTCATTAGTAGAATGGGTCAATTCCTGGTTTTAATAACATATTATGTTTTATAAGATGTTAACCTTTGGGAGAAGCTAGGTGACGTGTACTCAGGACATCACTATACTATTGTTGCAACTTCTTGTGAGTCAAACCATTTCAAGATAAAAAGTTTAAAAAATTACAACAGAAATTTAAAATTTTAAACATGCAACCATGAGTTCATTATAGTATGTAAAATATATAGAAAAGATTTCTGAATATTTTCAAATATCCAAGTCAATGTTCAACTTTTCCCAAATGGCTCATATTATTTTTATGGTTGGTTTACCATAACTAGGAACAAAATACTGTCTGTGCATTGTATTTGGTTGTTATTTCTCTTAATTACATTTAAATCTGTACACTCTCTTTCTTGTTTTATCGTATGATTTATTAGTTGAACAAACCAGGCTGTTAGTCTTGTAGTATCTCCTACTGACCCCCATGTTGATGGTATTCCTGTGGTGTAATTTAATATATTCTTCTGTCTTCTGTATTTCCTGTCTTCCTGTTAGAACTACAGGTTTGATCAGTTTCAGGTTCAGTTTTTGACAAGAACATTTCACAGGTGTTTATGTATTAGGATTCACATACATAAATTTTCTTTGGGGGATGTGAGCAACTATTGATAATCATTGCCTGGACCCATTATTTCTTTAATGATTTCAACACAGTAATATTTAAATACTCTCATTTCTTCTGTATGTATTAGGTAGAGTGTCTTTATAGAGAGAAATTTCCTGTCATCCACTATTTGATTCCTTTGAAATAGGGTTCAATAAGAAAATTTAAAAATGTATATTTGTTATGCTCATCCTGCTAACTCTGGGCTTAGTTTGTTCTTTTTTTCTAGTTCCTTGAGGTGTAAAGATGGGTTGTTTATTTGAAATCCTTCTTGTTCCTTAATGTAGGCATCTATCACTATAAACTTCCCTCTTAGGACTGCTTTCATGGCATCCCTTTAAGTTTTGGCATGCTGTGTTCTTATTTTCATTTATTTCAAGGTATTTTTTAATTTCACTTTTGATTTCTTCTTTGACTCATTTGTTGTTCAGTAGTGTATCACTTAATTTCCACATATTTGTGAATTTTCCAGTTTTCCTCCCATTATTGATTTCTAGTTTCATACCATTGTGGTCATAAAAGATACTTGGTATGATTTCAATCATCTGAAGTTTTCAGACTTGTGACCTAACATATGATCTATCCTGGAGAACGTTCCATGTTCACTTGAGAAGAATGTGTATTCTGCTGCTGTTGGATGGAATGTGTCTGTTAGGTCTATTTGGTCTAAAGCATAGCTCAAGTTCAGCGTTTCCTATTGATTTTATGTCTGGATGATCTACCAGTTGTTGAAAGAGGGTTATTGAAGTCTCATACTGTTATTGTATTATTGTCTATTTCTCCCTTCAGATGTGTTAGTATTTGCTTAGCATCAATAGTATTTTCTTAGCATCAATATATTTGTGTACTCTTATGTTGGGTACTATTTCAAAATAGTATTTTTTCTATAACATTCTTTAAAGCTGACCAATAAGAGTTTCACTATTTAAGTGCCATTACAAATATATGAATTTTAATATACCTGCTGTGTGTGAACTCATTTCTGTTATTCTTTTTGATGATCAAACTGCCTAACATTTGGCTCATAACCTCACCAGGCTGGCTTTGATTTTATTTGCCACATTCCAAATAGTCTTAGAAACTTAGTATTTGTCACTATAACAAGCTATTGAGACTCATTTTATATTTGTCCCCTGCCAGATATAGAATCAACTGTTTTTTCCAGGAACTCCTAGTTCTTTATAGTAAGAAATGGCATTTAGAGAAAATGACAGTTAGAGACCACAATCTGGGTAGCTGAGTTCAGCTTATCGTTGTGGTGTTCTTTAGTGTTTCTAATGTTTTCAGAATCTGTATAGAAAATATATTTTTGAAGAGATTATACATCCTGAATTTATAAAACTGTTATTTCCAATTCAAACATAAGACTATAGGGTTTTTATTAGAACTTTTTTGATTGTGTGTTCCAACCTCCTTTCTCTTATTCTAGAATTACTGGTTCTTAGTTGAATTAACATAATTATTTTGCTTTCATATATGTGTGTGTTTTTGTATATATATATATATATGTATCATGATAAGAATATCAATGTTATTACTAATAATATAAAGATTAAAACCATTTAAATATTTTGGTAGTTTTGTTCTAAGGAATATCTTACAAGACATAAATGGTCAATTAGCTGCTTTAGAGTCACTTGAAATAACTCTTTTTTTGTATGATATGCCACCAGCTAGATACATGGCAGGTTCATTTGCTTTACATTACTTTAGATTTTAAGGGTTTTATAAATTTAGATTTATCTTATGAACATCTTAACATCTCCAAAATAGCAAAGTCAAATGTAGAACGTTAGGCAAATATAAAGAAGCCTAGATTGTGCCCTGTCCTCTTCACTCTGCTTCCTTTCTCTCATACGGGAAATGTCTTTTTTGTTTGTTTTTAAATTTATTCATCTATCTTTTTAAAGTAACCAAACACAAGCATATTTGCATTTCTCCCCCTTATTAAATTGCACATATACATCACAGACTTTTCCCCTATCTTGCTTTTTTTCTTAAGATATTGCCTGAAAATTCCTCCATTTCATTAGGTAGAGATATTCTTCATTATTTCCTATAGCTGCATTTTATTTCATTGTGCAGATGTGTCATTTATTACCAAGTCTTCTATAAATGAATATTTGAATTTTTTCCACATGGTTTTGCTTTTGTTATGAATACTATAAAAGTTGTAGCTATCAATATTCATGTACAGACATTTTCCCCAAAATATTTGCTAATGTATCTATAGGACAGAATTCTAGACACTGAACTTTAGGTCAAAGAAAAAAACACATGTAACTTTGCTAAATACTGCAATTGTTCTCCATAGGGTTGTATAATTATGTATTCCTATTTTCCATGTTAAAGTCTACCATATTTTATCAAAACAATGTGTTGTCAAAAATTGAGGGTTTTGCCAATCTGAGAGTTGAAAATATTATTTCTTGTTGTAATTTATTTTTTATTATGTGTGAGAAGAAGCCTCTTTCCATATGACTGAAGGCTATATGGTGATAAGGAGGAGAAGAAGAAAGAAGAGGAGAAGAAGAATGTACTCAAACAAATACATTTATGTACATGGATGTTCATAACAGCACTATTCACAATAACCAAAAGGTAGAAAAAGTTCAAATGCCTATCAGTAGATTATCAGGTAAACATATTATAGTAAAATGAAATATTATTCAGCCATTAAAAGGAATGAAATATTGATACATGCTACAATAATGATGAACTTTGGAATCATTAAGCTAAATGAAAGTGGCCAAACACAAAAGGTCACCTATTGCATTATTTTATTTATATAAAATATACATATGAAGTATGGATAGGTAAATCTATGGAGAGAGAATGCAGATTAGTGGATGCCAGGGTCTGGAATGCCAGGTGAGAATTGGGAGCTCCTGCTTATTTTATATATAGTAGTGTGTATATGTGAATCCCAGTCTCATAATTTATCTCTCCCCCCGGTACACCCTGGTAACCTTAAGTTTGTTTTCTACATCTGTGACTCTATTTCTGTTTTGTAAATAAGTTCATCTGTACATTTTTTTTTAGATTCCACATATAATTACCTACTTCTTATAAACTCCAAAATTATCTATCCAGGTCAAACCATTATTCTGTCTTACCTAGACTACCACAATACCCCAACTGTTCCTTCTAGTTTCACTCTTGCCTAAACTACAGTGTATTCACAGAGCTATGAGTTATCCTTTTTAAAATATAAATTGATTATGGCATTCCACCAGCATTCTACCACAAGTAGCGTTTTAATATGCATAAGTAAAATCTAAAGTCCTAGCCATGATCTCTATGACCAGGTATCATCTGTGACTTGTTTATCTTACTTTCTCCCTTGACCATCCTGCATCAGGTACACAGACTTCCTCGTGATTCTTTCAACGTACAAAGCTGACCTCTATTCAGGACCTTTGTCTTACTGTTCCATTTTCCTGACAGCTTCTTCCCACAGACATCTGCATGTACTTTATCTAGGTTCCTATTCAGTTGTCATTCCTCAGAAAGGAGTGTTAATTAGCATCCCTCATAACTATTTATTGTTTTTGTCATGGTACTTATCTCATCTATCCTTTTATGATATATTCATTTATTCATTTATTTCAATCTCCTCTAAATTTTAAGGTCTTAAGTATAAGATTTTTTTCTGGTTGTTGTTGTCATTTTTATATTTGTAACCTCAATGCAGAGAATAGAACCTAGCCCGTAGAATTTATTTAATACTTATTTTCAGAGTTGTAAATTAATGACTTTATATAATATCCATGAAAAATTTTTAAAGTTACAAAAAGTCGAGAAGGAAATTCATTGTGATTGATAAGAGAAATTCTAGACTAGACCTGCACTTCTTTGGGTTATCCAACCAATTTTTTGAACTTTGTATTTTTAGTGTAAAAGTGAAAGTCTTATATTACATTTTCCTTTTCAGCTCTAATGGTAAATATTTCCTAGGAAGATTTAATAACTCTTCTCTATATTACTAGTCAGTCCTTTTTAGAGTAAGAAAACTGGCTACATGACCTCTCCAGGTTATTTGTATCTATGCATTATTATTGATGTGTTTGTTGTTTTATTGTTTCATTAATTTACTTTTTTTAATGGCTTACATTTATGAAGTAAAAAATAAGTTAATGTAACTATAAAGTAGTGATATTCTGAATGTTTATCTTTTAGATTTTTAAGAAAAATCTAATGTGCATTATAAGAAGAAAAACACAAAAATAAATGCAACTTATAAGAGTTATTCTTTCCTCATCATTCCTGGAAAGTCTCATCCAATGACAAATATTTAGGGCCACTTATTTTGATCATGGAGATGCTGACTCAACTCCATTCTAGTTCTGCTGGTAGAATGGAACAACTAAAGAGGTTATCAAGGCCACAGAAACTTTTGTGATCTACCAATTCTTGTAAGTCCACTGAGACTCATTCGGTTCAGCTGCTCCTCGACACTATAAGAAAGAAAGAACTCATCTGAGGATCTCACAGATGAAGAAATCTTTTGTGGAATTTTCTGCCATTCTTTGATACCAGACCATGGTGAGTGGAGCTAGATAGACTGTATAATAGAGCACATGGCTCTCTGACAGAAACGTTCATAGAGAAGGAAAGCTACTGATGAAAGTCAGTGGATCGTGTGTGTGCACTAGTGAGCAGTTATGGGTTCATCGCATTTGCAGTGACTGTAGGAAGAAGGACAACAGGGGAGCAGGCCACAAACCTGAGCCACCTCTGTTCCTCTCCTGAAAGTGAAGAAAAGCATCAAAGGGAATGATTTGAAAATGCCTGAATAGCCAACAGAAAAGTACTGTATATTCTTTCTTTGGGTTACAGCCATGGTTTGCATTATAAAGTAAAAGCTTCTTAATATAACATTTATGAACATCTTAGTCCTTGGTTATACATTGGGAAGTTGTGAAAAATATATTTGTGTATTGGAAGTATTATAAGTTATGGATCAATTTATACCTTTTGTGATCTGAGATGGAATGATCAAATCTTTAATTGCTACTTCTTGGCTTTATTAATTTTTCCCCTTCACTACATTGGAAAGCTTTTTCCTCTCATAATCATACATAGCAAATGCCTAATAACTCTATAACTCAAAGCAGTTATAATACTTGTATTACCTGAAGAATGCACTTTCAGGGAAATTTTTATTTAAAGAACATTATATTATTATTTTTAAGTTAGCAATTCTAATCCTCTCATGGTATATGTTAAGTAAACATATTCCAAATAATAAGTAGCGTTAATTAAATCATGGAATTTGCATAAACTAGCTAAAAATTTCTAATTTCCTAGTTGATAAAATGTGATGAAATATTTCTTTTTGAATTTCTCAAGATATGGCTTCTTAGATTCACTGAGGCTATGTTTGTGACACCACAAGTTTGAGTTCTCATTCAAAATTATTTTTCTAGCTTCAATTCACACAGTACAAATAAAAAGCTTCCAAACTGTTTCAACAGTTTTAACAAAGTAAATGTTTCTATTTTTCATGAAAATGGAACTAGAAACAATCTTCAGTACTTTGGACCTCTTACTACCCAAGCTGTTCATCCCACCTCCTCCATATCTCTGCCTCCTCAGTTTTTTCACTTCTAAAATATTTTGCATCTGTCATCTAAACATAGCTATAAGCTGCATAGGTCAGTTGTTTTTGGCTCAGCTTTCCAAATTCAGGTTTTGATCTTTACGTTTTCCTGGAGCAAATATCAGTACATATTTTCAGACAGAGTCCCCCATGACTTTGTTATAGGTAGTTGAGATTTATTTTAATTTCTTTTCTTAGCATAATCACGAGTGAAAAGACAGCATGTAGTAATTTACCAAAATGCCAGTGCTATGCCTTTGCTTCTGAACATGGTTTTTTTAGGTCACATGTGAGTTAAGATTGATAGAGATTTAAAGCCCTAATTAATAAAAAGCTTTAGCATAGCTCTCCAACTATGTTAGCCTATGTAAATGTTTCAACCAGAAAATATGTACATAGCAACAAAATCTTTGTTTGGTAAACAGTAAGAAAATTTAGAGGAAAATAATATCTTTGGATTAGGTATAAGGTTAAACTGGAGTATTCTGACAGGGTTGGCATTTCAGATTTTATTCAGATGATCCAGTACAAGCACAACAGAAAAATTCAGTACTTTAAATTCTGCATCCATGTTGCTCCTGGCTAGCTAGTTGGAGCCAGAATAATTTAACCAAGTATAATCTCCCCATACCCTTCCAACTGCACCACATGCACCAATGTTTAATCCAGTTTTTCAGAATAGGAAGAGAGTACAAATGAACTTGCTTTTGTAATTGCATTCTCTCCAGTGATCATTAAACATGTTTTATCTTTAACATGCTAAAATGCTGTGATACCACAAAAGAGTACTGACTCTCGAACTAACCTGTTACATCTGAGAAATCCTACAGGTTTGTACTTTAAGGCTTCTTGCAAGAATGGGTTTTCAATATTATTTTCCAAGTCATATTGCAAAGTTTTATCAGGAGAAATCCAGAAACATTACTTAAGCTTTTATATATGCTGTGAACCAGTGTTCTGTATTTAGAAAGTTTGATTGTCATTATCAAATAATATATAAGCAAGATTTCCCTACATTTAATTTTAAGTTCCAAAACCCAGGTTAGACATGAAGAATATTGAGGTGATCCAGAAAAAAAGAAAATAAAAAAGAGACAAATTAAGAATGGAAAATATGCCTGATGATGAATACTATTGGGAGAAATGTAAACACTCCCCTGTATTGAATGAACATGAATCTGGATGGTAAAGATGAACTGTTTGATTTCCACAGAGTATATGAATTCATTAAACTAAACTACAAAGAATAAGTCAGAGTTTAGGGCTGTGAAAGACACAAACCATTTAACAGATGGTTAAAACTAACCCAGATACCTAAGTTAATCAACAATACATTTCATGGAAACAGTAGCTATCTTTATATTTTCAGAGCAGCACAATGACTATAGTACCATAGTTGTTTAAATATTTGTTGACTAGATGAATGAAAGAAAAACAGAACTAGATTATTACTGCTACTCTGATTGCTTCCCAGGTAAAGAAATCCCTCTCCATCCAGCAAATGTCTGCACTTACCTTACTCCAGAAGCAGCCTGTACTGTGAATTCATTTTATCAACAACAGGACTACTTTAAAGCAGAGCAAGAAAGCAATCATGCTAGCTGGGCTGATTACAGGAACCACTTGACTTCTTGGGATACTGAAATTCTGTGCCTGGTTTTCTACTCTGTTTTTTGTTTCCTAATATTGTCTCTGTGTGTGTGTGTGTGTGTGTGTGTATGTGTGTGTGTGTGTGGCTTCCTCTGAATAAATAAGTCTGGATTTCTGTATCTCTGCTCCAGTTCCTCTGTGTCCTCTAGCTTAGACTTTTACAACTTGCCTTTGGTTTGTATACTCTGAGCTCACAACTCCTAACGTTTGATTAAGCATCTAAGTTGGCCTGAATCATTTTCCTCCACAAATTGTACACCTTTGAATTGAATGATAACAGGATTCAGTCATCCTGGACCTGGATCCTCTCTATTTTGTCTAGCTTTCCTCAATGGCCTAAGTTCTGAGCTGACCCATCTATCTGGAAAGAAAGTGACCCAATGTTCCCTAATGTATAGGAAAAGAATTGGATCTCTGGCTTTGATGCTGTCCCAGAATTCCCCAGCTGCCTCAGTTGTGCCTCCTCTACCAATTGCTACTAGCTCTTCATATGCTACTTTTGCCATACCTGATTCTGATAATAATTTTGAGAGTCGACCTGAAGTTCATGATGACAAGTCATTCTAAAATGGGGTAATACAGTATACGCATATGTATAAATCATCCCATGTAAATTGTTTTAAAATATTTATTTTTTAATAAATTCAAATGTATTACTATAGTTTCACTTGCAGGATCATGTAATTAATTGAGTGGGGGAAAAGTGGTTGATCCCTCTAGGGTTTATATAAACAATTTGGAATTTTAAATAGATGAAATTTAACTCAGAAAAATGTTGAAACATTGAAACATTGATCTGGCACTTTCTCCCTCATACCCAAAAGCTCTGAACTAGTTTAGGAATTAAGAGTATTAAATGTGAGGTGAATTTCCTATTGGCTTTTATATTCATTCTGTGCTCTTTTCTTGCCTCAGTGTATTAGTTTTCTATTGCCACGAAAATGAATTATCACAAATTTAGTGGCTGAAAACAACACAAATTTGTCATCTTACACTTCTGAAGGTCAATATCTCACAATGGTTCTCACTGAGCTCAAATCAAGGTATCTATAAGGCTGAGTTCCTTTTGAACGTTCTACAGGAGAATCTGTTTCCTTTCCTTTTCCAGCTTCTAGAGGTTGCCTGCATTCCTTGGCTTGTGGTCTTCCACCTTCAAAACCTGCAACGGTGGGTTGAGTCTTCACATGACATCACTTGAAATTTGCTTCTTTCCTCACAACTCTCACTTAAACACTTTTGCCTAACTCTTGCACATTTTTGTTTTGCTTTATAACAAATTTAATCAGTTATACATATACATATGTTCCCATATCCCCTCCCTTTTGCGTCTCCCTCCCACCCTCCCTATCCCACCCCTCCAGGCGGTCACAAAGCACCGAGCTGATCTCCCTGTGCTATGCGGCTGCTTCCCACTAGCTATCTACCTTACGTTTGGTAGTGTATATATGTCCATGCTGCTCTTTCACTTTGTCACAGCTTACCCTTCCCCCTCCCCATATCCTCAAGTCCATTCTCTAGTAGGTCTGTGTCTTTATTCCTGTCTTACTCCTATGTTCTTCATGACATTTTTTTTTCTTAAATTCCATATATATGTGTCACAATACAGTATTTGTCTTTCTCTTTCTGACTTACTTCACTCTGTATGACAGACTCTAGGTCCATCCACCTCATTACAAATAGCTCAATTTCATTTCTTTTTATAGCTGAGTAATATTCCATTGTATATATGTGCCACACCTTCTTTACCCATTCATCTGATGATGGACACTTAGGTTGTTTCCATCTCCGGGCTATTGTAAATAGGGCTGCTATGAACATTTTGGTACATGTCTCTTTTTGAATTATGGTTTTCTCAGGGTATATGCCCAGTAGTGGGATTGCTGGGTCATATGGTAGTTCTATTTGTAGTTTTTTAAGGAACCTCCATACCATTCTCCATAGTGGCTGTACCAATTCACATTCCCTCCAGCAGTGCAAGAGTGTTCCTTTTTTTCCACACCCTCTCCAGCATTTATTGTTTCTAGCTATTTTGATGATGGCCATCCTGACTGGTGTGAGATGATATCTCATTGTAGTTTTGATTTGCATTTCTCTAATGAGCAAAGATGTTGAGCATCCTTTCATGTGTTTGTTGGTAGTCTGTATATCTTCTGTGGAGAAATGTCTATTTAGGTCGTCTGCCCATTTTTGGATTGGGTTGTTTGTTTTTTTGTTATTGAGCTGCATGAGCTGCTTATAAATTTTGGAGATTAATCCTTTGACAGTTGCTTCATTTACAAATATTTTCTCCCATTCTGAGGGTTGTCTTTTGGTCTTGTTTATGGTTTCCTTTGCTGTGCAAAAGCTTTTAAGTTTCATTAGGTCCCATGTGATTATTTTTGTCTTTATTTCCATTTCTCTAGGAGGTGGGTCCAAAAGGATCTTGCTGTGATTTATCTCATAGAGTGTTCTGCCTATGTTTTCCTCTAAGAGTTTTATAGTGTCTGGCCTTACATTTAGGTCTTTAATCCATTTTGAGCTTACTTTTGTGTATGGTCTTAGGGAGTGATCTAATCTCATACTTTTACATGTCCCTATCCAGTTTTCCCAGCACCACTTATTGAAGAGACTGTCCTTTCTCCACCGTACATTCCTGCCTCCTTTATCAAAGGTAAGGTGACCATATGTCCGTGGGTTTATCTCTGGGCTTTCTATCCTGTTCCATTGATCTATCTTTCTGTTTTTGTGCCAGTACCATACTGTCTTGATTACTGTAGCTTTGTAGTATAGTCTGAAGTCAGGGAGCCTGATTCCTCCAGCTCCATTTTTCGTTCTCAAGACTGCTTTGGCTATTCGGGGTCTTTTGTGTTTCCATACAAATTGTGAAACTTTTTGCTCTAGTTCTGTGAAAAATGCCAGTGGTAGTTTGATAGGGATTGCATTGAATCTGTAGATTGCTTTGGGTAGTAGAGTCATTTTCACAATGTTGATTCTTCCAATCCAAGAACATGGTACATCTCTCCATCTATTTGTATCATCTTTAATTTCTTTCATCAGTGTCTTATAATTTTCTGCATACAGGTCTTTTATCTCCTTAGGTAGGTTTATTCCTAGATATTTTATTCTTTTTGTTGCAATGGTAAATGGGAGTGTTTTCTTGATTTCACTTTCAGATTTTTCATCATTAGTATATAGGAATGCCAGAGATTTCTGTGCATTAATTTTGTATCCTGCAACTTGACCAAATTCATTGATTAGCTCTAGTAGTTTTCTGGTAGCATCTTTAGGATTCTCTATGTATAGTATCATGTCATCTGCAAACAGTGACAGCTTTACTTCTTTTCCGATTTGGATTCCTTTTATTTCCTTTTCTTCTCTGATTGCTGTGGCTAAAACTTCCAAAACTAGGTTGAATAAGAGTGGTGAGAGTGGGCAACCTTGTCTTGTTCCTGATCTTCGTGGAAATGGTTTCAGTTTTTCACCATTGAGGATGATGCTGGCTGTGGGTTTGTCATATATGGCCTTTATTATGTTGAGGAAAGTTCCCTCTATGCTTACTTTCTGCAGGGTTTTTATCATAAATGGGTATTGAATTTTGTCGAAAGCTTTCTCTGCATCTATTGAGATGATCATATGGTTTTTCTCCTTCAGTTTGTTAATATGGTGTATCACATTGATTGATTTGCGTATATTGAAGAATCCTTGCATTCCTGGAATAAACCCCACTTGATCATGGTGTATGATCCTTTTAATGTGCTGTTGGATTCTGTTTGCTAGTATTTTGTTGAGGATTTTTGCATCTATGTTCATCAGTGATATTGGCCTGTAGTTTTCTTTCTTTGTGACATCCTTGTCTGGTTTTGGTATCAAGGTGATGGTGGCCTCGTAGAATGAGTTTGGGAGTGTTCCTCCCTCTGCTATATTTTGGAAGAGTTTGAGAAGGATAGGTGTTAGCTCTTCTCTAAATGCTTGATAGAATTCACCTGTGAAGCCATCTGGTCCTGGGCTTTTGTTTGTTGGAAGATTTTTTATCACAGTTTCAATTTCAGTGCTTGTGATTGGTCTGTTCATATTTTCTATTTCTTCCTGATTCAGTCTTGGCAGGTTGTACATTTCTAAGAATCTGTCCATTTCTTCCAGGTTGTCCTTTTTATTGGCATAGAGTTGCTTGTAGTAATCTCTCATGATCTTTTGTATTTCTGCAGTGTCAGTTGTTCCTTCTCCTTTTTCATTTCTAATTCTATTGATTTGAGTCTTCTCCCTTTTTTTCTTGATGAGTCTAGCTAATGGTTTGGCAATTTTGTTTATCTTCTCAAAGAACCAGCTTTTAGTTTTATTGATCTTTGCTATCGTTTCCTTCATTTCTTTTTCATTTATTTCTGATCTGATTTTTATGATTTCTTTCCTTCTGCTAACTTTGGGATGTTTTTGTTCTTTCTCTAATTGCTCTAGGTGCAAGGTTAGGTTTTTTATTCGAGATGTTTCCTGTTTCCTAAGGTGGGATTGTATTGCTATAAACTTCCCTCTTAGAACTGCTTTTGCTGCATCCCATAGGTTTTGGGTCGTCGTGCCTCCATTGTCATTTGTTTCTAGATATTTTTTAATTTCCCCTTTGATTTCTTCAGTGATCACTTCGTTATTAAGTAGTGTATTGTTTAGCCTCCATGGGTTTGTATTTTTTACAGCTCTTTTCCTGTAATTGATATCTAGTCTCATAGCATTGTGGTCGGAAAAGATACTTGATACAATTTCAATTTTCTTAAATTTACCAAGGCTTGATTTGTGACCCAAGATATGATCTATCCTGGAGAATGTTCCATGAGCACTTGAGAAAAATGTGTATTCTGTTGTTTTTGGATGGAATGTCCTATAAATATCAATTAAGTCCATCTTGTTTAATGTATCATTTAAAGCTTGTGTTTCCTTATTTATTTTCATTTTGGATGATCTGTCCATTGGTGAAAGTGGGGTGTTAAAGTCCCCTACTATGATTGTGTTACTGTCGACTTCTCCTTTTATGGCTGTTAGTATTTGCCTTATGTATTGAGGTGCTCCTATGTTTGGTGCATAAATATTTACAATTGTTATATCTTCTTCTTGGATCGATCCCTTGATCATTATGTAGTGTCCTTCTTTGTCTCTTCTAGTAGTCTTTATTTTAAAGTCTATTTTCTCTGATATAAGAATTGCTGATCCAGCTTTCTTTTGGTTTCCATTTGCATGGAATATCTTTTTCCATCCCCTTACTTTCAGTCTCTGTGTGTCTCTAGGTCTGAAGTGGGTCTCTTGTAGACAGCATATATATGGGTCTTGTTTTTGTATCCATTCAGCCAATCTGTGTCTTTTGGTGGGAGCATTGAGTCCATTTACATTTAAGGTAATTATCGGTATGTATGTTCCTATTCCCATTTTCTTAATTGTTTTGGGTTCGTTATTGTAGGTCTTTTCCTTCTGTTGTGTTTCTTGCCTAGAGAAGTTCCTTTAGCATTTGTTGTAAAGCTGGTTTGGTGGTGCTGAACTCTCTCAGCTTTTGCTTGTCTGTAAACGTTTTAATTTCTCCATCAAATCTGAATGAGATCCTTGCTGGGTAGAGTAATCTTGTTTGCAGGTTTTTCTCCTTCATCACTTTAATTATGTCCTGCCACTCCCTTCTGGCTTGTAGAGTTTCTGCTGAGAGATCAGCTGTTATCCTGATGGGGATTCCCTTGTGTGTTATTTGTTGTTTTTGCCTTGCTGCTTTTAATATGATTTCTTTGTGTTTAATTTTTGACAGTTTGATTAGTATGTGTCTTGGCGTATTTCTCCTTGGATTTATTCTGTATGGGACTCTCTGTGCCTCCTGGACTTGATTAACTATTTCCTTTCCCATATTAGGGAAGTTTTCAACTATAATCTCTTCAAATATTTTCTCAGTCCCTTTCTTTTTCTCTTCTTCTTTTGGAACCCCTATAATTCGAATGTTGGTGCGTTTAATGTTGTCCCAGAGGTCTCTGAGACTGTCCTCTGTTCTTTTCATTCTTTTTTCTTTATTTTGCTCTGCAGCAGTTATTTCCACTATTTTATCTTCCACCTCACTTATCCGTTCTTCTGCCTCAGTTATTCTGCTATTGATCCCATCTAGAGTATTTTTTATTTCATTTAATATGTTTTTAATCGATGGTTGATTCATCTTTAGTTCTTCTAGGTCCTTGTTAACTGTTTCTTGCATTTTGTCTATTCTATTTCCAAGATTTTGGATCTGGGAAATAGAATCTTGGATCATTTTTACATCATTATTCTGAATTCTTTTTCAGGTAGACTGCCTATTACCTCTTCATTTGTTAGGTCTGGTGGGTTTTTATCTTGCTCCTTCTCCTGCTGTGTGTTTTTCTGTCTTCTCATTTTGCTTATGTTACTGTGTTTGGGGTCTCCTTTTTGCAGGCTGCAGGTTCGTAGTTCCCGTTGTTTTTGGTGTCTGTCCCCAGTGGCTAATGTTGGTTTAGTGGGTTGTGTAGGCTTCCTGGTGGAGGGGACTAGTGCCTGTGTTCTGGTGGGTGAGGCTGGATCTTGTCTTTCTGGTGGGCAGGTCCACGTCTGGTGGTGTGTTTTGGGGTGTCTGTGGACTTTTTTATGATTTTAGGCACCCTCTCTGCTAATGGGTGGCGTTGTGTTCCTGTCTTGCTAGTTGTTTGGCATAGGGTGTCCAGCACTGTAGCTTGCTGGTTGTTGAGTGAAGCTGGGTGCTGGTGTTGTGATGGAGATCTCTGGAAGATTTTCGCCGTTTGATATTATGTGGAGCTGGGAGGTCTCTTGTGGACCAGTGTCCTGAAGTTGGCTCTCCCACCTCAGAGGCACAGCACTGACTCCTGGCTCCTCAATTTGGGATGATTTGTTGTCTATTCATGTATTCCACAGATGCAGGGTACATCAAGTTGATTGTGGAGCTTTAATCCACTGCTTCTGAGGCTGCTGGGAGAGGTTTCCCTTTCTCTTCTTTGTTCTCACAGCTCCTGGGTCTCAGCTTTGGATTTGGCCCCGCCTCTGCGTGTAGGTCGCCAGAGGGCGTCTGTTCTTCGCTCAGACAGGACAGGGTTAAAGGAGCAGCCTCTTCGGGGACTCTGGCTCACTCAGGTGGGCGGGAGGGAGGGGCACGGAGTGCGGGGCGAGCCTGCAGCGGCAGAAGTCGGCGTGACGTTGCACCAGCCCGAGGCGCGCCGTGCGTTCTCCCAGGGAAGCCGCGCCTGGATCCCGGGACCCCGGCAGTGGCGGGCTGCACAGGCTCCCGGAAGGGCGGTGTGGACAGTGACCTGCGCTCGCACACAGACCTTGTTGCGGCGGCAGCAGCAGCCCCAGTGTCCCACGCCCGTCACTGGGCTCCGCGCTTTCAGCCGTGACTCACGCCCGTCTGTGGAGCCCCTTTAAGCAGCGCTCTTAATCCCCTCTCCTCGCGCACCAGGAAACCAAGAGGGAAGAAAAAGTCTCTTGCCTCTTCGGCAGCTCCAGAGTTTTCCCGGACTCCCTCCCGGCTAGCTGTGGCACATTAGCCCCCTTCAGGCTGAGTTCTCGCCGCCAGCCCCAGTCCTCTCCCTGTGCTTTGACCGAAGCCCGAGCCTCAGCTTCCAGCACCGCCCGCCCCGGCAGGCGAGCAGACAAGCCTCTCGGGCTGGTGAGTGCCGCTCGGCACCGATCCTCTGTGCGGGAATCTCCGCTTTGCCCTACCCAGGTATGTGGGGAGTTTCTTGCCTTTTGGGAGGTCTGGGGTCTTCTGCCAGCGTTCAGTAGGTGTTCTGTAGGGGTTGTTCGACGTGTAGCTGTATTTCTGGTGTATCCATGGGGAAGACGGTGATCTCCGCGTCTTACTCTTCCACCATCTTACCCGGAAGTCTAACTCTTGCACATTTAAAGGAGCCATGTGATTATACTGGGCCCACTCAGGTAATCCAGGATAATCTCCTTATTTTAAAGTCATCTGATTAGCAACCTAATTCCATCTGATTAGCAGCCTAATTCCATCTGCAATTTTAATTCCTTCTACCCATGCAACGTACTATTCACAGATTTCAGGGATTCAGAAGTATATATCTTTGGTGTGGAAGGAAGGTACTCTTCTATCTGCCGTACTCTACTTTGCATTTCAGCCAACCATATTTCTAAATTTCCCTCGAGAACTATTTCAATCTAGTTTCACTACTAGTCAGCACTGAGAAGATGACTGAAGAGATTGAGATTGAAAACTAGAGGGAAAGAGATATCCCTTGCTTGGGCAACATATCTAGCAGATGCTATTTTTCCTCCCATTCCATATTAGTGTTCTCAGCAATTCTGTTCTCTTTGTTAAACATTTTTCTGGGTTAAATTTCATCTATTTAAAATTCCAAATTGTTTCTATTTTCCTGACTGACCCCTGACTGATGGAGTTCATGGTACCTAGTGATCCTAGGGAACAGATCTTAAAGCTCTCTGAAAGAATGGAAATTAGTTGCTTACTTGTTAGAGACCGAATGTAGTGAAGGCATTCTTACAAACAGAAAATAGGATAATAATTTTCAATGGTCTGCTGTGGTATAATAATTACATATACTATCACGTGTGCTTGCTTTTAGTGAAGAGGCGATTGAAGGAAAAACTTTGGAGGATTAGCAACTGTTGTACCTTATAAGCGTATTGATAATAATGACAGCAAAATGGGAATCTTTGCCATTTTACTGGCATAGAAAATTTACTAAATGTATATGATTAAAAAAAAAAAAGCCCAGAGACTTAAATTGCTCTTCAAGGCAAGGATAGGGAACCAAAATGCTTATACATGAGTAGAATGAGCAAGTTGTAAATTGATTTCACAACCTGCCTAAATCACTCGTTTTAAGATTAGGGTATTAATTGGAAAGGAGAGGGACCCTAAGATGTGAGATGGCAAACTTTTGGCCAGACTTACATAAATATGAGAATATTGAATCTCAAAACTTCCCCTGTAGAATTTCCTAGCAAAGGGATGCATATTCTTCTCAGGATCCACTCCTAATACTTATTGCTTCTAGATTTAGAGATTGAGATTATACCATGTCTAGGGAGATGTTATTAGGATAGCTTGAATGCCAAAATAATTGCAAAATCTTGCAATTTTTATCAACAGGAAAATAAGAAGTATGTGCAGAAGTAGATTCTAAAGGCGGATTCAAGCAGTGCCAGGTTGAATATATCCATAAGTATGCACTTACGAGAGGTTTTGCATAAGCTCACTAAAGTTGTAAAAAGTGGCTCTAACAGTCTGAATAAAATTTGAGTTCAATGGTAGCCTATTTACTCAATTAGGTCAAAATGCCAGAACTTCCCTGACATTATGAGGAGAAAGGAATCAAAAGACCAAGAAGATAGTGATGCCGTCTGGATGTTCACGGTTTACCTTCTCATTTTCTCCCACTACAACTCCTGCCAACTAGAGGACCCAAAGGACTCTCACTCACAAATGCATTGAGAAACACATTAATTTAGAAGTGCCAGCAGCTTACAAAATTATTATTGATTCTTTATATTATGGGGAAAAATATTTAAGTCTGGTTAGCAGAAACCTGACTTGGATAACTTCAATTGGAAGTAATTACCTGTCACTTGTTTTCCAGGCTTAAAGTAATTCATACTTGTGTTGAGAGACAGTTCTCCATGGGTCTCTCATTTTTGGCAATTCTTCTGAGCAGAGATATAAACAGTTTTTGTTTTAGACTATCTTTACATGGATATTTACATAGCAAACAACTATGGGAGTAGAGATAGTGCTTCTTTCTGGGTCGAGGACAGACCTGTTTTCTGATCAGAATAATAAAAATAACATCTTGTTCTGGAACAAAGTTCTGGCAGGGTTGCTTGTGACTCATTATAAATAAGACTGGAGCTTCTTAAGCCTGGTGTTCTTTAACTGAGATGCAAATCCATTGCATGTACAACATTTCCCTGGGTCATCATCCCACATGACTCTGTGAGAATTGTGGCCAAAGGAAACCAATGAAAACATGAAGCTCTCTATCTTCTGGGCTTGGGTCTTTTGTCTCTGACCCAGAATACTCTTGCCTTGTGCCAGTATCTGTGAAACTGTGGCAGGTTAATCAGTTAGCCTGTAAACAGGATAAAACCTCAGATTCTTCACAGTTCTTGACAACCTGAAGTCCTGTGATTGAAGTGGAGACTCACTTCCCTTAATGAGAAGGAGAGTTATGTTATATACTACAAGTCTTCTTCCAATTACTTACAAGCCACCACCAAGGGCTTATGGTCGTAAGGTAATAAATGGAGTTTCGGCCCATGTGGTCCTTACAATGGGCCCAGTGGATTCTCAAACTACCTTATGCTTATTTTTTTCCAGTCCATGAATGCCCCTTTTGGATAGGCATTTGACAACTAGCAGAATCTCCACATTTGTCCCCTGACGTGGCAGTCAGGCTATGGATGTCAAGAAAGACTAAGGGTAAGCTCCTACCATAGAATCCCATTATTAAACAGCAAACAAAATGTGCCACATTCCTAAGAGAATTTCAGAATTTAGTACCACTAAAACAGACTTGAAAGACACAGAAGTGGAGATTTCATCACATTAGCACTTAAGCTGTTTTTCAGAGTTATAAAAGCAAAATAGATCTTTCATAATGGTTGAAGATTAGTTTAAACTTAACTAGGAAGGTGAATGATTTATTGGAGCAAACTCATTTCTCCATCCATTTAACAAGTGCTTTTAAAAAACATTTACTAAATAGGATCTAAAGAAGTTTCTGTTCAACTGATAGGGTCAACATTGTACCTTCTGTGGCTACTTAGTGCTTTACCAAAATTCCTGCTCCCTGACATAATACTATTTGGATATTTGGATGTAGCTAAATGTACATCTGTTATGAGTTGGATTATGTCTTCCAAAAAGGATATTTTGAATTCCTAACCCCCAACCCATCAGAATGGGATCTTATTTGGAAATAGGCTCATTAGAGATGTAATTAGTTAAAATGAGGGTATACCAGGGTCAGGTGGGCCCCTAATCCAATATGATTGGCATCCTTACAAGAGGATGGCCATGTGCAGGTGCAGAGACACAGGGAGAACTCCGTGTGAAGATGAAGGCCAAGATTGGATGCATCTACAAGCCAAGGAATGTGAAAGATTGCCTGCCATCACCAGAAGCTAGGAGAACAGCACAGAACAGAATCTTCCTCAGAGCCTCTAGAAGGAGTCAACGCTGCCAACAGCTTGCCTTTTAACCTCCAGCACTGTGAAAGAGTAAACTCCTGTTGTTTAATCCAGTTTGCGGTACTTTGTTGTGGCAGCCTAGGAAATTAACACGTCTCACAGAACTTCATACTGACTTACAATTTTGATGAGATAATGCTGATGAGTCCTGGTGAGCAGGAAATAGCAAGTACTCTAGATGCTTTAATAAGACACTTGTGTGACAGAATTTGGCGATAAAGCCCAAAATATTTTCATAGATGTCCACTTTGATGAGGTTTCTGGTGAAGTGATTTGAATAAGGTGCACCTTAAAAGTGAACTGATACTGAAAATGTTGCAAAAAAATAGAATTTACCCAAGAATTAGAGAAAACATGAGTAACAGCAAAAAAAAGGAGAGAATCATTTATCTTATTTTTACAACTGCTATTGTTTTTTAGAATAGAGTCATTTTCATACATTTATTATATTTCTCCAACTACATAAAGAGACTTATACCTCTAAGATGTGGACTGCACCTTCCTCTTTGCTAATAATCAGTATTGAATATATGTTTGGTGTTTAACTTTATAGATTCAACAAGTATTTGAATGTCTCAAGGTTTTATAATATACACATAAGTAATTAATCCCTGTTGAAGGGTCATTTTGTACTCCCAGGGTTTAAAGATATTGAAATTGAAATTCTGTAAAAGGATTTCAAAATTTATGTAATCAAGCATGATACTTCTATGAAAGACCTGATGGAAGGCTCAAGCAAAATACTGAAAGCCACCATCAAATCTAAAAAGTTGTGTCTGAGAAGAGTTTTGGACTCAGAGCTAAAAAGATAGTATTTATCCCAGGATGGTGTCTTTGCCTCTTGTTATAGCCTAAAAGCAGCATTTAAAATCCTCAGTAACTATGTAAGGGGTCACACTTTCTCTGACTCTCCTGAGAGCAGGGTCACCCCCTGACCCTGAAAGAAAGAAGCACTATACTGATTAGGAACAGAAGTTCTTTTTTTTTTTTTTTTTTTTTTTTTTGGAAGAAAGAAATAAGTTGTTGCTTCTTTTGGAATCCTCATTGTATCTTTCCTGGAGCAAAGCTAGATCAGATTTTAAGAAATCAATAGCTCTGTGATTCTATTATTTAAATCCCAATTATAAAGGTAGACTAGATTAGGTAGAGAAATGTCATTCCCCACCCAAGGCTACATGCAAAGTCCCTGTCTCTGGTAGCATTGGAACACAAGCCCCCCTCAGAGTATTAACAGTCACACTTCCTATTCATCATACTCTTTACTCACCTAAAACAGTCCTTTTTCATATTTAAATAATACATATATTTTAAAGGGTAAAAGCTACTATTGTATCATCTCATTTTCCATGTCTTATAAGCCGGACTGCTCCCCACCATCTCAGAAATGATAAGAAAAATTCTTCAGATCATGATACTGTGAATTTAATGCATTCTTTAAAAGAAGGATTCTTCGTGCTAAAAGCAGGTGTGCCAGTGTGACTACGTGGCCGTCCCATATTGAGAAGCCATATATTTCACAGTTAAGCTCTACACACAGAAATAAACAGCCATATGGCAAACGAACTTACTTTTTACTGCTTCATTTTATTTGTTTCAAAATAGTGCAATACCACAAATCCAGAATATTAACAATGCTCTATCTGGAGAAATGTAAGTTTTGGAGCCCCAAACCAGCACGTTAGCATTCCCACAAAACTTCAGAACTTCAGTTGACTCCAAACTTGGAACAGGCTTTATGTCAACCCAGCATGTCTTCCTAATGTTATGCTAGTGACTCAATTAAAAATGTTTATAAAATGGGAAAATTCATAATTCTGGAAATATTTTTAAAAGTTGGTCCCCTTGCATACAGTTCTAATAGGTTACATTACAATGTTTATTAATAAATAGCATTATAACTTTAGTTAACTTTATTTACCCCTATTTTGCAAGAGAAAAAATAAAGTGTAGAGGATTCTGTGAATATGTCTGATCTGCACTTAGAATCCTAGCTGTTTAGACTAGAAATAAGTGACTTATGATTCCTTTGCTAGTTCAACAGCAACTTTATTTATATTTATTTGTATTTTCTAGGCAGAGTACAAGAGAAGAAATGAACAGAAGATGAGTCCTGAATTCAAGACACTTTACTTAATATAAATATCTATAATAAACTGCAATGGAACTGAAGGTCTGTTAGATATCTGCTTCATTTGATGAGAAGTTAAAGGCCCTAATTGGAAGTGATGCCTTTCCTGACCATTAGGAAGCTGCAGAATTTGGATGGTGAAATCAGAAATATAAATAACAATCAAATGAAATTCAGGGTTATATGTTTATGAAAAGTCCTAGCATATCATTGTTCTTTTTGTTTGTTTGTTTTTGATTTGTTTGTTTTCCTTTAAACCATATTAAAGATATTTAATTGTAAAGTGTCATCAAAACATGCATAAATGCATACACACAGTTTAATAAACATTTGTAAAGGGAATGTACATGAAATAAACACAACATAGATAAAAACTAAGTAAATAAAACATTGGCAGCAGTGCAGAAGCCCCTCGTATGTTATTTCGTGATCACAACCTCTTTCTCCCTAACTCAGAAGGAAAAATTAAACTTACTTATTATTTTCTTGTTCCTGGTTTTTTTTTTCTTAAAAAAAGAGCTTTTTTCTCACTTATATATCTATCACTAAATGAGGAGTTTAATTAAGGGATCAGAAAACATTTTTCTATGTAGGCCAGATAGTATTTTAGTCTTTGCAGGTCATAGGGGTCTCTGTAGCAACTACTCAACACTGTGATTATAGCACAAAAAGAACCATATATAATGTGTAAAAGAAGGAGCATGTCTGTGTTACAATAAAACAATTTACAAAAACAGATGCTCTGGAATTTGAAACATTCTGAAATATAAACCTAGAATTTTAATAAAATGAAAAAATTTTTAAATAATAGATAAAAGAAATAAATTTAATGGATCCAATTTACTCAATGAAAAAAATAAAAATTTCCTCATCACAAAATGAACAAAGATCTTCTGAAATAAAAAGTCTATTGGATATACCCATTTAATCTCCATTACTTTGCCAATTTTTCACCTTCTGTCACAACCATGTGCATACAAAATTGTGAAAGAAATAAAGACATTTTTAAGTACAGGATGCATTCATCCTGTATAAGGAAAGAAACTATTAAAAACCTATAATTTAAAGCAATTTCAGACAAATTCACCACAGATGGGGCTAGATTAAAGAGGGACATCCATTATAGGTGCACAAATGATCTTGCTCTTTTTAGAAAAAAATCAAATATACCTAAACCCCACTAATTCCCTGGGTTTAAAGAGCTAGTAAACTGTGCATAGATGTGTCAGGACTGGATCATACATGTCAAAATTTCTTTGGCAGAATGGGAGAAGTAAAAAGAAAGAAATTATAGATAATTGAATGAATGAAGATAGCTATTAAAGCATCCAAGCTACAAAATTATAAAACCAGTCTTGAAATATGAATGAATAATTTAAAAATTACCATATAAATTTTATTAATGGGTGGATGAATTGCCATTAGATATATAACTCTCGAAAAAGCATTGAATGATTTAGGTAAAAGTTGGAAAAGTTTAAGTTATCCTTAGAAGACAGCAAAATAAGGTGGCCTCTATATAACAGGATTAGTAAAATAGAATGAGCTGAAAAGAAAGCAAAAGTTTAAAATTTTAAAACTGTAGTTACAAAATATGAGAAACATATTTGGCTTTTGCTGCTGCTACATTTGTTCTGGCCCCTTAAAGACATCAATTAGCACATATAGTTACTATGTTCTCTTTCCTCTATAGCCATTTACTCCCATTTACATTTACTCCCATTTTTCTTTTTCCTGGTCATTTTCACCTGTGACCTTGGATGAGATCTCAAGTTCATCCTTTATATTACCTATCTTATTAATATTATAAAGTTATAAGTTTTTCTTTTTACAACTCCTAATATAGATTTCAGTTCTATTGTATCTTTACTCTCTTTGCAATCTTGCTGCATCTTATTTAAATCCCTTTTCATCTCATGCAATTGCCTAATTTTTCTTTATGAATTATGTTGCTGTAGCAGAGTCTATGTCTTCTACACACTTTCCGGGTGTCAAACATTTTTGTGAAATTTTCTTCTATATCACACAGCAGCTATATTTCAAAGCAGTATTAGTCCTCCCGTTCTTCTAGATGCTGAAAACTGTGGCAAGGCTTTACTTGGCCTTCATTTTTTTGTTTTTGATAGGAAGTTCTTCTCTTGTCCAGCAATAGTCAACATGCATGATGCATGGTTTGCCTTATCTACTGACCTTCTGTGCAGATCTAATCCTCTTCTCAGATCATCCTCTGGAGAGCAGGTAGATATGCACAGATCTCAGACCACTTCCAGTCTTGCAGAAGACTTCCACTTAGAAAACCTCTTCTATAATGAGGGGGTTCTTTTTTCAATCTTTGATGTCTGTTACTGTTTTAAACTGATTTGACTGAATATACGAAAAGCTAAAACTTCCTTTAGACTCTTGTCTTTCTCTCTGCTTCAATGAACCTACAACTTCCAGAATATATCATGCTGCAATATCACTTCTTTTAAAGACATGTTTTACAATTTGTAGTCTCTGTTGGAATAGGAAAAATTGGTGGCATGGGCCACTCTTCTGACCACCCCTCAGACTGACATTTTAATAGCAGAAATAAGTTTTAAACTAGATAGACATAGAAGAATTTCAATAAAAGTTAGTTTTTACTTTCCCTCCAAATTATATATATAAGCCAACTCCAGATCCACTAAATCAGAATCAAAACTGTCAGGGGTGGAGTGATATGTATATCACTGACATATATTACTGTGATATTGATCTCAGCTTTTGGTAAAGGACCATATGATAACTATCTGGTTTTCCAGTTGATATAAGCCCTGATTTTCTGTAAAAAAAAAAAAAAAAAAATGGAGAAAACAAGAGATGTATACTCTTTCCCTAGTTAACTAAGAAAAGAAAAAAAGAAAAAACAGTAGGAGAGGTACACTTTTCCACAGAGGATTTTGTGTTCCATGAGAAGAAACTAATAAATGATGACTTGTCAGTGTCAAAGTTCATTTTTCTCTGTTTGGCTCCATTTTTCTTGATTAGTTGTGATTCTTAACTATATTTTTTCTTCTTTTTTTTTTTTTTTCCGGTACGCGGGCCTCTCACCGCCGTGGCCTCTCCCGTTGCAGAGCACAGGCTCCAGACGCACAGGCTCAGCAGCCATGGGTCACGGGTCCAGCCGCTCCGTGGCATGTGGGATCTTCCCGGACCGGGACACGAACCCGCGTCCCCTGCATCGGCAGGTGGACTCTCAATCGCTGCACCACCACGGAAGCCCCAACTATATTTTGATGCTACATTTCCTATAAATCTTAGTATGAAGTATAATTTTGAGTTCTGTCCCTCTTTTGATTAGAATTAGTTTTAGTAAAAGTTGGAAGACTGTATCAAGATCTTCTAGATATATGACAGTGAACCAGAATTTCTGAAAATTATTTTTAATGGCACTTAGAGTTATATTGCAGTTGTTTGGAAAATTCACTTAAAGCAACATATATTTTTATTTATGTAATAAAACGGAATTTATTTCCATTTAAATTTTATTTCACCTTTTCCCAAATTGCACATTTATATGAGCTTAAACATTTTAAAATTATTCTGATAGATACATGTTTTTCACGTAAGGGTATGCTGCTTCTTTAATGTTAATGGCATTACAAGATAATCTTAGATTCATTCTTTCCTTATTTCTCATTAAACCACTAAAAAATATTGGTTTGCTACAAATTATTTGAGTCTCCAGCATATACCTAGGGCTGTCTCACTTTATATTTTCAGGTAAGAAGCACAAATGTTAACCAAAATGCAAACTTTCTTTCATTTCCTGCCAAAATTTAGGTTCTATTTTTGCCAAAGTAGAAGAAAACACATTATATAGGATATGCCTCTCTGGGTGTTAGCTCTCCTGCCAGTTTCACTTTAGCATCATAGAGCTGAGACAGCAGATGGAACCCTCACGTTCACATTTGGAATCAAAAGGTGTTTAGAGGACTGTGGCAATAAGTGCAATTCCTTAATGAGAAATTATAAAGAAAGGAAAAAGGAAAGTAGTCTATTAAACTGCGCAGCTTAACAGCAAATTTGAATCAGTCAGTAAGTATTTTCTTTTATATGTGTTTCTGATACTGGATTTGAGATTAAAAGTCTGCTTCTCAAATCCAATAATCAATTATCAGACCTCACCTTGTCAGCATTTAGCACAGCTGGGTACTCTTCTTTCTAAAAAACTTTCTTCACATTTATATACACTACGCATGAAGTTTTTCTAATTTTTTCTTCCTACCTCAGTAGTTGCTACTTTGCAGTATCTGGAACTTTCTCATCTTTATAAGTTCCAAATTTTGGAATGCCCTAAGTCTCAGGTTTCAGACTTCTTTGTTTTCCCAGGTGTTATCATTTGTCCCCATGACTTTAAGAGCCACTTCTATGCTGAGGACCCCAAAATTTATATGTTTAGTTCAAACATCTTATATGAACAACGGATTTGAATTTTTAAAAAAATGTTTAAAGACTGTTGAGTCTTTCAAAAGTATAACTTCAAAATTTCTACTTTCTATAACCCGATCTATCGCTTAGTTCTTTATATCAATAAGTGGCACCAAGTTACATTTCCACTCATGAAGGAATAAATCCTTCCTACCCCTTTGTAAACAAGTAGAAAACTTGACAAATTATATGAAGTGACTGTTTCTAGACACTGAACAAGAGGTAGTTAATTCAAAGGGGGTAAGCCTTCAAAATGTGTACATATATCAAATCATCACATTGTATACTTTAAATATCTTAGAATTGTATTTGTCAATTATACCTCATAAAACTGGGGGAAAAAGAGAGTGAGATAGTATAGCAGTGTGTAGAAGCTAGCATCAAACATGGTCCTCAATGATTCTTTTCTTCTTTTACTCACACTCTGATATATTTGCCTCTCACATTGAATAGAACTGACTTAGGCAACCAATGAGATTTTGTAGAAATTATGGTGTGTGACTTCTAAGACTAAGTCAAAAAGATGTTGTGATTCCTACCTAGTTCCCTTTTGGAAAATTTTATCTGGGAGAAGTCAGGTAAAAACACATGAAGATATTCCAGGATCCCAAGTAGGTGCATGTGGTGACAATCTGAAATCTCCTGATAGCCATATGCATGATCCAAGTTGGAATCAGACTCTCCACTCCCAATTTACCTTCCAGATAACCAGTCTAAAACAACATATTGACTACCACCTCATGAGCGACCCTGAGCTAAATCCACCTAGAGGGGTGATTGCTTTATTCCTGACTGACCTAAAAATGTGCAAAATAATAAATTTTTTATTGTTTTCAGTTGCTACATTTGAGGATAATATCTTAGCAATAAATAACTAATACAGATCGAGAAAACCTGTATGTGGAGAGTTGTTCTAACAAATAACTAAGATGGGGAGGAGTTTAAGTTCAGACGATGATCCAAAGATGAAAGAATTCTTCTGAGAGAGTTAGTACCTTGACCAGAAGGCTGATGGACTTTGAAGAGGCTGTCAGAGGGGGCTTAAAGGAAAGTGATGAAAATTCTTTAGAAACTAGAGGAATGGGAAAACATTACTCTACTTGAAGAAAGTTTACCAACATAGTCATTTGCAGTAACGTGTAAAATAGAAAATGTATCTAATTAACCGGCTGATTAAATTAAGAAAATTTCCACACAAAGCGTTGATGATGTCATCTGGTTTCTCCTTGCTGCTTATAGTAAATGAAAGGTGAAGTTTGCTATACACAGTTACCAAACTACTTCCCAGTATACACACAAGCTTGATCTAGTGTAGCTCTGCTGGTCTCTATTCTCACAATTCACTGTTTAGTACTTTTTTCCTTTTTAATATTATAAGGGATGGAGGGAGAGTGAGTGGTATAGTATTATATGAATGGAATTATATAGTTGTAAATATATATTTCAATTCTTATGGCAACCAATAATTTTTAAATAGATATAACATTGATATGCTAAAAAATAAGAGGAAATGAAATCATATAAAATGCTCAATTAAACTGGAAATGCAGTACAGGGGAATATAAAAAAGAAGCACAGAACAAAAGCAACAAATAGAAAACTGTAACACCAAAGAAATGAAGTACTTAGGTTTAAATCTAACAAAACATGTGCAAATCTATACAAGGAAAACTACAAAACTCTGATGAAAGAAATCATAGAATATCTAAATAGATACATATTGTGTTCATGTATAAGAAGACTCAAAATTGTCAAAATGCCACTTCTTTCCAAATAGATCTATACATTCAGCATAATAATAATAAAAATCCCAGTGTATCATTTTGTGCATATCCACAAACTGATTTTAAAGTTTGTGTGGGAAGGTTAAAGACCCAGAATAGCCAACACAATCTGAAGAAAAAAAATAATTTCAGAGTAATGACACTTCCTGACATCAAGAATAACTATAAAGATATGGTAATCAATACAGTATAAAATGGCAAAAGAGTAGAACAGTAGATTAATGGAACAGAATAAAGAGCATAGAAATATAGGCAACTCACACAATATTCAATAGACTCTAACAAATACAGGCAACTGGTCTTTGAAAAAGGAGAAAAGGAAATTGAATACAGAAAGCCTAGTCTTCTCAACAAATGGCTCTGGAGCAACTGGACACTCACATGCAAATAAGAATGAATCTAGACAGAGACAACACCTTTCACAAAAATTAATTCAAATGTGTCATAGTTCAAAAGTTAAAACATGTGACTCTAAAGATTCTAGAAAATAACATAGGAGAAAAACTAGGTGACCTTCGGTTTAGGGATGACTTTTTAGATACAACATCAGAAGCATGATCCATGTAAGACAAAATTGGTAAGTTGGACTCATTAAAATTAAAAGAAAAAGAAAAGCAAACTTCTCTTCTGCAAAAGCCTCTATTAAGATAATGAAAAGACAAGCCATATCCTGAGAGAAGATATTAGAAAAACACATATATGATAAAGGATTGGCATTCAAAATATACAAAGAACTCTTAAACTCAACAATCTGAAAAAAAGCAACCAAATGAAAAAATAGGCAAAAGATCTGAACAGACACCTCCTCAAAACAGATATACAATTGTCAAATAAGCATAGGAAAAGATACCATATATCATTAGGGAACTGCAAATTAATACAACAATGAGATACCATTACACACCTATTCAAATGGTGAAAATCCAAAACACTGACAATACCAAATACTGGTAAGGGTGTGGAAAAATCAGAACTCTAATTCATTGCTAGTGGTAATACAAAAAGGTACAACCTCTTTACAATACAGTTTTGCAGTTTTTACAAAGTTAAACATAATCTGACCCTACCAACCTATAATCTCTTCTCTAGGTGTTTACCCCAAAGAGTTGAAAACTATATTATATTTACACAAATACCTGCACATGAATATTTATAATTGCCCAAACTAGAAGCAATCATATGTCCCTTAATAGGTGAATGAATAAACAAAGAGTGGTATATCCATACAGTGGAATATTATTTATCAATAACCAGAAAATAAACTATCAAGCTAGGGAAAGATACGGAGGAAACTCAGATGCGTATTGCTAAGTGAAAGAAGTCAATCCAAAAGGTCAAAACTGGGCTTCCCTGGTGGCGCAGTGGTTGAGAGTCCGCCTGCCGATGCAGGGGACATGGGTTCGTGCCCCGGTCCGGGAGGATCCCACATGCCGCGGAGCGGCTGGGCCCGTGAGCCATGGCCGCTGAGCCTGCGCGTCCGGAGCCTGTGCTCCGCAGCGGGAGAGGCCACAACAGTGAGAGGCCCGCGTACCGCAAAAACAAAAAAAAACAAACAAAAAAAAAACAGAAAAAAAAAAAAAAGGTCAAAACTATATAAATATGAAAATGATCAGTGGTTACTAGCCGTTTGGGAAAATGGAGAGTGAAGGAGAGGATGAATAGGTAAAGCACAGGAAACATTTACATGCTGTTTATAGTGCTGAAACTAATCTGTATAATACTATAATGGTGGGTACATGACATTATTCATTTGCCAGAATTCATAGAACTGTGTAACACTAAGAGTGAACTCTAGTGTAAACTATGGACTTCAACTAATAATAATATAATTTTAGCTCACCACTTGGAACAAGTGCAATGTGTTAATGATAGGGGGAATTGTGAACAGGGAAGGGAGATGTATGGGAACTTACTGTATTATCTGCTCAATTTTTCTGTAAACTTAAAACTACTCTGAAAAACAATCTATAAATTTTTTTTAGAAATCATATGATGTATACGTCTTATCCTCAGAAGGTTGATAGTTTGGTTGAGAAAATACCTCAGAGAGCAGGATAACATAAACCTATGGAAGCAGAAGAACTTTAATTTATACACAATGATAGAGATTCACTTGTAGCAACAAAGTATCTTTTTAAAATTTATTTATTTATTTATTTATTTATTTTTGGCTGCGTTCGGTCTTCATTGCTGCGCTCAGGCTTTCTCTAGTTGTGGGAAGCAGGGGCTACTCTGTTGTGGCTCGTGGACTTCTCATTGCAGTGGCTTCTCTTTGTTGTGGAGCACGGACTCCAGGGCCCACGGGCTTCATTAGTTGTGGTGCGGGGGTCAGTAGTTGTGGCACGTGGGCTCTAGAGCGCAGGCTCAGTAGTTGTGACACACGGGCTTAGCTGATCCATGGCATATAGGATATTCCTCGACCAGGGCTTGAACCATGTCCCCTGCATTGGCAGGCGGATTCTTAACCACTGTGCCACAAGGGAAGTCCCGCAACAAACTATCTTTAATCTGCTTGATTTAATCATTTATCTTTCAAAAGCCAATAAAATTTAAATATTTAAGGTACAAATTTCATCTGTGAGGATCTTCACAATTAGAGGACAGGAAAAATAATCTTTGTTAAATATCTGATGTTATAAGAAGCCTATCTACTTGACTTTCTCCCTAACTCCTTTCACAGTATTTGATAGAGTGGGAATCATTTAATCCTCTACTTAGCATTGGAAAATAAAAGGAAATAGAAGTTCATTATAAAAACTTAGTCAGGGCTTCCCTGGTGGCACAGTGGTTGAGAGTCCGCCTGCCGATGCAGGGGACACGGGTTCGTGCCCCGGTCCAGGAAGATCCCACATGCCGCGGAGCGGCTAGGCCCGTGAGCCACGGCCGCTGAGCCTGTGCTCCGCAACGGGAGAGCCCACAGCAGTGAGAGGCCCGTGTACCGCAAAAAAAAAAAAAAAAACTTAGTCAACTAAAAAAAGGAAAAAAAATTTTGTCAACTAAATGAAAGTTATAATTTAAAATTCACTGTAAAGGCCTAAAAGATAAAAATGCTTACTTTATCATTTAACTAAAATATTTTTACTTTGGTAGAAACAATGAAATTTAAGCATATCCTTCTATGAGGGACCTTGATAGGTCTCATTGTCATTGATAGTCACAGCATATTATTATTATGGCATTTTATTTTGATTTAACTTTTGAAAATGCTTTTTCTTAATTCCTTGATTAATCTACACAATCCTTTGTAAACTGTATCGTAAATATCCTCTACCACAACATATTCATAATAAGGTAATTATTAGGCATACTCTACAATATTACATGTTACTTGCAAAATAAAACAATGGATCAAAGCAAGAAAAGAGTTATATATTCTGAATTTGATTGTGTATTCAGCTGATTTCTAATGGGAATTTCTACAGAAGATATAATTCAACCTAGAAAAGATGGAGCTAATGAATGCTAGAGAAACAAATTAAAATTCTGCCAGACATTGATGGGTTGCAAATGTGTTTTAATTTCTAAGGAAAGATATCCAGGTGTCATTGTGAACAGCTCAATAAAGATGTCAACCTAATATTCAACAGTAGCTAAGCAAGATGTTTATTTGAAATATGAAAGGTACAAAATACATGGAACATAAGAAAATAAAATTATATAAAGAGAACAACCAATGGTAATGTTTTAGCAATTGTGTTTATTGTTGGATATTTCCTGTTCATCAGAATATATAAACAATTCTATATTCATTACATATATATATTGAGAACCTACTTATATAATTGGGGGAAATGGTCAGCAATGTTCCATAGGAGAGGTAATTTTTGAACTTCTTTTGAATAGTTATCAGCAGATGCCAAACAGACAATGGTATTAAAAGGATCCAGGACAAGAGAACAGCACCAGCAAAACCTTGGAGATTTAAAACTAATTTGTGTTTGGAAGACAACATGTAGCTCAATAGAATTTTTCTTTGTGTTACCTAAAAAGTAGACACAGTCAGATCACAGAATTCTCAAATATCATGGAAGAGAGGGTTTGGAATTACATAATGATACACATAAAAATAATGCATTTTATTAGACTATTGTACCCCAGTTAATGTGTTAAGTATATCACATATCCTCATGAGAATTCTATGAAGGAGATACTTATTAGTCTCACTATACAAATGAGAAAACTAAGAAATAGATATGTTAATTTGCCCAATATCCAAAATAGTTGATAATAATTAGTATGGCAGGAATTGAATCCAGCATGTTTAACTCTTAAGCATTACCTATAATTGAAAATAAATATCAACAAGGGAACTAGTGTCATGCATTGAGGAAGAACTCACAGTGCATCAGCTATGAACAGTCTTGTTTTAATAGCCTACAGGAAAATACCCATGATTCAGTAGTAGATCACTTCCAAGGGATTTTCCTTCACTTTAACAGAGTTAATGTGTTGGTGTTTGCATGATATATCATCTTCCTTCTTTTACTTCAACTCTTATGTTTACATGTGTCTATTATAAAAAGCATATAGTGCAATTTAGTTGTTTGTTATTTTGAAATCATTACCTTTTAACTAGGGAATTTATCAATTTCTATATAAGATACTGATATATTTGGGTTTAAATAGACCATCTTACTATTGTTTACTATCTGTCCAGTCTATTCTATCTTCCTATTTCCTTTGCCACCTTTCTTATAGTGATTATTTTCAGTGTTCCAGAGGATTGCTAGTAGTCAGTTATCCAGAAGCAAAGTAGTGCCCAGACATTACAAATATACATGATGTTTTGGAGGAAATTAAATATGTAATAAAGCAAGTCAAAGTAATACGAAAGGGAACGTAACAAGAAAAATAAAAGCAAGGTGTGAGAAAGTGTGCTGAACCTGACAAATAAAAAAGTCATAGAATACTCCTTACCTCTACAAAAATATCCGGATGCCACTCTGAATGATGTAAACACTGTTTAATGATTTTAGACTTACAGGATTGATCTAGAGAAAGTACATATCTAATTATGTGTACAGAACAGAGGTAGGTATCATTAACCTTGACAACATTTGAGAAAAACTAGTGGTGACAGGAGGTGAGAAGATGAAGTGGGAAGTCAGGAGGCAATTTGTTTGATTAAGAATAATATTCAGAGTAGTATTCTGAAATCTCCAAAATACACCTATACTGTTAACTCACTGAAGCTACCCACTGTTGGATACTATCTCTTTCTAAATCCTGGCTACTCCAGGCCTGGCCTGGCAGCCCAAGAGCTGATGGGATCAAGATCTCAGAAAAACTACAAATCATCATAGTGCACTGGTTGTGAAGTTCTACTTAAGATTATAGGTATAACAAAGAGAGGCATTTTAAATGGTTAAATATGTCTAAAACTGGGACACAAGAGAATGAAAGGGTGATTGATCTTAGTCCTCATCTATCATAATAAGAAATCAAAGCTTGACATAAAAATAGTATAGGTATATAAGCATATCTAAATATGGATATAGAAAGATTGAAAAGGACTCAAAAAGAAAAACAGATGTTTTTGCTTTTAAGAAGCAGTAACAAAGAAGGAGAAGGATAAAGAGAGACCTGTAAGTTCTATTAAATATTTTTCTAGGCCTTTTAAACTTTTTAATCCTATAGGCACATAACTTTGTATATGACTTAGGATCTGTTAGATAAAAGAGTATTTATGAGGCATGTAGTAATATTGTCACAAGCAAAATGGTGATTCCTTAGGTTCTTGTCCTCTCGAAGAGAAAGAATTCAGTTGAGAGACATAGAGCAGTTTTAAATTGCAAGAGTTTTATTAAGCAAAGCAAAAGTACACTCCGTAGAAAGGATGAGAGTGGGCTGTCTGGAAACCAAAAGCAGCCCTGCGATGGGGGTAGGGTCGGTTTTTCAGAGTGGTGGAAAGTCCCTCCCTGTGTCCTGCATCATTTGACTGACAAGTTGATTGACAGCTTTATGTTATATAACTTTTCTCCTTGTGCACAGGCACTTACCCACAAGCACCTAAGTGAAACCCATTGCAGGGGGGTGGAGTAGGGCAAAAACCACAATGCTAATTTATTACAAATCTAGCATAATGAACCCCGGGTTACTTTGAGTCACATTTTAGGTCTTGGTGCACCTGTGCCAACCTGTGCTGGTGGGTTTTATCTTGTTTGGTCCTGATAAGGCTGGCAACTCCACCAAAGGAGGATCTCTGAGCATGTTCTTGTCACCAGTGCCCAGGTGGGGGAAGGAAAGATGACTTTGTCCAGGAGGGAGAGGAACCTGCTCATGTCTGACTAGCTCTCTAACAATGTGATAAAGTCAAACAATAATAAGAGCTCTAAAAAAAGATATAAGTAAAATATGGAAAAACAGATGTAATTAAATATAGTCATTGAAATAAAAATGTAGGATCAAGAGCAACTCTTCATTCATGTTTTCCTGGAAACTAAGAGAAAATTCTGTAGAAAGTGTATAGACAGTGTAAACTGATCATTTAAGTTAGTTTATTTCTTAAAGCAGAATAAAACTCTGACCTCCAGATGTCGGGAGAGAAGCAAATAATTGGCTGCCCTTAGTCCAGCTCTATTGCTTACCCAAGGAAATACTGAAGAGAAGGGAAGCTCCCAAGTCATGATCTTTCACTTTCCATCTCCCAAACAAGAAATAGTCTCTCAAAAGGCAGCTAATCGTAGTCCTCACCAAGTTAGGAACTCAGTAACTGACATTTTAAACATCTTTCATCTATACCTTTTCTGTAGGAGAGGTCTATCTTCTAAAGAAGACAGAAAACAATAGTTGTATAATAAAGAGAAAAAACATTTAATAGGTTATAAAAATAGAGGTGTTTATGGACAATAGAGTACAAGTTCTGGTATTTTCACCTGAGTTCAGCTTCTTTCTTTTTTATCCTTGCATAGCACAAGGTTTGACTTATTGCTAAAGCACTTACTATCTCTTACAGGAAATACTGACATATGTCTATCTCATTCAACAATTTCCTAAGAAAAATAAATGATGTTTTATTTCTTTACCTCTTTTATTGTCCATCTTAATCATCCTTGTTGTGCTAGTCATTTTTGTATATATTGTCTTTAATAAATTTGCTTTGACTGGACTGAGCTTACCTGATAATTATTGGTTAGGTTAAAAAAATAGTGAATGTTTCTGGTACAAGGGCTAATAACAAAAGTAAGGGGCTAGATTAAATTTAATTTTTCTCCCTAATTGTCGAAGTAGTTTTCTACTTTAAACTGATTTTCATTTTCCATTAAATAATCGAATCTAGATTAGGCTTAATAGTTCTAAAACAATGCTGTTACTAAATATTGTCGATAACATGTTCAAGTTTAAAGCCATGTTATTTGGCTCTAGAGAGCTGCAGGTTGCAGGCTGGAGTTTTAACTAGAGATTACAGATTGACTTATTATTTATCATTGTTTTGGGACCATAAATCTAAGATGTGCACCTATCTGCAAAAGAATATAAAACATCACTATTCTCATAACACAGATTTTAAAAGTGCTTTTAGAGACGGCGTGGGAGGCGAGCGAGCGCGGCGCCGCGAGCGGGTTGCGGGCAGCAGGGGACGGCAAACTTTGCTGTTCGCCGCGCTTCCCCGGCCCGGCCCCATCTCCCATCGGCAACATCGCCACCCCACTTTCCTCCAACCCCGCACACCTCTCCCCACCCACTCCACCTCCCGTCGCTCCTCCTCGCCGCCTCGACTCTGCTCTGGGGAAAACTTCAAAGCACCGGATCGCAGGCTCCCTGCTTACTCCCCAGCTGGGGATTTCAGTTTCCTGAGTTTCTGGGAAGGCATGGTTTCCCCAAAGGAAAGATTTCTGGTAGAAGTCTGAAGGTCTGACCCAAGAAAAAAATCCAGTATAGCCAATGAATTGAGGAAAAGAAGTTTTCCAATCAGTTCATGAAATTCAAGAGAAGCCTGAGAAAATTTTCCAGATTAAAAAACTAAAGAGGAGGAGCCCGGAGGAAGATGGCGGAAGAGTAAGACGCGGAGATCACCTTCCTCCCCACAGATACATCAGAAATTCATCTACACGTGGAACAACTCCTACAGAACACCTACTGAACGCTGACAGAAGACCTCAGACCCCCCAAAAGGCAAGAAACTCCCCACATACCTGGGTAGGACAAAAGAAAAAAGAATAAACAGAGACAATAGGATAGGGACGGGACCTGCACCAGTAGGAGGGAGCCGTGAAGGAGGAAAGGTTTCCACACATTAGAAGCCCCTTCGCGGGCGGAGACTGCAGGTGGCAGAGGGGGAAGCTTCGGAGTAGCGGAGGAGAGCACAGCAACAGGGGTGTGGAGGGCAAAGCGGAGAGATTCCGGCACAGAAGATCGGTGCCCTCAGGCACACACCAGCCCGAGAGGATGGTGTGCTCGGCCGCCGGGGCGGGCGGGGCTGGGAGCTGAGGCTCGGGTATCGGGTTTGAGTCAGAGCGCAGGGAGAGGACTGGGGCTGGCGGCAGGAAGAGAGCCTGAAGGGGTTAGTGCACCACGGCTAGCCCGGAGGGAGTCTGGGGAAAGGGTCTGGAGCTGCTGAAGAGGCAAGAGACTTTTTCTTCCCTTTTGTTTCCTGGTGCGCGAGGAGAGGGGATTAAGAGCGCTGCTTAAAGAAGCACCAGAGACGGGCGCGAGGCGCGGCTAAAGGCGCGGACCCCGGAGACGGGAGAGGGACGCTGGGGCTGCTGCTGCCACCGCCACAAGGTCTGTGTGCGAGCGCAGGTCACTTTCCACCCCGCCTTCCAGGGAGCCTGTGCACCCCGCCACTGCCGGGGTCCCGGGACCCAGGGACGGCTTTCCCGGGAAAGCGCACGAAGCGCCTCGGGCTGGTGCAACGTCACGCCGGCCTCTGCCGCCGAAGGCCCGTCCCACACTGCGTGCCGCAGCCGCCCCCCCCCGCCCCCGCCTGAGTGAGCCAGAGCCCCCGAATCAGCGGCACCTTTAAACCCGTCCTGTCTGAGCGAAGAACGGACGCCCTCCTGCGACCTACGCGCAGAGGCGGGGCCAGGTCCAAGGCTGAGACCCGGGAGCTGTGAGAGCAGAGAAGAGACAGGGAAATCTCTCTGTGCAGCCTCGGAGGCAGCGGATTAAAGCTCCACGGTCCACTTGATGTGCCCTGCATCTGTGGAGTGCATGAATGGACAGCGAATCATCCCAAATTGAGGAGGTGGACTTTGAGGACAAGATTTAAGACTTTTCCCCCTTTTCCTCTTTTTACAACGAATTATCCCAAATTAAGGAGGTGGCCTTTGAGAGCAAGATTTTCGATTTTCCCCCCTGCTCTCTTTTTGTGAATGTGTATGTGTATGCTTCTGTGTGAGATTTTCTCTGTATAGCTTTGCTTCCACCATATGTCCCAGGGTTCTATCTGTCCGTTTTTTTTTTCAATAATTACTTTTTAATTTTAATAACGCTACTATATTTTATACTTCATTCTATTTTACTTTACCTGCTCTTTCTTTTTTTCCTACCTTCCCTTCCTCCCTCCTTCCCTCCCTTCTTCCTTTCACTCTTTCTTTTTCTTTCCTTCCTCCCTCCCTCCCTCCTGTCTTTCTCTCTTTCTTTCCTTCCTCCCTCCCTCCCTCCTTCCTTTCACTCTTTCTTTTTCTTTCCTTCCTCCCTGCCTCCCTCCTGTCTTTCTTTCTTTCTTTCCGTCCTTCCTCCCTCCTTTCTTTCTTTCTTCCTTCCTTCCTTTCTTTCCTTCTTCCTTTCTTTCCCTCTCTCTTTCTTTCTTCTACTAATTTTTCTTTATACTTTTTCTCCCTTTAATTCTGAGCCGGGTAGATGAAAGGCTCTTGGTGCTGCAGCCAGGAGTCAGTGCTGTGCCTCTGAAGTGGGAGAGCCAACTTCAGGACACGGGTCCACAAGAGACCTCCCAGCTCCACATAATATCAAGCAGCGAAAATCTCGCAGAGATCTCAATCTCAACACCAGCACCCAGCTTCAGTCAACGACCAGCAAGCTACAGTGCTGGTCACCCTATGCCAAGCAACTAGCAAGGCAGGAACACAACCCCACCCATTAGCAAAGAGGCTGCCTAAAAACATAATAAGGCCACAGGCACCCCAAAACACACCACCAGACGTGGACCTGTCCACCAGAAAGACAAGATCGAGCCTCAACCACCAGAACACAGGCACTAGTCCCCCCCACCAGGAAGCCAACACAACCTACTGAAACAACCTTAGCCACTGGGGACAGACACCAAAAACAACGGGAACTACGAATCTGCAGCCTGCAAAAAGGAGACCCCAAACACAGTAACATAAGCAAAATGAGAAGACAGAAAAACACACAGCAGGTGAAGGAGCAAGATAAAAACCCATCAGAACTAACAAATGAAGAGGAAATAGGCAGTCTACCTGAAAAAGGATTCAGAATAATGATAGTAAAGATGATCCAAAACCTTGGAAATAGAATAGACAAAATGCAAGAAACAGTTAACAAGGACCTAGAAGAACTAAAGATGAATCAAGCAACGATTAAAAACAATAAATGAAATGAAAAATACTCTAGATGGGATCAATAGCAGAATAACTGAGGCAGAAGAACGGATAAGTGAGGTGGAAGATAAAATGCTGGAAATAACTACTACAGGGCAGAATAAAGAAAAAAGAATGAAAAGAACTGAGGACAGTCTCAGAGACTTCTGGGACAACATTAAATGCACAAACATTCGAATTATAGGGGTTCCAGAAGAAGAAGAGAAAAAGAAAGGGACTGAGAAAATATTTGAAGAGATTACAGTTGAAAACTTCCCTAATATGGGAAAGGAAATAGTTAATCAAGTCCAGGAGGCACAGAGAGTCCCATACAGAATAAATCCAAGGAGAAATATGCCAAGACACATATTAATCAAACTGTCAAAAATTAAACACAAAGAAATCCTATTAAAAGCAGCAAGGCAAAAACAACAAATAACACACAAGGGAATCCCCATCAGGATAACAGCTGATCTCTCAGCAGAAACTCTACAAGCCAGAAGGTAGTGGCAGGACATATTTAAAGTGATGAAGGAGAAAAACCTGCAACCAAGATTACTCTACCCAGCAAGGATCTCATTCAGATTTGATGGAGAAATTAAAACGTTTACAGACAAGCAAAAGCTGAGAGAGTTCAGCACCACCAAACCAGCTTTACAACAAATGCTGAAGGAACTTCTCTAGGCAAGAAACACAACAGAAGGAAAAGACCTACAATAACGAACCCAAAACAATGAAGGAAATGGGAATAGGAACATACATATCAAAAAATACTTTAAATGTAAATGGACTAAATGCTCCCACCAAAAGACACAGATTGGCTGAATGGATACAAAAACAAGACCCATATATATGCTCTCTACAAGAGACCCACTTCAGACCTAGAGACACATACAGATTGAAAATAAAGGGATGGAAAAAGATATTCCATGCAAATGGAAATCAAAAGAAAGCTGGAGTAGCAATTCTTATATCAGACAAAATAGACTTTAAAATAAAGACTATTAGAAGAGACAAAGAAGGACACTACATAATGATAAAGGGATCGATCCAAGAAGAAGATATAACAATTGTAAATATTTATGCACCCAACATAGGAGCACCTCAATACATAAGGCAAATACTAACAGCCATAAAAGGGGAAATCGACAGTAACACAATCATACTAGGGGACTTTAACACCCCACTTTCACCAATGGACAGATCATCCAAAATGAAAATAAATAAGGAAACACAAGCTTTAAATGATACATTAAACAAGATGGACTTAATTGATATTTATAGAACACTCCATCCAAAAACAACAGAATACACATTTTTCTCAAGTGCTCATGGAACATTCTCCAGGATAGATCATATCTTGGGTCACAAATCAAGCCTTGGTAAATTTAAGAAAATTGAAATTGTATCAAGTATCTTTTCCGATGACAATGCTATGAGACTAGATATCAATTACAGGAAAAGGTCTGTTAAAAATACAAACACATGGAGGCTAAACAATACGCTACTCAATAAGGAAGTGATCACTGAAGAAATCAAAGAGGAAATTAAAAAATACCTAGAAACAAATGACAATGGAGGCACGACGACCCAAAACCTATGGGACGCAGCAAAAGCAGTTCTAAGGGGGAAGTTTATAGCAATACAATCCCACCTTAAGAAACAGGAAACATCTCGAGTAAACAACCTGACCCTGCACCTAAAGCAATTAGAGAAAGAAGAACAAAAAAACCCCAAAGTTAGCAGAAGGAAAGAAAGCATAAAGATCACATAAGAAATAAATGAAAAAGAAATGAAAGAAATGATAGCAAAGATCAATAAAACTAAAAGCTCTTTCTTTGAGAAGATAAACAAAATTGACAAACCATTAGCTAGACTCATCAAGAAAAAAAGGGAGAAGACTCAAATCAATAGAATTAGAAATGAAAAAGGAGAAGGAACAACTGACACTGCAGAAATACAAAAGATCATGAGAGATTACTACAAGCAACTCTATGCCAATAAAATGGACAACCTGGAAGAAATGGACAAATTCTTAGAAATGCACAACCTGCCAAGACTGAATCAGGAAGAAATAGAAAATATGAATAGACCAATCACAAGTACTGAAATGGAAACTGTGATTAAAAATCTTCCAACAAACAAAAGCCCAGGACCAGATGGCTTCACAGGCGAATTCTATCGAACATTTAGAGAAGAGCTAACACTCATCCTTCTCAAACTCTTCCAAACAACTTCAGAGGGAGGAACACTCCCAAACTCATTCTACGAGGCCACCATCACCTTGATACCAAAACCAGGCAAGGATGTCACAAAGAAAGAAAACTACAGGACAATATCACTGATGAACATAGATGCAAAAATCCTCAACAAAATACTAGCAAACAGAATCCAACAGCACATTAAAAGGATCATACACCATGATCAAGTGGGGTTTATTCCAGGAATGCAAGGATTCTTCAATATACGCAAATCAATCAATGTGATACACCATATTAACAAATTGAAGGAGAAAAACCATATGATCATCTCAATAGATGCAGAGAAAGCTTTCGACAAAATTCAACACCCATTTATGACAAAAACCCTGCAGAAAGTAGGCATAGAGGGGGAACTTTCCTCAACATAATAAAGGCCATATATGACAAACCCACAGCCAACATCGTCCACAATGGTGAAAAACTGAAACCATTTCCACGAAGATCAGGAACAAGACAAGGCTGCCCACTCTCACCACTGTTTTTCAACCTAGTTTTGGAAGTTTTAGCCACAGCAATCAGAGAAGATAAGGAAATAAAAGGAATCCAAATTGGAAAAGAAGAAGTAAAGCTGTCACTCTTTGCAGATGACATGATACTATACATAGAGAATCCTAAAGATGCTACCAGAGAACTACTAGAGCTAATCAATGAATTTGGTAAAGTAGCAGGATACAAAATTAATGCACAGGAATCTCTGGCATTCCTGTACACTAATGATGAAAAGTCTTAAAATGAAATCAAGAAAACACTCCCATTTACCATTGCAACAAAAAGAATAAAATATCTAGGAATAAACCTACCTAAGGAGGCAAAAGACCTGTATGCAGAAAATTATAAGACACTGATGAAAGAAATTAAAGATGATACAAATAGATGGAGAGATATACCATGCTCCTGGATTGGAAGAATCAATATTGTGAAAATGACTCTACTACCCAAAGCAATCTACAGATTCAATGCAATCCCTATCAAACTACCACTGGCATTTTTCACAGAACTAGAACAAAAAATTTCAAAATTTGTTTGGAAAAACAAAAGACCCCGAATAGCCAAAGCAATCTTGAGAACGAAAAACGGAGCTGGAGGAATCAGGCTCCCTGACTTCAGACTATACTACAAAGCTACAGTAATCAAGACAGTGTGGTACTGGCACAAAAACAGAAAGATAGATCAATGGAACAGGATAGAAAGCCCAGAGATAAACCCACGCACATATGGTGAACTTATCTTTGATAAAGGAGGCAGGAATGTACAGTGGAGAAAGGACAGCCTCTTCAATAAGTGGTGCTGGGAAAACTGGACAGGGACATGTAAAAGTATGAGATTAGATCATTCCCTAACACCATACACAAAAATAAGCTCAAAATGGATTAAAGACCTAAATGTAAGGCCAGAAACTATCAAACTCTTAGAAGAAAACATAGGCAGAACACTCTATGACATAAATCACAGCAAGATCCTTTTGGACCCACCTCCTAGAGAAATGGAAATAAAAACGAAAATAAACAAATGGGACCTAATGAAACTTCAAAGCTTTTACACAGCAAAGGAAACCATAAACAAGACCAAAAGACAACCTTCAGAATGGGAGAAAATATTTGCCAATGAAGCAACCGACAAAGGATTAATCTCCAAAATTTATAAGCAGCTCATGCAGCTCAGTAGCAAAAATACAAACAACCCAATCCAAAAATGGGCAGAAGACTTAAATAGACATTTCTCCAAAGAAGATATACAGACTGCCAACAAACACATGAAAGGATGCTCAACATCATTAATCATTAGAGCAATGCAAATCAAAACTACAATGAGATATCATCTCACACCAGTCAGAATGGCCATCATCAAGAAATCTAGAAACAATAAATGCTGGAGAGGGTGTGGAGAAAAGGGAACACTCTTGCACTGCTGGTGGGAATGTGAATTGGTACAGCCACTATGGAGAACAGTATGGAGGTTCCTTAAAAAACTAAAAATAGAACTACCATATGACCCAGCAATCCCACTACTAGGCATATACCCTGAGAAAACCATAATTCAAAAAGAGACATGTACCAAAATGTTCATTGCACCTCTATTCACAGTAGCCCGGAGATGGAAACAACATAAGTGCCCATCATCGGAAGAATGGATAAAGAAGATGTGGCACATATATACAATGGAATATTACTCAGCCATAGAAAGAAACGAAACTGAGCTATTTGTAATGAGGTGGATAGACCTAGAGTCTGTCATACAGAGTGAAGTAACTCAGAAAGAGAAAGACAAATACCGTATGCTAACACACATATATGGAATTTAAAAATAAATGTCATGAAGAACCTTGGGGTAAAATGGGAATAAAGACACAGACCTACTTGAGAATGGTCTTGTGGATATGGGGAGGGGGTAGGGTAAGCTGTGACAATGTGAAAGAGAGGCATGGACATATATACACTACCAAATGTCAGGTAGATAGATAGTGGGAAACAGCCGTAGAGCACAGGGAGATCAGCTCGGTGCTTTGTGACCGCCTGGAGGGGTGGGATGGGGAGGGTGGGAGGGAGGGAGATGCATGAGGGAAGGGATGTGGGAACAGATGTATATGTATGACTGATTCACTTTGTTATAAAGCAGAAACTAATAAAAAAATAAATAAAAGTGCTTATAACTTGCTATATTCCTTTTCATTTCTTACATATGCATATGAATAGATGTACGTACATATCTTAAATACATACATAAATATATATACATATGTTTTACATGTGTCTTTACAATTGTGGTAATATTGAAAATAGTGCACCTGTGTTCACAGTAACTCTATGATCACCTCTAATTAGAAAACTTACACCTAATTGCAAGGAACAAGTTTCTCACCTGGCTAAAGTTCTGCAATGTCTTTTCACTCCCTTATCTTGTTTTGTATGTATCCAGAGACTACAACCCCCACATGTACCAATGCAGATTGTCTGATGCAAAATGTCGTGGAATAACAAGTCTTAAAGTATCATCAATAATGGAGGCAGAGGTAAAGATTATAAAATAAGTCAACGACCTGTAAGAACTTGAGAAAAGTTGTTCACTAGAAAATGCTGCACTTCTTTCTCTTGTCTTTACTTTATGGTGCTGTTGTTTTCAGTTGTTTCAGGGATTTTCAGTGGGTATTTTAATTGGAGGTTAAAGCAAGATAAATAATACACTGCACGACAGCTAACATAACTTACAGAATCTTCTTCTGAGTCAGTTGTATTTGTTTAAATTATTTTTTCCAATTTTGAAAATAATGTACTATAAACAATTTAAAAATTATAAATGTAAATGTATAACACTTATGCCAGATATTATAATAAGAGCTTTACATATATTACCCCATCTAATCTTCAGAAAGTTTCAGTTAGATGTAATATTAGTATCCCTATTATTCAGCTGTAGAAATATGAATCTGGTTTGTGTACTAAGAAGTTTGCATTTCATTAATTGTTTAACTTTTCCTTGCTCAGTAAATTAGAATTTTTGTTCATAAGGAAGAGAAACCATCCCAAAACCCCTAAGTCTCCAAAATGTCATTTGCTCAAATAAGAACTGTAGGCTTTAATGCCAGAAAAAAATAAATGGATGGGAACTCATGATGAATTTGTTAGCACTATATCTAGAAAACGAAATAAAGAGGCAGTGTGAGATAGACTCTAGGGGAAGTTAGAAGTTTCCCAACAAAATGGATAAAGACAGTCAAAAATTTCCCTGTTGTCTAGTATAAGGACTTTGTGCATCCAATTTTTTTAAAAAAAACTTCTTGTAGTTCTATTTCAAGGAGGCTTCCAGATTTTTTAACTGTGATACCAGGGAAATAGATTACAGTAAACTAAGGACTAACTATACTTTTCTTAATCAGGGGTAGAGACAGAAGACATGATTTTTTTCTTATTTAAATAATAGCCTAAGATGAGTAGTTTATTTATTTAGTCTTTCTTTCTAAAATGTTTCCTAAAGGTTTCAATTTGCTTTGAAAATAATTGTAATTCAAAGGATAAATGTGGATGTGACAGGTTGGAAATAAGTATGCCAACGTAAAAACAATTCTTTGTTAAAATCAATGCTTTTTTTCTAATTTTTAATGTTGTCAGGTAAAATTTGGAAGTTGTTTTTCCTATAAAAGTTATAACTACCTTGTTCTTTGGCCTTTCACTCTAATCAGTCAGAATGGTTCTTGTCCTCAAGAATCCTTTTTCCCACGCAGCATAGGAATATTCAGTATAATAGCCACTTGTCAGAATTGCCCTTTCTAATGGAACAGTTTACTCAAACCACTATCTGGGAAAGATACAGCCCAACTCTCACGTTATTCCAATTAATATTCCATATGGAAAATACTTCCGGTCTTTTCAGGTCTGTGAATGAGTAGAGGGCAAGGAAATAAAACTTGGTCCCCAAAGTATGAATAATCAGCTAAATATGCCCACAGAAAATTATTGGAAGGTCAAAGGTTATAAGTGAAGAACGCTCAGGTACAAATCTTCATGTATTCACGTGTTAGAAATAAACATAATTATACACCACAAGATGGAAAAAATATCTCATTTTGTGAAATTATTTCTGAAATTGGGTTTAGTGGTCTTTATATCAAAGGGGACCCTGTTTGATTTTAGATTAAATTCATAAAATTTAAGATTGTCCTAAAAATCTCTTTCCCTCTCTTTTTTTCTCCTATTCTTTTTTCTATCTCTTTCCTTTCATTATTTTCTTGCTTCATTTTCTTCTTGTTTCTTCCTCTTCTCTCTTCTTATTTTTTTCTCTCCTGCTTCTTTATTCTCTCTCTTCTGTCACTCATTTCTTTCTCCCTTTTCCTGCCTCTCTCTTATCTCAAAATTGGGTTTTCAAGCATGGCGGTAATCTAAATGTCCCTTCTGAGAAAATAGGAGTGTGCAAATATGCCTTTCAGATAAAAAAAAAAACTGTAGAACAATTAACGTTCATGCACATATTCTATTCACTTAGTAGCATCATTAAGCAACTAAAACATTCATTGTATTTCTGATAGAAAAAATATATATACTAGCATACTGCTTTTACTGACAAATGAACTGTATTACAAACTGTGTTGTCTTAAGTACTAATCAGAGTGCTAATATCTCACTCTGACTTTCAGGCATAAGGTAGAACTGTCGCTTTTGAAGTTAGTTGTGGCCAAATGACTTGCTTTGGTCTACAAAATGTGAGTGTGAAATGTGTCACTTTCGAACAAAGGCTTGAAAACATAGGAGTGATTGCCCCATTCTCTTCTCTCTGCTGTGGTGATCAGAGAATCATGTTTCCAGATGGAGCAGTTCTCAGTCTGGGATCCTGACCTCCTACAATGAGCACAAACCTCCTTGTTAACCTGAAATGGGCATGGAGTGAAGATTGAGAAATAAAATTTTGTTGTGTTAAGCCTCTGAGATTTCTGAGTAGTTTTCTAACTGTTATACAAACCAGATCTATTTTTTGAAATATTTCTGAAGCTAAAAACGCATGTACATTGCAAAACCCTAGGGGTGTTCTAGAAGGAATAATTCCAAGTAACATATACAAATATTAGATATGACCAATAACCAAAACAAAAAGATACAGAAATACCATTTATTTGAAAACAATCTTTTTTTCTGCTTGAATTATCTTCTATACAAGTAATTTAATAGACAGTTCCATTATTTCTGGTGAAACTGAACTTTTTTATTTTAAACATATTGATTTTCATTCTAAACTAAATATCAAAATTAAAGGTAATCAATGAATTGCAATGGAAAGGTATAAAATTTTATAATGAATAATTTATACTAAAAGTTTTATTTTTGAAATTTGATGAATACAAATCTCAGTACCAATCAAAAAGTACTTTAGAGAAGAAAGCATTTGCAGAAATTTGAAAAGAGCCACTATGTTTCAAAGGAAAAGTGAAAAGAAAGTCCTTTAAAATGTTTAGTGAAATAAATTTATATACATGTTCTACTTATTAAATATCTTTGAAGTGTTTGGGTTTTCGAATATGCTAAAAATAATTCATTGTCATCAGTTAAATGAAAATAAATGGCTTTACTTTTCTCAAAATGCATTGGCCATTTGTGTTGGTAAATTGTTTATGAAAACTCTCCCAGTCATTTCATTTTGCAACTGTTAAGAACAACATGGTGTCTGAAGAAAATTTAATATTACAATGTATATTTTAAATTAATAGACTTTATTTTTTAGAACATTTTTAGATTTATAGAAAAATTAAGCATCCAAGTACGATGAATCCCCATACACCCCCTCAGTCCCCACATGCGTACAGTTTTCCATGTAATCAATATCTGGCATTCGTTACAATTGATAAGCCAATATTTAAACATTATTATTAATGAAAGTCCATAGTTTACATTAGAATTCATTCTTTGTATTGTATGTTCTATGGATTTTGACAAATATAAATATATATCATTACATTGGATGTAATATGCATCCACCATTACCATATCACACAGAATAATTTCACTGCCCTAAAATCATTTATGCTCCACCTATTCACCCTCCCTTCCCTGCAAAACCCTAGCAGCTGCTGAACTTTTTACTGTCTCCATAGTCTTGCTTTTTCCAGAATGTCATATAGTTGGAATAATATGGTATGAAGCCTTTTCAGATTGGCTTCTTTCACTTAATAATACAAACATACCTCGTTTTATTGTGCTTCACAGATATTGCATTTTTTACAAATTGAAGGTTTGTGGCAACCCTGCATGAAGCAAATTTATTGGCACCATTTTTCCAACAGCAATTGCTCAAATCATGTCTCTGTGTCACATTTTGATAATTCTTGCAATATTTCAAATTTTTTCATTATTATATTTTTTATGGTCATCTGTGATCAGTGATCTTTGATGTTGTTATTGGCATTGTTTGGGGGCATCACCAGCTGTTCTAAGAACTCTAATAAATTATTATCAGAAGGATACTTTATTTGTTGAAGATATTTTAATTATTCTAGTTATATGATTAGTTTTCTTTAATAAAGTATAAATCTGTCTGGGTGGCCACAGAAATAACAAAAACAATGAATAAGCAACTACATACTGATGTAAATAGCTCTGGAGTACATTAGGTAAGCAATTTATGGAATGGAAAATATATTTGCAAGCCATGTGTCTGATAAAGGATCAATATTCAAGATACTTGAGAAACACATACAACTCAATAGGAAAAAAAAAATGACTAAAGAATGAATAACGAATCTGAATAGACATTTTTTCCAAAGAAGACATTCAGTGAGAATGAGGATGGACAAGCTCTTCTATGCAGGGGATATGTGTCACTCCTTTCAACCTTAAATTTTACCATTTATTAATATGGAGCTCTGAGTAAAATTGTGTACACTATATTATTTCATATTTTTATGTTTTTTCTTATTGTTCCTTTTGCCCAAATTACTTCTTTTAAAAATGAATGTTTATCAACTAATATATTTTAAGAAATATATTAGATAATTGAGCAAGAAATAAGCAAAAGCTTCTCCTTTGAAGTTTGTTCCATTTAACTTTATTAACTTAACTATTTCTCATTCTTCAAATGTTGGGTCAATGTCACTTCTACAAATCCTTATTGGAACCAAGAGAATTTTCCATGTGTGTTTACTTTCAGTACCCATATACTCATATTTACACTTAACATTTTTTCTTCTTTTTTCCTTTTGTTAGACAACAACAACAATAAAAATGTTCATTCATTTCTCCCACCCCCAAATCCCGCTTCCCTCTGGCAACACTTAACAGTAAATACTCATAAAATTCAACTGACAGTCACTGTAGCATTTGAAATGAAACTTGCTCCTTTGACTAACTAATATATTCAACACCAATTTTGCTAAAATGTTTCAACTATATATTTTTTTCACTCAAACTCAGGGAATTTCGCTCCATCAAATTTTCTCAGGAAATTTAACCAAATCTCTGTATGCTACTTAATTGCCTTATGATTAGACTGATATGTGTGTTGAATAGAATAATGTGCAGTGACATTTATAGGATTAATATAAATTAAAATCTAAGAAGGAAACACAGAGTTAATCTATGGCAATAAGTTCAAGAAGTAGTTTCAGAGTTTAGTTTCCTATAAGAAACAAGAACATCTATTATTTTCATGTTTATATAGAAAGTTTTCTGTATAATTCTTACACATCCATTTTATAGAGAACATTTTCATTTAGTTGTATTTTCTATGAGACAAATTCTTATCAAACTACAGCACTAAATCATGGTTAATATTGTAATAGCAAATTATATAGCACAGATAATACTTCCTGAAATTTATATAGATATTATAATTTCCTGGCATGTGTATAGAAATTATGATCATTTTCTCTATTAAATACAATTACTTTATTCAGTTTTCAAGCACTTCACTTCTATAGAGAAAACTTGAAATAGCCATGTCAGCAATTACAGAAATAAAAATTAAATTTTTATCAGGTATTTTCAATACCAACATTTCTGTAAAAAAACTCAAAACATATACTCACACATGTATAAAAATATTAAGCTCCTGAAACTAGTAAGAAATTATAGCAAGATATTGCAAGACAAAAGTCAATTTCTTTCCTATATACCAACAAAAAACAAGTGGAATTTGAAATTTAAAACATAATACCATTTACATTAGCAATCCCCAAAGTGAAATACTTAGTTATAAATCTAACAAAATATCTACAAGATCTATGTGAGGAAACTATAAAACTCTGATGAACAAAATCAAAGAACAACTAAATAAGTGGATAGATATTCTATGTTTATGGATAGGAAGACTCAATATTATCAAGATGTCAGTTCTTCCCAACCTGAATTATAGATTCAATGCAATCCCAATCAGAATACCATCAAGTTATTTTGTGAACATCCACAAACTGACTCTAAAGTATATATGAAGAAACAAAAGATCTAGAATAATTAACATAATCAGGAAAGAAAAGAACAAAGTTGTAGACTGACATTACCCCACTTCAAGACTTACTGTAAAGCTGTTTAGCTAAAGCTAATAATCAAAACAATATTGGTGAAGGAAGAGAGAATAGAGAGCCCAGAAATAGACTCACATAAATACAGTCACCTGATCATTGACAAAAGAGCAAGAGCAATACAATGTAGCATAGCCTTTTCAACAAATAATGCTGGAATAACTTGACATGCAAAAAAATTAGTCTAGACATGGACCTTACACTCTTGACAAATATCAATGCCAAATGGATGAGAAACTAAATGTAAAACACAGAGCTATAAAACTCCCAGAAGATAACATAGGAGAAAATCTAGATGTCCTTGGGTATGGCAATGACTTTTATATACAACACCAAAGGCACGATACATAAAAAAAAAAAACAATTGATAAACTGGATTTCATTAAAATCAAAAACTTCTGCTCTGCAAAAGACAACAAAAAAGAGAATAAGAAGACAAGCCATAGACTGAGAGAAAATATTTGCAAAAGACATGTCTGATAAAGGACCGTTATCCAGATATACAAATATCTCTTAAAACTCAACAATAAGAACAGAAACAACTTGATTGAAAAATGGATCAAATATCTTAACAGACAGTGGGCTTCTCTGGTGGCGCAGTGGTTAAGAATCCGCCTGCCAATGCAGGGGACACGGGTTCAAGCCCTGGTCCGGGAAGATCCCACATGCCGCAGAGCAGCTAAGCCGGAGCACCACAACTACTGAGCTTGTGCTCTAGAGACTGTGAGCCACAACTACTGAAGCCCGCACACCTAGAGCCCGTGCTCTGCAACAAGAGAAGCCACTGCAATGAAGCCTGCACACCGCAACGAAGAGTAGCTCCTGCTCTCTGCAACTAGAGAAAGCCCGCACACAGCAGGGAAGACCCAACACAGCCAAAAATAAATAAAAATAAAATAAATTAATTTAAAAAAATCTTAACAGACACATCACCAAAGAAGACATATAGACAGCAAATGATCATGGGAAAAGATGCTCCACATCATAGGTCTTCAGGGAAATGCAATTTAAAATGAGATTGTACTACACACTTAATAGAGTGGACAAAACTCAGAACACAGAGAACACCAAATGCTGATAAGGATGTGCAACAACAGGAACTCTCGTTCATTGCTGGTAGGAATGAAAAATATTACAGATATTTTGGAAGACATTTTGGCAGTTTCTTATGAAACTAAATATATTCCTATCATATGATCCAGTGATTGTACTCCTTCATATTTACCCAAAGGAGTTATACACTGCAGTCCACACAAAAACCTGAACACAAATATTTATAGTAGCTTTATTCATAATTTTGAAAAGTTGGAAACAATCAAGAAGATCTTCAGTAAGTAAATGGATAAACTGTGGTACATGCACACAATGGAATATTATCCAGCACCAAAAATAAATGAGCTATCAAACCGTGAAAAGACATGGAGGGAACTTAAATGCATGTTAATAAGTGAAAGAAGTCGATCTGAAAAGGCTACATACTATATGATTCCAACTATATGACATCCTGAAAAAAACAAAACTATGGAGAAAATAAAAATATCAGTGGTTGCCAAAGATGGCATGGGGAGATGAATCAGCAGAGGACAGAGGGTTTTTAGGGCAATGAAATTACTCTGTATGATATTATAAAGATGGATACATGACAATATATGTTTGTCCAAAACCACAGAATATACAACACCAAATTGAACTCTAAGGTAAACTATGAACTGTGGGTGATTATGTATCAGAGTAGGTTCATCCTTGGTAAAAAAAAATATCCTGGTGAGTGATGATGAAAATGAGGGAAATTACTCATGTGTTGGGGCAGGGGGTATGTTTGAAATCTCTGTGCCTTCTAAATTTTGTTATAAACCTAAAACTGCTCTTGAAAAATTAGACTTAAACACACACACACACACACAACTTGAACCTCTTGACCAAGTTGACCAAGTCTCAGGATTTTTCGTTATACCTAACTTTAAATCATGTCCCCTGTGAAATCTACATATTTAATTTTTATTTTTATTTGTTTCAAAGTTCACAGAAAGAAAAGGATAGTTACATCTTCCCAAGCAACTTGATAATGTTAAAGAAAATTAAGACAGTATTTTGTATGACTACGTAAAATTACTTCTTTTCCTTCTCCTATTACTATAAACATGACGTGAGTTACATATTAGCTTATGTAAAAACTGAATTTTGTTGCCAAGTATCATATAAGTCTGATTAATTGAATATTCCACCACTATATTTTGGCAATTATAAACTAAGTTAAAATTTTAAGTTGCTTAAGAAATATTTTAAGAAAATCACTGGCTTAATTTCTATCTAGTTTAATGTATGTCTTCACAAAAGAAGCATAGTGTAATGAATAAGTTCCTAAATTCCCAGCCTGACATAGAAGTCTGGTTTTGTTTCTATGATTCTACTTACCTCTGTAACTGATTGGAATTATACTTTTTAAGGTTGTAAATACTATGCAATTAGATTAATCATATTAGCTTTTTTACTTACAATGTCTTTTTTTCTACTTTTGTACTTTATCTTCACTTTTTCCAATTTACTATAAGTGACATAGTACATTCAGGTCCTGAAATAATTTACACTAGACAGATAAGTCAACTTGATTTAAAATAGTTCACATAAAACATACTAAGATCACCTATCTCCAGACAAAGTTTTAAATGAGGGTTTCATTATCACAAAAAGAATGCAGTATAGAACATAAAATCCTACAAAGTATGAGGGAGTATTCACCCCAAATGGAACAGAATATGCAACAACTTTAATTCCACTAACTAGTAAATACTCCATTTTTCCTTAATGAAGTATTTCAGGTAATACAAAATTACTCTTAGAAACCTTTCTTTTTTCTATAAATGTGATGCACTCTATAATAGAGCCCATATGCATCTCTATTTAAATTACCAAGAAAAGTCCTTAGATTTTTGCCAAAAGAATAATCTTTATCATTAAAATGGGTTTTATAGTGTCATTTAAATCTTTGGTGGCTTGCCTAGAAATGTGCGTGTTTCATGAATATTTCAAATTAGTGAAGATGTCAGTTGCTGATGTTGCATCACCTTCAGCCACTCAATGTTAAACAGAGAAAGGACAGCCCACTCGATGTCACATTCACCTTTCAAAAGGTGATTCAATTTCTTCACATCAATATGGAAAAAGATCATCATTTGTTTGGTTCATAGGGTATTGCAATATATTGCTAAAATTACTGTGCTATTTTAACAAACTCTTGAATTCGCTTGAATAGCAGCAAATAAAGAATAGTGAATTACAATGACCTTATGAAAAGATAACAGTATGGGTATGTAATTCTTGATCTTCTGGAGCAAAATATTTCCTTTGCTATTTGTTTATATTTATTGGCCTACTATCTATTCTACTGTATCTATATTTATGGTAGTCTTGCATTGTGTCCAAAAAAAATTGTGCATGGTTTAATTAATAAAAAAAGAGTTGTTCTATTTTTCCTAATATGTCCAGCATATACCATTTTACTGCCTATGTAATATTCTCCAATATTACACAACAGTATATAGCAGTAAAGTTGAAAGAATTATAGGTATACCTGTTGTACCAGTTGAAGTCCAATCAGGAAAGAGAAATTACACAGTGTTTCAACATTGACAGTTAAAAGAATTATTTATTATAGCAGGGAATTGGAAAAAGCTAAGGATTGGCTAGAAGTAAAGGGAACTCTGAAAAATATAGAAATCGCAGATATAAGGAGAAGCCAGAACTCCTCAGGCTGAGATTGAGTGCCCAAGGAAGAGCTGCTACACACACACACACACACACACACACACACACACACAAGACCACCTTGAAGTAAGAGCCAGACCTTGTTGGAGAGGGCATGACCAGTGCTCACTGAATGCAGAGGAGTGATGCTATCAGAAATTAACCCTCTAGGGGCCTGGAGTAATGGTTTATGGAGAGGAATCTCATCAGAGGTATTCTGCTGCAAAACCTCCAGAGTGGTGTGCTGAGGGAAGGTCCTGGTGCTGCATACTGTCAGACTGTGTACTAGGGAAGCTGCTGCTGCTAGGAAAGACCCCTTCCTCCTCTAGTGTGCTTTACAAAGCTAAACATAGGGTCAGCTGGCATAGAAAACTATTTAAAGGGCTCAGGTCCATTTTTGTTCACCTTCTGAAATAAAGAAAAGGACAAGGTAAAGGAGAAGCATGGTATACTTCTTGGTTGTTGTTAGTGTTTTTGCTTTTAAGCAGAGAGGTGGATACATGAAAAATGGCATTTTTTCCTTCTCTATACCCTTTATATGTGTCCTAATATTTTGTGTACTGAATTAAAATAATTTTAAAGGCCTAAATCCAATATATATTTATAGAAAAACACAGTCTGAAGAGTGGAGTACGTGTACTATGTATATCATTCAAATATTTCAGTGCATAGTAAAATATGTATACTTAGAAATCCATTTTATAAGCATAGCATAACCCTGATATCAAAATCTGAACAACTTGTACATAACTAACCAACAAAATGTCCCAAATTTTTAATGAATATATTTAAAAAGATGCTACATATACTCCTAGAAAAATATGATATGAACAGTAAAATTTATTAAAAGAATGCTAGGATGTGTCAAATTTGGAATTCTAGCAACAAATCAAAGTAGAAAATATATAAATGCATAGATCTGCTTTACATTTTGTTGTTAAAACATTAAACAAATATTAAGGAACACTCCAAAAATTTTAAATATGATAAAAATATATGAAACCAACAGAAAGCATAATAATTAATTGAAGTAAAAGAAGTATTTTAATTAACTCTAAACAAACATCAGAAAAGGATGATTAATGAAACTATTAATTCTCAACACTATTCTCAAAGTTGTTGTTAATTCTGCAGTATAAAAAGTATTGCATATAATAAATATTAAGTGGAATAATGAGTTTATCATTATTGACAGATTTTATACATTACAATTAAAATTCTTGAGAATATTATGGAAGTCTACTAAGGTGTCTGGATAATATATAATATAAAACTTAAATAGATTTTCTTAATATCATAATAATCAGTTTAAATCATAATGTGAAAAATAATCTTATTAGTATTAGGAACTGCTACAGAGTAACAAGGAATTAATCAAAAGTAACGTAAAATAAAGATGATACAATAATTTGTATATACTGGGCTTTTCTATAGTATATATGTATGTACAACATGTAAATATATCATATATAAAACATAAACTTATATATTATAAATAAATCTTTTAATGAATAGACTGTGCAATTTGTTCTTCAAATTGAGATAATCTTATCAGAATTACAATGGAATTTATTCTGGAACTTATGCAGTGGTCCTAAAATTTTTATGCTACAAATCAGAATAATTAAAACCATGCTGTATGAATTCACAAGCAGGAAATTAGATTAATACAACAGAATAATGAACATGGAAAGAGTTATATATATTGTACTGATTTAATTTAGCTTAAAATTGAATATGTTGAAAATATTACAGGGTAACTGACAGTAGAAAATGTGGGAAAATGTGTATTATCATATACATATATTTAAAAGAATTTAGATTGGATCAAACATTGAAATATAAGTAATAAAACCATAAGCAATTTAGAATATGATATTTATCATGTTACAAAGACTAAGATCTTTCTCCACAAGACACAAATGATTTAAATTATAGAGAAAAGACTGATAATTTACTTTTAGATTCAATTGCATTTTCTCAAAGTTGTCTTCTATATTTTACCTTCTAAAAAAATTTTAGCAAAGAATTTAAAATCACCTCCTTCTTCCCTGCTTAAGAATTTCAATGTTGCTGTGGCACCCTTCCATCCCCTACATGCTTCAAGGAACCATGACTTTATCTCCAAATCTAGGATCCCTCTGGATTTGTGCAAACTTCTGGTCACAATTCACTGATAAATGAAACACAAATAGAGACACTTGGATGTGCAGTAGTCATCTTCAGTTTTTTAGTAGAGACAATCTAAAGATGTTAGAGGACAAAAATGAGAAGACTCAAGGATTCTTGATAATTATTGATCTGTTGAATCAGGCATTTCCTCAAGTGACATAATACTTTTTCCTTACTCTAGATGCAGTTGAAGCACACATTTCTGTCAAATAAATAAAAACAATCTCTTTACAATGAAATATATAAATTTTTGATGATCAGCTTGGCAAATATATGTAAGGTTCAAAATATCACCTAAGGATATAGGCACACTCAGATACTGTTGGTAAAAATTCTTTGGAGGCAATTTTGGAAATATATTTATCAACATTGACCCATTTTGGACCTCTAAAATATTTCACTTCTAGAAATTTATCTTTAGGAAATAATCAACAAAATAAACAAAAATATATGATTGTTTAATGCTTTTATGAGAATGTTAAAATACTTAAAACTTAGAAGCGTCCTAAATACCCAAAAAACATAGAATTGGTAGAAAATTATGGAATACTAGGCAATCTTTTAAAAATAAACCAAGTGCATTTTATTGATATTAAACTATGCTCAGAATATATACCTAATGTGAAAATATAAAATACAGTACAGTCTTCTTCTATTAAAACATCACTAATTGATTATATATCAAAAAGCCAGAAAGTGTATATATACATCCGTAAGTTTTAACTGTTTTGCTCTTAGAGAAGTGACGGGTAAGAGGCTAAAATTGGGCAACAAAATAAAACTAAATTAATTTAAAAAAAAAAACAACTACGTACTGTTGAAGTATTAAAGAGTTCATTCAGAAGTGTGATCAGGAAAAAAAAAAAGGTTCCAGTTGGATGGAAAATAAGGACAATTAGGAAAATATATAAGTCCTAAATGGTTTATGATTTTAGAAAAATTACTCAAGCTTTATTAAAATTGGCTCAGTCTATATAAATAGTATCTTATACTCATCTCATGTATTTACCTCTGAAACTCATACTTAAATTGTTGTATAAATCCTAAAATATTTTTTCATAGAAAAGAAAAAAATTTAATTACCAGTTTTACATTCTTTATCAATACATAGAATAAAACATGTCTTTCTTTACATTACATAGACTTGAATTGGATGTGAAAAATCACTGATTCACTGATCTATAAAGGTAATTAATCTAATATGTATCTTCTCTTTTGTGTATAAACTGTATCTTAGGTACAAATGCTGATGGAGAAAATTCTTTAGTAAGAAATTTCAGCTACCAAATTAAAAAAGAATGACACAGTTAAAATATCACCATTGTAATAATAGTGATAATGGAGCTAACCAATAGTAATCTATGATTGTTATTATTATTAAATGAAAAGCTAACAGGAAAATTTATGGATGGATGGATCAGATTGTCAACAATTTAACACACTCATTAATTTCATTATTATAAAAAGAAGAAACAATTAGATATTTTGTGCTTCCTGGTGTGTCACAATTTGGAAGTACAAAATACCATATTTCAAAAAAATTTACCATAATGTAGAACCTGGATTTAATCAAGTCTTTTCCTCACTTCCAGTTTATAGTAACTATAGGCCAAAGAAACATACTAAAAGACACTGTGAAGGTGTAGTTAGAAAAATCCTGAATGTGGGTAACTTCACAGGAAAAATTATCTGTGTTTTTTTTAAAAAAATAATAAATGTAAGGATAAATAAGATGGGATAAGAATCCTCAATATTAAAAGAGCTTTGAGAGATAGAGAGAAAAAATGCAATTTGGACCTTGACTGGATTCCAGTTTAAGCAAACCAATAAAAGGAAAAAGTTGAGAGACTGATGAGTACCAACACAGACTGGATAATCTTATTTAAAGTTTGTTATGATAATAGTGTTGTGGTTATATTTTAAAAAGAGTATTCATCTTTTAGAAATACATTTTCAAAGATTTTACAGTGAGATCATTTGAAGCTTGGGGTTCTAATTAATTTGAGGGAGAGAAAGAAGGCTACAATATAGATGAAATTTGACTGGCCACATGTTAAAAATTGTGGAATCTGGGTGATGAGGACATGTGAGTGCATTTTACTATTCTCTGTTTCGGTTCATGTATAGAATTCTCCATAAAGTGTTAGTTACTAAGATTTTGAAACATTTCAGCAAGCAGATGATGACAAATGGAAATGATTACTATAATATCAAGTATTAATAATTGACAATGTGTAAAATACCAATAATGTTCTGTTAAATAAAAAAAATTAAGTATCCGATCTGTTGTTTTGGTGATGTATATGATCAAATCAACTCTTCTCAATGTAGTTTATGCATTGTTAGAAAGGTGGGATGTTATCAACACTGACAAATAGATATTTAGCATATCCCCAGAAGAAAACAGAATTACAACAGTTTTCCTCCTAATTTTCAGTTATCATTTTGCACCAAATATAAGAATCTTTCAGTTGTTGCAAATAGGATGTAAAGGGGCAATGGAGCAGGAAATAATTTATATCATGACCTTTCTTCACTAATGTACTCTCTGATGACAATAGTGACATCGAAGAGTTTAGTTATAGTTTTAAAGTTTCCTGCAAAAAACAAATTCAGCAGCAACAATTTTTTGCTCTTTCCTTATACATCCTGATATGTATAGATGTATGAATACATGACATTTGTATGCAAAATAAAGATAGTATGTGCAACGTTTTATTTTAAATGAAATAATACATTCTCTCTCCATATTCATTCACATAAGCACATTCTTATGTGCACATGTAGGTATGTGTGTGTATGTATGCATGTCTTCACTTGTGAACATTGTTTGCAAAATTTGAGATTACTTTTTTTACCTCAAAAAAGGAAAAATTTAAACTAGACGTGATTGCCTTTCTCATTGATTAAATAATATTCCAACATTCTTCCAACTAATTTCTCCCATACAAGATTGGTTATTATTTATTGCAAGAAGTAATAATAATACTTTTACAAAAGTGTACTAGTAATTTCTCTGATAACATAGCTTAATGCAATCTTCTTGCTCAGCTAAATATATTGTCTATAAACAATTTTGTTATATAATAAAAATAGTCAAACAATTTCTGTTGACCTTTAAAAGCCAGTGCTTGGGGATATTTTGGCAATCTGACATAATATAAAAGGTCTGTTGTGGACATTAGGAGTCATTCAAACCAACTACAAAATATTACAAATGAAAACAATTAAGACCCAAAAGGATTAAGTAATCTGATTAAGGTTAAACAACTTTAGGATTCTTTGAAGATGGATTGGATTGAGTATACTCTCTTGATTTTTTTGGAATTTCAGAGTTGTTCTGTCACTACACACAATACAAACCAGGAAGAACAGTGAAATAAAAACAACCATATTATTTTGCACTTCCTTCAGTTTCAAAGCACTGCTTCTTTTTCCCATAACAGGATCTTTGACAAATTCATTTGATTACACCAATGATTATGACAGTTCTCCTGGACCTGTATTGTTTGTGTCTTTAAAAATGATTAATTTGAAAATACACTAAGTAACCATAAATAGTCACTGCTGTGGGACTGAGACACCAACAGAGATTTAGGTGAATTGGGTAAGGTATTCAAATAAAAGCCTGGTTTCCCCACTTGATACTTGTGAAATACTAGTTTTCACAGCATACAGGCTTGAAAACCTTATCCAAGAGTCTCTACAATAACAGAAGAGACTGTTATTGTAGAAGAGACTTGTTTCACTGTCTTGTGATCAAGTTTGTGTTCAAACTTGTGATCAAGTTTGTGATCAAGTTTGAGTGTGATCAAGTTTGAGTAGAAGAGACTGTTACTGTAGAAGAGACTTGTTTCACTGTCTTGTGATCAAGTTTGAGTTTGGGACCCAGAAGAGTGTAAACCAGAGGCTCTCTGAATGAAAAAGCCTTGATTTGGTGTAGAAGCTAATTAGATGTAGGTGTTCATCCATAAATCTATTGTAATGGTTTGAAGAAGAGTAAATTATCTCACTAGAGTAAGATGCTGTCTAGTGTTGCCATATACATATATATTTACATAGAAGGATCAGCATTTAGGAAAAATGACTATGTTTACCAAATAATAGAACCACATGACTGAAAAGCAACTTAAAAAATTCAGATAATAGATGCTGACACAGTTGATTCAAATATTGGAGCAAGTTGAAAAGAACTTTAAAATAATCATGTTTAGTACATTTAAGGGAATAAAGAAAAAGATGATAAAGATTGCGAACAGATGAATAAATTTGCCAGAGAATTATTATCTATAAAAACAAACAAGTACATCAAAAACTACAAGACACATATCTGAAATTAATAAACAAATTAAATTATATTAATTATAGAGACAATAGAAGTCAGAATTTGTGAGTGGAAAAACTAGGAAATATTGATAGAATATACATCATCTAAATTAAAGGGGGAAACATTAAAAATAAAAGAAATGCAAATATTAGTGGCTCCATACAAAACTATAATATACATGAAATTGGTGTTCAAAAAGAAATAAGAGAATCAAGAAAAAAATTGAAGATATAACAAGTACGAATTTTCCAAAAATCATGACAAACAGGTGTCTATTGAAAATACATACAGAATAAATAACCAGAAAAGTAATATTAGAGTAAGGCTGCTGAGACTTAAAACGAAAAGAAAAGTTTGAGTGTAACAAGAGGAAAAAAGAAACATTATCTTCAAAGAAATAATAATAGGATGTTTTGTTTTGTTTGACATTAATATAGCCACTCCAGCTTTAACTTGTAGTATGTTTTCCTTTAAGCCCATATAATTTTTTTTTAGATTTCTACTTTTCCTTTTCTACTCATTTCAACATCTGGATCATCTTAGTCTCTGTTCCAATTGATCATTTTTCTCCCTGTGTAGGTCACATTTCTGCTTCTCTGCATACCTAGTGATTTTGTTTTATGATAAATATTATATATCTAACATTTTCAATGGTCTGTAATATTTTTTTGTTTTTTGTTTGTTTAGAGTGATGTTTTTTGTTCTGATGAGCAGTTAATTTACTGGTGGGTTATTGTGTTTCTTTTGAAGATTGCTTTTAATTTCTGATAGATGAATCTCCTAAAGCATGAGTTGTCAAAGATGTCAGCTCAGTGCCTAGGCAGAGACTCTGCTCAGTTGTGGGGCTAATCTCATCTGTTTCTCTTGTTTCAATAATCAGAGTCCTATGCTGCCTGTTAGTCAACCTCTGACAACAGTTGCATACATTTTGTCCAGCTTTATAGTTGTTTACAATTGGAGGAAGATTATAGTACCAATTACTCTCTATGATTAAGAACAGAAGTCAATGCTTTTTTATTATTTTTGAGACAGATAATATTTTTGAAAAACATATTTTGGAAAAAAATAACTTCCCTAAACTTTTTTAAAGCTTTTTAAAAAATCTCTCTAGAAAGTTCCTCCCCCTACTTATAGTATTTATATCTACTGATTCTTTTTTTAAAATTTTTTTGACATTTTCAGAAATGCATTACATAAAATAATATGACACTGACTTATGTATCTTTGATCATTGTTTTTGTTTTGTTTTGTCTTTTGCTCTTGACATTATGAATAATGAATTTCTCTAGGATGGTGATTTTAAGGTATTAAGCTATTTTCTTGAGATGAATTTATAATTTCTGCAGTTACAAATCAAACTTGATACCTTACCAGGGGAAATTAGTGTCACAGGGAACAAACTATTAAAGTCACTTTAATAACAATAATTTAAAACTTTTGGAATATTTCATTAACCTGAGGGTTAGTGTGGGAAAACATAAACAAGTTTTAATTTAGCCTGAATGGATTAGGATAATAGCTGTTTCAGCCTGATATAAGGATAAAAGCAATTCTGTTAATTTACCTTTAAAGTAATTGATTAAAAACATAAGTGACTCTATTAATAAAGCAAAATTTAAAGGATCTTTAGATTAAAATATGCATTTTAAAATCATTTTGATTAATTTCTCAGTTTGCCCCTTAAGAAGCCACAAACTGAGGAGGGAATTAATATAATTTCTTGGATCTACTAATGGAGAAACATTTTACTTTTCATAGTGTAAGCTCAAGACTGTGTCTCAGTTGGAACTCTATTTGCTTTACAAAGGGTGGTTGGTGAATAATGGGGACTGTTTGTAGTATATGTTGAGTATTCACAGAGTCCACCTAGTCTATTTTCTCTCTTGGATACTACACAGATTGTAGTCACTTATAATTACTTGTATTGTATGCCAAAGGAACCTGGGTATGCTTTCTTATATAGCCCAAATAAAATAATTTCCTGAAACTACATTGCTCTATTTACTTGGCCTTGATTCTCCTTTACAATTGCTTCCAACATTAGATAACGTATTTGTAGGCTTTTTCCCCCGCCAGCATTTTAGTATCTATGCATTTGTACATTTTCATAACACCTTCTTTTTTCAAATGGCATTATGGGTTTGCACATAAATTCTCTTTTCCCTTGTTATGTCTGTTAATCTTTTTGCTGTTGTTGCTGCATTTACTACTGCAAGTTCAATTTAACTTATGAAAATCAAGCTGTCTATTCTGCTTCATTCATCATCATCAACCAAAATCATTCTGGAATCAAAACTTGTTTTCTACTATCTTGTTATTTTTTGGTGATGATATGTGGAAGGGAAAGTAGACAGTGGCAGGACATTGAATTGAACTGCAGTTTTAGCAAACATCTGCCTTGCATAGTAACCTTGTGGGATTTGTGCAGACTCTTGTCTACAAAAATCAAAATTCTGAGAGAAGCTTTTTCTGCCAAATGTTGTTAGATGCAGAACTCAATATGTGTGTCAACAAAAGAAAATTCAAGTGTCAACTACACATAGATTACTCATATTATATGTAATTATAAGAAAAACTCAAACACCATGTATGTCCTAAGTATAAAGAATAAATTGAATTTAGAAAATTCTATCTTTATATTTTGAAATAACAGAAACAATTTAATAGATCACAGTATATTTTTCATAAATATTTGTGGGGACAGTTAAAAAGAGAGTGGTTTAGTTTTGCTAGTAACTTGGAAGAGGTGTAAACTCAGGTCACTCTTCTAGTACAAGTAGGCAGAAGGATATTCTTAATCACATTAGGATCCAATAATTAATGCAAAGGAGATAGTATATTTTCCTATTGTGATTGTAAAAAGAAATACATAGTTGATCATTTTCTTCTATAGACTTCAAAGCTTGTAAGTGGAAAATCACTCAGAATCACAACCCTTTTATCATGCAGTTTGCCCTCCATATTAAAATGTAGTAATCTTAACTATTGTACATTATATCAGTCACATGAATACTAGGTTTTAAAGCAAGCATATAAAGCCTAGGTAGTATAATTAATTTATTATCTGGTCAGGTTTATGAAAGTAATTGAATTTGGCCATTCAATTATTTAGTTTTTTCAGCCTTTAAAGCTCTTTAAAATCACCTGACAAAATTGAGATACCTATATTTGGAAGGAAGACATCAATTAAATGGTGACAATTGTGAGCAAAAAATACATTAGGGATTACATGAAATGAATTAATAGCGCAGAAAGATTTCTTATAATTTTAATTTTGATGATAGTTCATTCTCGTTATTTTGGGGTTTTTAAATTTTGTTTTGGTTTTTTGGCCACACCATGCGGCATGCAGGATCCTAGTTCCCTGACGAGGGATCAAACCTGCACTCCCTGCAGTGGAATCTCGGGGTCTTAACCACTGGACCACCAAGGAAGTCCCCTTGTTATTGTTTTAACCACCAAGTTTTTCTGATTATTATCATTTTATTTTTACCATACACAGTCTGCATGTAGATAGCCTTTAATTTATGATTCACCAATCCTGCTATTTGGATAACATCTCAATTTAGATGTCTTTTTATTCCACTATAAAAGTCCAAACACTTGATATTGCAATGCTCCTAAAATGTCCTATAGTCCAACTTCTAACTTTATGCAGAAAAACTGTCTAAAACATCCCAGAGATGTGGTCAATCAATTTGGAACCTCTCATGAAAGAGAAAGTCATTTCATCATAAGCAATGTGTTCTGGTTGGGGAATTCTTACTCATATTGAACCAAAATTCTACTACACATTCATCTAGATTTTTCTTTTGGAGTCAAACTCAGAAAGAAATTTAATCCTATAATCATACTAAAACTCTTCACATATTTGGGAATATCCATCATGTCCTAGAGCTTCAACATAGCAGATGAAAAAGTCCTATTTCCTTCAACTGCTCTCCCATCAACATGGTTTGCAGACCCCTATAAACCATGCACTACCATTTCTATCACACTATAATTATGTTTCTTAATATATCTACTAAAATGTAATTTTCAGAAATATGTACAATTTTCAAGATGTGATTGGACCCATACCAAATTTTACCTTTTTTTTTTTTTTACAAATATCTTATTTTCTTTAACTCAACTTCAGATGTCAATAACATTTTTGCAGCTATATTGTACTGCTGGCTCATGTTGAACACATACTTATAAAAGACATGGTTTATTTTATTCATTTATCCAATTTGATAAATATTTAAAAATAAACACTACTACTTCTGGTTAAAAGCTGCGTGAGGTGCTGGGAAGATACAAATAAGATAAGGATTTCAATATAGTTGGTGAAACTGTTGAATTCATATAAAGTTCAATAAAATGCAAACAGTATGTAATTGGATCACAGGGAAAGATTACTCAATACATACTGAGAATCAAAGGTTTCCTGGGAGGTGCTATACAAGCTACATCTTGAAAAATAAGAAGGAGGAAACTGAATCAGAAAGCACAAAGATGCGAAATAGCATGATTCTTTGGAAAATTGAATCAGAAAGCTCAAAGATGCAAAATAGTATGATTCTTTGGAAAAGAGGAAGGGTTTATAAAGTGTACTAGGAAGTCAAGCTAACTCAAATAAAAGACAATGCTTAGTCGATAAGCTCTCCAAAGTTCTAGATTAAATTGTCCTTTCTCATGTTTAACCTTTGTTTAAAAATGTTGAACACATCCCCACTCCACTTTTTGATTATAAAGGAAACTTCTGTTTAAAAGTGCATTAAAGGACTTCTAATAAAAGATGGTAGATTGACTACAGATGTAGCTTTTGTATCCCTCCAGAAAAACTACTCTAATGAAAGTAAAGAAATAAAAAGCCCATAAATCAAAATCAATCAAAATCATGAGAGTTTTAAGCACTCAGGAAAATAAATGGGAAAAAAACAAAAAAATACAAAGAACATCATCGTGAAATTTTAGAATACAAATTGATGGAAAATCTTAAATGTTTCTCTATATGTCATCTGAAGAGCAATAAGAATCATACTAACTTTGAACTTCTCAACATAGATTGTCAACCTAGAACTCCGTGCCCTGACAAACTATCAATCAATTATATGAGGTAGATTATAGATATTATCAGTCATGTAAGGACCCAGAAAAGCTAACTCCCACCCATCTTTTCTTAGCGAGTCATTTAAAAATGCACTACTGGGCTTCCATGGTGGTGCAGTGGTTGAGAGTCCGCCTGCCGATGTAGGGGACACGGGTTCGTGCCCCGGTCCGGGAAGATCCCACATGCCGCAGAGTGGCTGGGCCCGTGAGACATGGCCGCTGTGCCTGCGTGTCCGGAGCCTGTGCTCCGCAACGGGAGATGCCACAACAGTGAGAGGCCCACGCACCACAAAACAATAAATAAATAAATATATAAATATATATATATATAAATATATAAATAAAAATGCACTACTGTAAAATAAGAGGGTAAACCATTAGATATAGATAGTTGATCAAACCTAATAGAGCAACAAAAATAAAGCCTGGGATGACAGCGTTGAGATAACTTACAGAAAAATTTAGTCCCATTTGGAGCAAGAGAACGTTGAATTTTTAGAGGGAAGATCTTGGAGTACAGAAATAACAATAGATAATGTAGCAAGATGTTTGAAAAGAGGTGAGGATGAAGAATCAGGCAATTAATTCAGGAGGGACAGAAAGGTAAACACAATTTCAAAGAGAAACATAAACCTGCACCGTAAACAAATGTCATCATATTATACCCTCTAACTTACCCTGAGACAACATTTACGTGATCACAATTAGGTCATCACTGATTAGTGATTTAACTGAAAGTAGGTATATTGATGTTTATGAAGAATGAGGAGGGAGAGAAGAGATGGTATAGAGGAATAAAATTGTCTCATTACTGGAAGCCAAAAAACAATGTTCAAACCTGACAGATCAAGGGAAGGAATAATTAAGGAGTGTGGGATTGACATGTACACACTTCTATATTTAAAATGTATAACCAACAATGACCTACTGTATAACACAGGGAACTCCACTCAATATTATGGAACAACCTAAATGAGAAAAGAATTTGAAAAGGAATAGATACATGTATATGTATAACTGAATCACTTTGCTGGACATCTGAGACTCTCACATTGTTAATCAACCATACTCCAACATAAAATTAAAAGTTAAAAAAAAAACCACCCCTGACAGATCAAGATTTAGCAGTAAAAGCATATGTTTCTAACAAGTGATGGTGACTCCTGAATGTTTCTGTTAAGGGAACTGGGAACAATTCAGTGAAACATTCCTCTTTCACCTTGATTTGTTTTCAGCATTACCTCCTACACTGTCTTCAACTCAGTACCAGTTCTGTGTTGCCTTATTCTTGTCCAGAAAAAAACGGTGGATACAATGGAGAGAACTCAAGTTAAGAGAAAGGTGGACAGGAAAATTTCAAGGTTAACCTGTTTATCAACAGAATGGAAGCTTCCAACATGTAATAAATTTTAATGTAGCCACCTGGACTTGAATTCAGCTGCCTATTTGCTTCCATGCTTTTGGCATTCTAGTATATCATCGTCCATACGATGTCAATTATGATGCTCTGGAGACTGTCATTTTCCATCAAGTCAGAAGAGACAGCATATGTCTTCTCTATTACTCTTCCTGAAATGAAATTATTTTACAGACAGATCATTTAAGAAATGAAAAATATAATTTTGTACATTTATGGATTTTTGTTACTTTCATTTTATTATATGTTTGAGGGTTTTTTTTTTTTTGGACCAACAATGTAGGAAGTAATTATGACAGATTTAGCCACATATTTTATTTTCCTTTTAGCGATTTCTCAGGTCCATTTAAATCCAAACATACACACTACTCTCACAATGGTCTCTATTGACTTCAACAAAGCACACTCTCTACTGATGTCCCCTGTGAGATAGAAAAGAAAGAAGCTTGTTCATAGATTCCCTGTAGCACATCTCCACCATTGATCCATGGTTTTAAGGGCTTTAGCCACTAATTTCCTCTCACCAATGGAGAGACCCATTGCTCGGTGTATTTAGACTCTTACAGCTGCCCACTGTGACTTCAGTTCTTAATCTGCCTGAAAGTGTCAAAAGTCACGGTGCTGTTTGGAGAGAGAGTGATTTTTTTTTTTTAATATACCTGCTACTGGGAGTGATGCTTTTCTTAGTACTAAGATGCCCATGATACTGGAGACAGCTCTGAAATATATCTGTTCTGTTCTCAGTTGAATAAATAACCACGATAGTTCATCGACATATGTCAGAGAATTTTTTAGCAACATATTTTCACTCAAGAAAATCCTGCATAGGTAGTACGTTAAGAAAAATTGCATGATGATTCTGTCACCAATGTCTAAATATAGATCAAAAATGTTAGTGTAATTAACAAAAGAAATCAGTTTGGTATTTGTAACATTCAAGCCTTAAAGCTCTAGGTGACTACTGTTCAGTATTATTCACACAAAGTGAGTATACAAGCAGTTTTTCTCATTAACGATGTATTTGATTTTAGACAAATAGGCCAAAAGTATTAAACAGCATAGCATATATAAAGATGTTTAACCTCACTGCTAATTAAATAAACACAAATTGAAACATCAATGAATTATTACTTTTTTACCTTCTAAATTAGGAATATTGAAAAAGTAATACTACTTAATGATGAAAATATTTCTGGTTGGAGAAGAAATCACTTCATTGTTTTGGAAAGCAATTTGTCCATAGGAATTTAAAACCACTAAAATATTTATCCTCACTGACACTTTAATCCCACTTTTGGGAATCTATCTTATGATACTAACCTGAAATACAGACATAAAAGTATGAATAAATGTCTAGTCCAGCATTATTTCTAATTGATAAAAATCATCCCACAATATGGAGATGAATTCAACTATGATACAACTATAGGATGTAATATTACACAGCCATTAATTTATTTTAATAAAAAGGGAAATACTTGTTATTTTGTGTTATGCTAAGACCACAGTCCAATCCTGAACATGACTGATATCAATTGAACTTAGAAGCTAAGAATGATTGGACACTGTTGGTACTTGGAACACCAAGTATCAACTTGAAATAGAATACTGTTTGCATATGTGATATTTTTATTGGTCAGAACTTAATCGGGTGCAAGTGAGAGATTCAAATCAGCTGGTTTATGGTACGATTGATAAAGTTTAGTGTCGTTCTCAGAGCTAAACAAAACGTTAAAAACAATATCACTGCCACCAGCAACAATGACAACAAAACTTAAGAAGGACAGAATCAAAGACAGCATGAGGGAACACAAAGATTATAACCAAGGATGCCAGAGCTTCCAATTTTTGCATCTCTTACCTTGCCTTCTCTTTGAATGTTGGCTTCACACTCTCCTTCCCCAGGCACAATTCTATACGTAGAAGGAACCATGACCCCTTTTGTTAGTATATGAATATGTCTATATCCACAAAGGAAAGACTTCCCTAGGGAAAGTCTCTCCATAATTTTATTCATGAATAAGGTATAAGAAGAGGAACAGTAAAACAACATATGAATAATCATGCCCAGATAACTCTCTTCCCCTTGCAGGATTTATCTCCCACTTTAAGAGACTAAGGAGTGGATCTGAGTGTAGCAATGCTAACTCCTTTCCTCCTCAAAGTATATAAAAGGGAGTAGACACATGTCCATTGAGGAAATCAGTATCACAGACGCCATCTCAGTATGTGTCTCCTGGAATACAAGCAACATGATGTAAAGAATATAAATAAGAAAAAAAAAAGAGGGCGGGGAGAAACTGTATGGTCTGGTCACTCACGGTGGCTGTCTTCTTGCTCTCTGTCCATCCCCTGTTAGACCACTGCCTGCTTTGCCTACACACTATCACGACTGACCTTCCTGCATACTTGCCCTAGGCCCCAGCATGCAGTAAGGGACTTATACCTCTGCTGGTTTCCATGGTAACTAATGAGCCCACCTGAAGTCAATTCCTCCTATAACTGGTAATCTCTGCTTCCCTCCCAGGAGCAAAGACTGTCACCATGTCCTGCCCTCCATCTGCCTCACTGGGTGGGGTGTTGTTCCAAGACCTTGCTTCAGAAGTGTAAGCTCCTCCATCCATTACACAATTGATGTATCTATCACTGACTCTGAGCTCTTTCTTCAGTTTTGAAGCTGGGCAAGTGCAGGCCTTGTAGGCCCGCAGGGTGCAGCCCAACAGAAATATACCAAAATTTTTATGGTGGTAGCATTGTTGCTTCTACAAAATAAACACAAAGCAAACAAATTTTAAAAAAGACAAAATCTTAATGAGCTGTTTTGCATATTTTCTATTATGAACATATTTTTATTTTTAAATTGTTCCATAAACATTTCACAGAGTATGGAGGGAAGGGACTTAAAATAAATATATAATAATATTAATATGTTAATGCATCACAGAAATGGCAAAAGAAGGTTGAGTGCTAAAATATGAGTTGCTTGGTAGCATATGGGCATTTCTTGGCATACCTAAGCAACTAAAAAGCAATAAAGGGTTTTTGATCGATTGAATTAATGATGCAGCTGGAAGTGAAGGTAGGCAGAAATATACAACATAAATTTAAAAGAAACAAAAATTTTGTTCCACATTCCTACAAATGTAGAAAATATGTATTGTTTGCTGAGTAATGTTGGTATAAATTTCCTTTTTTTTTTTTGGAAAATAATTAAACAGGTGACATAAATCAGAGTTACTATTCCAATTTATGTGAAATAGCAGCCCTGAAAATTATCCTGCCTCTGCAAAAATGATTATAAAGACTCACCTTTGGACTTGATTGGTCAAATCCAGGATATTACAGTATGAGGAGCAAGGGATCCAAAGTCTATCCTGTAGAGTAAAGTTTATGATAACTTGCTTTTTAGATCTGGGAGCTTAGCAGAGTGTGCCCATTCTCTTGAAACAGGACCATCCAGTGTATTAAAGGTTAAGATTTTGATAAGTTGTCTTTTCTGATGGTTTCTTAAAGTTTATGGCTATAAATCTATATTATAGATCACTTACCTCCTTGTATTAAAATATTAAGACCTTTTACCTAAATGTCAGGAAGAATCGATGAAAATGATAAGTTGGCACACTTTTCTCAGTGAGTTTTAAAACTTCAGTTTTAAGCTTCAGTTAAGCTTCCTAAATAATACAGGAGTAATTTTTTTATTAATTCATTTAGCTCTGGCATTACAAATTAAATCCCCATGAAATGCAAACATGTTTTTCTTAACACTTCTCTATTAAGACCTATGCTGTTTGCTTGAACATGGAGAGAGTTTGTGGTGACATAGTCATTAATTTATTTCCTTTGCATACCCCAGGGCTGGTGGCAGTTCTAATGGTATTCTTTCTACTGAAAATAGGAGAATCACTGCTCAATGGGGAATTTGGGGGTCCATGAGATGGAGACAAATGTATTTTTTTTCTTACATGAAAAATTATCCCCCCCAATGTATATACTAGAACAACCTTGTCTTCACTAGATGGTAAAATACAGAAATATTTGGTAGAAAAGTTATCCATGTCTCTACCCTGTTGTTAGTATCAGGCAGAGAACATAGCCCCATGGAGTCATTGTGATGGTCTAATAGAGAAGAAATGAAACTAGAAGCTAACTTTAAGAATGTGCCTAAGAGCCCAGGAGGGTTCACAGAAAACTTCTGTGCCTTATTCCATAACTTTATTCATGAATAAGGTATAAGAAGAGGAAGAGTAAAACAACATATGAATAATCATGCCAAGATAACTCCCTTCCCCTTGCAGGATTTATCTCCTGTTTTAAGAGACTAAGGAGCCAGAAATCAGTATCTTCGAATCACACAGTGGGCAAACTCAAGGTATCTACTTAAGCAACTCTTCTGATTAAGCCTCGATACTGCTGGTAGTTTCCCATTGTAGTTTCTGCGACGTTGATATAAATTGAACATAGGGTTATTCCAAAATTAGAAGTCTCTTATGACTCAATCCCTGGACTTCAGAGGAGCGATTTGGTCAGGAGCAGCCTCAGTCATCTGGATCAGACAACAGAGTCCTGTGCTGCAGAGGACAGCAGCCAACGAGGGCAAGCCATGGCAAAGATGCTCCTCACATACTGGGATGATATACAGCTTGAATCAATTTAAAGAGTTTAGATCTGCTCTGCTTATCTCTGGATAAAATATGTCCAGTGAGTAGGTTGGACAGAATTATTTAATCAAATTACATAAATCCACAATAGGTTCTTATATAACACACTCTCCACTCCTTCATGGATGTACTAAATCTTTTCATATATTTACATCACTGTGAAAGCATCCCTTTATAAGCACTTGAAATCACAGGGTTAAAGACCTCTCCAAATGCAACAAGACTCTGTTCGTTTGACAGAATAACATAGTAAACTCCCATTGGAATTTTGTGATTATTTAGACAGGGCTGCTGGTATTGTTTTGGCTTTTCCTTTGGTAATCTTGTCATTAATTCAGATAACATTTACTTTGGCAGTACACATCATGCCATGTTCAGTTGTCCCTTACTTCTTTGTTTATTCTTTTCTTAGCTAATAAAATTATTACCCCTACAAAACTTTAACAGTTTAACTTTTATTATTCTGATGATGTGACTAATTTGTGTCAACTAAGAGATGATTGATTTTATCCTCTATTTAACTCCTTGGGGTCCCAATCACTAATCAGTGTTGAATGAGATAAGAGCAAAAAATGGATCAGGGAGTGATTTCAATTCTAATCATAGCTTTTGTAGACATTGTATTAGTTAACATTTGATACTTGGAAAAATACACATAAAATGTGTTCTGATGACTATTTGCTGAAAACTTCAAATTAATATTCCCAAACCAGACACTTCTCTGGAACTTTAGATTCCTATACAACTGTCTTCTTGATATCTCCTCTTAGATGTCTCATGGGCGTCTTGAATTTAAAAAACCCAAAGTGAGAGTCCAAACCTCCTCTTTGAAAAATCTGTTATCTTCTCTATCTCTATCTTCATTTAGTTATTCAGGTCCAAAGCACTGAGGTTATCTTTGATTTCTCTCTCTCTTACATCATTTGTAATCTTCAAGTAAATTCAGTTGACTCCACCTTCAAAATGTGTCCAGAACCTGTCACCACTATCACCACTATCACTGTCACCATCTTGGTGCAACTATCATAATTTCTCTCCTGAATTTGTATGATAACCTCCTCACTCACTGATCTTTCCATTTTGCCTTTGCTCAATAGAGTCTGTTTTTTACCACAAAATCCAAAGAACCCTTTAAAAACCAAAGACAGATATTCATAACCATCATATGGTGTCTCTTCCCTTTCAAAGTAAAAAGCAAAGTTATTACAGTGACCTATGAGAACCAGTATTGCCGCCCCCTACCCTGTCATTCTCACCTCTCTTTGATTTCATGTCCTACTATTCTCTCCTTCTCTTACTCTACTCCTGAGTCCATGGTTACCCCCTTATTTAAAAAACATGCCAGAAATGTTCCAGTCTCATAATTTTTGCTGTATCCCCTGCCTAGCATATTCTTCCTTCAGACATTGTCCCATTCCCTCACCTCCTTCAGATCTTTGCTTAAATATCAGCATCTCAATTAGGCTTCCCCTAAGAAAATTATTTAAAATTACAATGCTCCAAAATACCTCCAGCACTTCTTCTTACTCAATCCTGATGTCTTTTTCTCAATGCTGTTGTGACGTACTATAGGTATCAGGTTAAATTTCTCCCATTGCAGGCATTGAGACAAGAATTTTATTGCAAGTAGTAGTTTATTAGGAAAGTAATCCCAGAAAGTACCAGTAGAGTAATAGAGAAGTGAAACAGGAAATGGAAGTCTACCAATACAGAATGTATTAAAGAGCAGGTTACAGCTGTGGTTAACTAGGGCTCAATTGTCATGGGAACATATGGGACACTGTAGAGAAAACTACCTGCATTGTCTTACACAATCTGTGAGAAAACTGGAGTATTTAACTGTCAGTTCACTTATGGCAGTTCCTCCTTTCTGCAAGCATATGCAGAATATGTTCAGGCAGCCATGGAAAGCCCTCAGGCAATTTGATGAAAGTGCAGTAAGAAGCCATTAGATCTAAACACACAGGAAAAGCACCTGCTACAGACATTGTCTGCTACAGTATACCTTTTGCACAATTCAGATCTACTCATTGCCCATATTAAGTTCACTCATTTTATCTATCATTGATTCTTTAAGGTGATGGTTAGTCATAATTCATAAATAAATAAATAAAATGTGAAAACAGGAGTGTTACTGGGAAAAGTTATGGATCCCTGCTATTGCAGTTGGCTCACTGGGCAGTAATTTGATTGCTTGCCCAAGTGGGTTAAGTCAGACCTTCATTTCTGAAGGGATTGAGCTCTTATTACCATGCCCTTGTCTGGCTTTGACTGCTTCAATTGCCCTTTCAAGGCTATTGCTAGGGCAAGAACACCAAGAGACATCACAGTGAATTCAGCGAGTTCAACACAAACTGTTTCCTGCACTATTACGTAGCAGCAATCTTATATTCTTATGATAATAAATATCAATTATGGCTTCCAGCATACCTATGTCTCTTCTTTTCCCATTAGTCTTCTGGCAGGAGAACCCCGAACAGCAGCCATAGGTTTAATTTGCCTTGTACTATTAAAGAAATGTCCCCTAACCCCCAAGAACCAAAACATTTAATCACTTGGATCTTGAAGATGCATGGGATGGAAGCACATATTCTGTAAGTGGGACACAGGGAAAGGTTGTGAGAGTGGTCACTCCTGCCTCCAACACTTGGTTTCTGGACCTATGTAGTCTAGCTATCAGGAACACAGAATCAACTGGTGGTCTTTTTTTTTTTTAATATATACTGTATCTAGAAGGACAGCAGAATGTCATCCTCAAGCTGATGCCTTAACTGTGCCTTTAAAAGTTTGTCTCAGAGTTCTATCAGATTGTCAACTTGTGACTTTGTATAGTCAACTACACAAATATTTTCTAAATTATTTTATGTGTAAATTTTCTTGGTTTAGTAGTATTAACATGATAGAGTCTTGCTTTCAATAAATAAAATATTTTTTTTTATATCTGGGCCTCATTTTCCTCCCATACAACAGAAGATTGAGTCGGGTGATTTACAAGAACTTTTCCAGTTCTCATTTATTCTGTATCTTATCCAGATAGGCAGAAAGCTATTTCTGCATCATTTTGGTATTTGTACTACAGAGAAAATACATACTCATTGAACTTGACCTTGTGATGGTAACTGTGTACTAATGGTATGTACCCAGATGTTATTTTCTCATCACAAAGTATCTCCTTAATTTATATCTACTTGAAATGTCATAGTAGGCACTTTAAAAACAAAACTTTAAAATTATAGGAGCATTAGATCTCTCATAAAGGAATTGGTAAAGCTAATAAAATCCAACATCATGAGTAAATTAATTCTGTAAATAAGATAAAATACCAAGAACTGGTAATTGTCATATTTAGATATTATTCCCTATAGTTCACTAAAAAGTTGACTTATGAAAAGAACAAGTTATAGAATTCATGCCACTGTATAAATGTTGAATCAGATAATTTTCTAAACCACTATGAAAACTAAAAACAACTTCGTGTAATTTTATAATTTCAGTCTTGACTGGGGAGCTGGAAAACCTTTTTTTTCTAAATAAGTTTTACCCTGCTATTCCAAGATATCCAACTGCATTTCTGAAGTATAAATACCATCAAGGGTAGACATATTCTTATACTTGTAGGCAGATGAAACACCCTTACTTATGAATACTAGAACCCAAAATTGATACTACATTAACAGAATTAGTGACAGATCTAACTCTTCCCAATAGGTGAGTCCAGCCTTTTACTATTAATTAGTGGTAAGAATTACAAGGCCTATGACCTTGGAGCTATGATAACCTTATCAGCCTAAGAATTACAAGATTGTTACCAGCACCTTCAAAAGACAGCATTATTTCATAAGGTGGAATTAAAAGTTAGGATATAGAAAACATACTGGGAATCAAAAAGCAAATGGTTTAGAACTAAACAGGAAAAGCTGAGGTTATTGTTTATTATTAGAATTTTTACAGCTGATGTTCTATATCAATTTATTCATTCGACATATATTTACTAAGTTTCTGATATATACCAAGTATCCTTCTAGACATTGGGAATAGGATAATAATAAAACACTAACCCCTGATACCATGGATCTTATAGTCTGAGAGAGTCTTACAGGGAGAAACAGTTTTTTTAAAAGTATAGTGTTGGTAAATTATATACATGCATATATATATATATATATATATATATATATATATATATATAGTATGCAAGATGGTGTGATAAAAACTATGAAAAATAAAGGTAAAATAGGAAAAAGTACAGTACATGAAGAAGACAAGGAATGTTGCAGTTTTTTGAAAGGATGGTCAGCAGAAGGCACATTGAGGTAACATGAATAAAAGTCTGAGGGGGTGAAACAACAAACCATAAAGCCATGTGGATATTCAGAGGAAGAGCCATCCTGGATGCAGGAAGAGGATGTGCGAAGGTTTTACCACAGAAACATGCCTGACAAGCTCTGGAATATCAAGGAAGGCAGTGTGGTGGAGGTGAATTAGCAAGGGGATGAATCATAAGAACTAAAATTTAAAAACTCACAAGAGAACAGATCATGTGAGACCTTCAAGTTCATCATCCATTCAAAATGAGATGGGAAGCCACTGGAGGGCTCTGAGAAAAAAAAAGTGGCATGATCTAACTTAAATGCAGCACAATTACTGCATTTTCTGTGTTTAGAATAGATAGAAGAAGGCTCGGGTGAGAGTAGGAGGACCAGTCAAGAAGCTGTAGTGAAAAATCTAGAAAAAGAGACTGGTCCAAGGGCATGTTACATCAAAGGTAAGGAGAAGAGGTTTTATTCTTTAGGTATTTTGAAAATAGAGGGAAATGAATTTTTTTGTAGAAAGATGTAGTTCTCATTTAATGATATCAGAAATAACATGCTTTGGAGTAATATAAGGAGTGATACTCTGATATTCAAGGTCTGAGATACTTACCTGTCATTCAGGTGGAAATATTGAGTAGGCAGTTGGCTGCATTGATCTGGAGTCCAAGAGAGTGGTAAGCTTAGAAATAGAATTTAAAGCATTAGAATAGTGAAATAGTCAATGGAGTGGAGGGGGAAAAAAGCTGCAGTAACATTAGAGTTTTAGAGTTATCACGAAATAGCCCTTTTCTTTTAAATTATAGCCTTTACATTAAAAACATCACTTGATCTCACAGTCGATAGCTAAGCCAATAAAGTAGTCATTCATCTCCTAGCTATTAGTTAATAATTTAGTCATGTTCAGTTATCACAATAATTCAACTCTAATTTAATAATTCAGTGAAAATCCGAGATGGTTTTTTTTAATGCTTTCAGCTCGCCCTTAGGGTAAATAATCTATATAACATGCATAGCATGATCAGGAAGAAGCAAACACACTTTTGACTCTCTGATGAAAGCCACCAAGGATATATGTTCCACACAACATTTCATCACTGGACTCAGGAATCATTACATGCAATGTTAATTTGTGAAAAATATGTAAATTCGTGGCTTCTACAATATGCTTTTCCTAACTCACAGGTGTAATGGACAAAAAAGCAGTATTTAGTATTTTTCTAGGAATAAGAGTGACATTTTGCAGATTTTTAAAATGTATTATAGTCACATAGGGAAAAAGTCAGGTCCCCAGAGGGAAATAGATGTCGTACTCAAAGTGGGTAATTTGAAGTCAGGTTTAATAAAGGGGAAAAAGTGACAGCAAGATTCAGAAGGGTAACTTGGTCCACTCTGCAGTATGTGGGTATGTGGGATCTTCCCGGACCAGGGCACGAACCCATGTCCCCTGCATTGGCAGGCGGACTCTCAACCACTGCACCACCAGGGAAGCCCCGATACAACACTTTTGAGATCTACCTTCACTGTTTGGAATGGACAAGTCAGGGGGAAAAAACCCAAATCTCAAAATATTTCAACAGATCAGTTCACATACATGAAACTTTGTAGGTTAATGTTTTAGAGCAGAAAATGTAGTATTGCTTCTATTAGAAGAGAATAATAAAGGTCAGGGTCTTCAGAGAATTTAATACAATTAGAATTACTAATAAGAAACTGCTCTAAAATACTTCAAATATTCTTTATGTGGGAAAAAACTTACTAAATATTATGTAAGCATTTAATTAGGGGGATCAATAATTAATTATAAACACTGGGATATTTCGAGAGCATAATAGGGTATTGTATACTTGAGTGCTCATGGTCATTCTGTTTAGTCTACTTTTTCAGTGCTTCATGCCTTTGTCCCATGCTTTCTCTTTCCATGATCCTAACTCAGCTTTATTTCTTGGTCAGACTCACACCACATCTCAGGGCTGGGAAAAAAACAAAAGAAAAAAATATATATATATATATATAATCAGACTTTTACTCACACTATCCTCAGCATTTATAGATTAAGGGCGTCTTCCACATATGAAACTGCTGAAGTTAATTATTTTTCTAATCCTATGGCCAGTTAAATCTATCACGCCTTACATCAACATTATCATTCTTTATCATCCAGTATATAAGATCATCCACTGTTCTATCTTTTCCTATACTGTTATTTGTATAATGCTTTGAGATTCCTTTCCTTGACCAAACTTACAACTTCTCACCACCACCCAAACCACAACTGAGAAAACTTTAGAAAACTCGAGAATTGAAATGTGCATCTCCCTCCAGTACTTAGTAGTAATATTATTTTAAAATGGTCACCAGTGCTATGCCTAAATTAATACATGTTTATAAGACTGAATTTGTAAAGCATAGGTTTGAGTTTTCAGAGTGTTGGATTGGTTGGGACATACTCAGTGATGAATAGTTAAAATAACAGTGACATCCAATTAGCATCATAAAGTAAAAACATAGACTCCCTGTTAGAAGCAATGAAACTAAGCAGAAACATTCTATCTGTTTCTGCTCTCACTGCTAAGACCAGTTAGCAGAAGCACTGATTGTCCACTCACCAGGCATCTTAGGGAATCCCAAGTATGCTAAGATAAAATTCAGCATCCATTCCTAACAAAAACTCCAAAAGGCAGAGAATAAGATTAACTAAATATGACCAAAAGCCATAGAGATAAAAACAAAACAAATTTTGTTTAAATGGTAAACATTTTAAAACCATATCTTTACATCTAGTACAAGATAAGATTATTCACTATCACTATTATTGTGTAACATTGTTTTGGAGACTCCAGCAAATAAACTAAAAACAAACAATTTTTTAAAGATGCAAATATTAGAATAGAAAAATCTTCCTCAATTAAGTAATAGTTTATCAAAAAGAGCAAAGCTCTAGTTTTATATAAGATTAGAATTTAATTAACAGTGGAATTTATTAATCTTGCTAAATACAAGAAAATATTCAGTCATTAAATTTTTTGATATTAACTAACAAAAAATCGAAGTACAAATTTCTATCCACAAAGGTTTTAAGCAAAACTGCATTACTCAGAAATAAATAGAAAAATAAATGTATAAAACCCTATTTTAAAAGTAAAATGTCTTATTGAAGGACATAAGCAAGAGTTGGAAGATGGAAAAGTATACCAAGTCATTGGACAGGAATACTTACTATTATAAAATGCCAATTTTACTAAAATTAATATATGCATGTAGAGTTATTCCAACTAGAATTCCAAAGACAGTTTGATAATCAGATTTTTTAAAAATTCTTCAGTTTGCACCAAAGGACAGATAACAGAGAAGATCCAAAACAAGGACAAGAGTAACAAAAGAAAATGAAGAATAGTGGAAGTGGGGACTGATTCCTTACTGATTATTAACAGAAATGATGAATCCACTGTAAACTTAAGTGCACTATTAAAGAGAAATTAGACAATTAGAATCAAATAATCGGTTCAGGGCTTACTTTACTCAGGGGAAAAAATTTTAATTGCAACATACATGAAAATATACACACACACATATATATATATATACATATACACATATGTACATATACAGATATATATTCTGAACATTATATATCTGTATGTATATATATTAAGTATATATATAGTAATTTACTTCATATATACCATAATGTTTTGGAATAGATATGTATATATATATACACATATAAAATGTGTTCCTGTGTGTGTGCATAATTGTTATAGACTCAAAAATAGACAAAACCTAAATATGTGAAGAACAGGAAACAGCAAACATGTTAGGCAAACATGTATTCATTGTTTATTTTATAATCACACACATACACATAAACACATATATGTACACACATATCCACATAAGTGCACATGTATATTTTTGTCTACATATTTATATAAAATTCTTATGTATTAGATGTTCCATAACTCTTTGTATTTTAATAGACTTTATTTTTGGTGCACTTTTACGTTTACAGAAAAATTGAGCAGAAAGTACAGAGAGTTCCCACTTACTCTTCTGTACCCCTTCTCAGGCATTTTTTCCCCCATAATTAAATTTGTCATTAATGTGGTGCATTTGTTACAAGTCATGAACCAATATTTATACATTATTAACTAAAGTCTGTAGGTAGGATTCACTCTTTGTTCTATGGGTTCTGAAAAATGTGTGTCAAGTATGTACCATTACAGTACCATATAGAATAGTTTCACCACCCTAAATGTCTCCTGTACTCCACCTATTTCTCCCTCTCCACAAACCACTGGAAACCACTAATCTTTTTATCGTATCTTTAGTTTTGCCTGTTCAAGAATGTCATATAATTGAAATCTATAGTATGAAGCTTTTTTGACTGCCTTCTTTGATTTAACAATATGTATTTGAGTTCTCCATGTCTTTTAGTGGCCTGTGTTAATTTCCTTTTATTGATTGATTGATTGATTGATTGATTGATTAAATTTTTGGCTGCGTTGGGTCTTCGTTGCTTCACGCGGACTTTCTCTAGTTGCGGCAAGCAGGGGCTACTCTTCCTTGCGGTGCATGGGCTTCTCATTGTGGTGGCTTCTCTTGTTGCGGAGCATGGGCTCTAGGTGCGTGGGATTCATTAGTTGCAGCATGCGGGCTCAGTAGTTGTGGCTCCCGGCCTCTAGAACACAGGCTCAGTAGTTGTGGCACACGGCTTAGTTGTTTCACAGCATGTGGGATCTTCCTGGACCAGGGATCCAACCGTGTCGCCTGCATTGTCACGTGGACTCTCAACCACTGAGCCACCAGGGAAGTCTTCTTTTTATTTTTGAATAATATTCCACTGTATGAATATACCACAACTTATTTATCCATTCATCTATTGAAGGACATCTGGACTGCTTCCAGTTTGGGGATATTATGCATAAGGCTGTTACATACATTCGTGTGCAGGTTATTGTATCAACATATGTTTTCAATCATTTGGGTAAATAGCAAGGAGTGTGATTGCTCTATCGTAAGCCACTGTTTAAATTTATAAGCAACTGTCAAACTCTGTTTCAAAGAGGCTGTACCATTTTCACATTCCCTCCTGCAAGGAATACTAGTTCTTACTCCAGATTTTTTTCAGCATTTGATGTCTTTAGTATTTTAGGTTTTAGGTATTCTAATAGGTGCGTAGAGGTATCTCCTGGTTTTAGTTTGCAATCCTCTAATGAAATTATTATACATATTTTCATATGCTTATTGGCCATCTCTTTATCTTCTTTGCAGAGATATCAGTTCATGTTTTGGGGTTGTGTGCTTTCTTATTGTTGAGTTTTAAGAGTTTTTTGGATATTTTGAATAAAAACTATTATCACATATGTATTTTGCTTATATTGTCTTCTAGTTTATTGCTTGTCTTTATAGTCTTTTAACTGTGATGCTGCAGAGTAGAAGTTTTTAATTTTAATGAGTCCAACTTATTAATTTTTTCTTTCATGCATCATCCATTTAATGTGCATCCTAAAAACTCATCACTAAGTCCAAGGTCAGCTAAATTTTCTCATATATTATCTTCTAGAAATTTCATAATTTGTACTATACATTCATACCTATGATCAATTTTGAGTCATTTTTTGTAAAAGGTGTAAAGTCTGTGTCTAATGTCATTTCTTTACATGTTGGTGCCCAGCTGTTCCAACACCTTTTGTTGAAAAGACAATCCTTTGAATTATCTTTGCTTTTTTGTCAAAGATGAGTTGACTATGATGGTATGGGTTTATTTCTGGGCTCTCTATTCTGTTTCATTGATCATTCTGTCTGTTCTCTTTCCAATACCATAGTATAATTACTGTAGATTTATAATAAGTTTTCAATTCAGGTAGCATCAGTCCTCTGAGGTTTTTTTTTTTTTCTTCAGTATTGTGTTGGTTATTCTATGTCTTTTGCCTTTCCATATAAACTTTAGAATAGTAGTTGATATCCAAAAAAGAAAAAAAAATGCTGGGATTTTGATTTGGATTGTTTTGAATCTACACATCAAATTGGGAAGAATTGACATCTTCACAATATTGAGTCTTCCTATCAATGGACATAGAATATTTCCACATTTACTTATATTTTCTTTGATTTTTTGTAATCAGAGTTTTACAGTTTTCTTCATATAATTTTAATGCACATTTTGTTAGAATTAAACTTAAGTGTTTCATATTTGTTGTGCAAATATAAATGGTGCTGTGTATTTTTATTTCAAATTCCAGTTGTTTATTGACGGTATATAAGAAAGAAATTTCTGTACAATTGCTGTACACCTGAAATTAACACAATAGTCTAAATCAACTATATTTTGATTTTTAAAAAATCCAGGTCATTTTCGATTTGAAAAATATTGAAGTATATTACAAAAGCAAAAGTTGTAGCTATTGTCAGCAACAAAGGATAAGTGATTAAATTCATGCAGAGCACATTTAAGACTGATGCAGATCTTGAATGTTTCTTTGTTTGTGTAAGAATCTGCATGCCTAATGGAGATGTCTATAAATGACATTCTGGAATGAAAAACTTAGAAAATGTTATTACAAAGGTAGAAATTAAAGCCATCAAAGAACACTTGAATGGGTTATTGACATTTGATCAGAAGCCCTTTTTCTTATAGTCTTTTAAAATTGAAGATTACAATGGCCTCCATGCCTACATAGTCTAAATTTTTTATTCATCTAAAAATTATAAAAATATATCTCTAGATGTAAGTGCCACACAGGTGCACATTTGGCAACAAATACAAGAATATTTTTATCAATAAGTTAATTTGGTTAGTATTTGTGGTAATTATTTAGTAGTTTCTCACTGGATATCAAATCAGATTACTTGCACAAGAGCTAGCTAGGTTTCCTATTTTCTCTGGGAATCTAAGTAGGTATATAGTGTCCTCTATTTTAATTTTGTATTTGTGTTTAAATTCTATTCAGATGACTATACATCTTCTCTTGGAATTGCTGGCAATTTCCTCATTTCAATCAAGAGTTTCATTTGCTTAAAGACTAACATAAATGTCTGTGTTTGTTTGTTTATCCCAAGTATAAAGGGACTTTTCCATGTAAATATGTAAATGTATGTACCACCTTCTGAGTGTTTAGTACAATTGGTTGGTAAGCTGTTTATATTTTACTTTCTCTTGGATTTCTCAGAATACACTTTTGCTTCAAAGTATGTAAGTAACATATTATGTCAAACATATTGAAGACGTGTTCCTTTTGGAGTGTTGAGTTGCTAGGCACCTCTTTCATATCCCTATGTATCAGTTTTCAGTGGGGTAATTGTATCTACTTTTTAAGTTTGCTGTGAGAATCAGTGCATTCGTAGATGTCGAGTGTTCCTGACCTATGATAAGCAAGTTAAATATTAGCTAATCGTTTTCCTTAGGTAACTAATGTCTTGTTATCTATCAGAAACACATGAAAACAAATGCTGTCTAACTAAAATGTTTAAACTAATTGATTTCTGAAGTTGGTTATACCTACAAAGTCTTTCTTTTTGTTCTTTTGAATATGTAAATAAAATTTAGATCAATGCCTTGATACTCTACGAAGATATCGTAAAGTTTCTTAAAACTTTATTACAGCCTTCAGTCATATGAATTGCTACTGCATCCTGCTTTTTATCACAAATCGTTTTTAGTTTCTTAGATATCTTATTTAAATATTTAGCTGATACTTATGACAACTTCAAAGGCTTTCCACAATTAGTCTCTAACAAAGTCAAGACCGACCTTCAAGATATTCCATGAGTTTGACTCCAACTTATCTTTCCATTCAGTTTCTTAATAAGGCAAACTGAACTTCTTGCTGCTCTCAATTCACATAGCAATATATGTGATTCCTGCCCCCCCCCCACCTACGCAATCCTTCCTCTCATATTGATAGGCTGGAAATTCTCATGAAAGTGTTAACTCCACACCATATGCAATTAAGTCCTGATCTCAATTATGTCCAATATTTCTTCACTAATATACCATATACACATGGGAGATAAAGTTCTTATTCCCGACTTGTTGGTGTCTATAAATAGGCTTAGCTAAAAAGGCTCCAATTAGTGCACGAAGTGGGTGAAAGCTTATGTTTAAAAAGTTTTCAACCAAGCCCTGTTCCAGTGACAGTTTGGAAACATCTCATCTTGGGTGAAATAATTAGGTGGTAATGAAGAAAGCTACTATAAAATAAGCTAAAACAAAACAAATATAAATTTACTCACAGCGAGGATATGAATGACAGGGAATGAATTAATAGCAAAATCAACATTAGATGTCATAGGAAAGGATTTTATCAGTTATATAAACATTTAATATCAAGTCTGGAATTTGAGTCTCAGAAACTTTTTTTATACCAAAATTTTCACACTCTCATTGGGTGTTTCCAATTTCACGTTAGGTGGAGTAAACACATGCTTTCCTTTCTCTCCCACTGAAAACTATTATAAAACCTGTACAGAATGTATAGCCTAGCTATTTGAGGACTCTGAAGCCAAAATAGCAACAAGCAGTTGAAAGCAAAATAGCAACAAGCAGTTTGGGGAAGAACACCAGAATCCAATGTACTACTAAAATCTGTGTTGAGTTTAACTTTTCCTTTTTTTTTTTCTTTTATTTTCTCTGGTATGCCCCAACCTGAAGTCATCTCAGTTAAGAACCCAAAAGTAAGTAATGGCACGGCAGACAAAGAGAGAGATAAGAGAGTATTCTATCTTGAGGAGTAGAAAAAGGAACTCCTTACATCTCAGAGTGAGGAAAAGTCCCATTTTTCTTTTATCCTTTCTCTCCATTCTTCTGTGCTCTAACTCCCAAGGAATTTCACACTGGCAACTGAAGCCTATAGGAAACAATTCTAAGGGATAAAAACTCTCCTCTCCATTCAGTAAAACTGGCGTCCCATGAGTAACTTTCTCTCTCTCTCCATTTCTATCTATCTCTATCTCTCTTACTCTTACTCTTGCTCTCTTTCTCTGTTTCTTGGCTGTGGGCTCAGTGCAATCACAGAAGTGAGCAGTGTCTACTAGTACACCAAAATGTGAGCCTTTGAGAAAGAAAGAGTACTTGGTAGAGAGCAGGGAGGGAGAAGCTTGGGAAACCTACTCCAGGAAGTTAAATAGGAACTCCTGAGCTCACCACCGTACTGTGCACCTATGAATCTGACCCAGACTCTCATATCGAAGACTTTGAGAATAAAATAATGGCGGATCTCCACCCAGATCCCAGAGTGACCACTGAGTGACTCACAAATAGGCAGATCTGAATAGCACTACAAAGTTTTGAAAACTGAACTGATTTTATAGTATCAGTTCAAAGAATGTAGGATGGAATTTTTAGCCTAAATCTAACAAGGTCAACTGCCTGCCAGAACAAAAATATCAACATACTCCAGAGGATCTAAATAAGGCTCAGTTTCTCATAAAATAATATTTAACATAACATTCGAAATGTCCAATATAACCAAAAGGATGCCGACTGAAGTTCAACAAAAAATATTTGAAGAAATAATGACATAAAATTTGCCGAATTTGGCAAAACACAGAAACCTATAGATTCAAGAAGGTAAGGAAATCCCAAACAGAATAAAACCTAAGGAAATCCATGCCTAGATACTTCAAAGTCAAATTTTGAAGTCAAACTTTGCTAAAAAACAAAGACAAAGCAAAATAAATTAATAAATTAATAAAATCTTAAAGGCAACAAGAAAAAAAGAGTACAATACCTACAGGAGAACAACAATTTAAATGGCTGTAAATTTATCAGAACAACGGAACCCAGTAAAGCTAGCATAACACTTTCAAAGTGTTGAAACAAAATAATTATAAATTCAGAATTCTGTATCTGGTGAACATATCTTTCAGGAATGAAGGGGAAATCAAGACATTCTCAGAGGAAAGGAAACTAAGAGAATTCATAGCCAGCAGACTTGCTCTAAAAGAAAAAAATATATTAAATGAAGTTCTTCAGGAAGAAGGAAAATGATATCAGAGAAATATGAAACACCAGGAATAAAGATAGAGTAATAGAATTTGTAAATGTCTGGGTAAGTAAGGTTTTTCTTCTCATGTTGAGTTATCAAATTTTATGTGATGATTGAAAACAAAAAATATATTGTCACACTAGCTTTTCAATGTATGTAGATGTAATAAATAAGACAACTATAGCATTAGTAGGAGAACAAAGTAACCTATATGGTAGTAAGATTTCTACATTCAAATAAAGTGGTAAAATATTGTTTCTAAATAGTCTTTCAAAAGGGAACTATGTATTTTGTAATCCCTAAAGCAACCATTAAAACCATTATCAAAAGAGATTTTGTTAAAATCAAAGTGATAAAGTGAAAATGAAATATTAGAATGTTCAAATCACACAAAAGAAGCAGAAAACAAGAAAGTGAAGAATAAAAAAAGAGGGAACAAACAAAACAAATAGTGGTATAACTAATTCCAAACATATCAAAAATAGTAAGTATACATGGTTTAAACACACCTATTAAAAGACAGAGATTGTTAGAATGGATTAAAAATAAAATGACCCAAATATATACTGCTCAGAAGAAACTTACTTCAAATACAATGATATGAATAGATTAAAATAATGGAAAAAGATATACTATGTAAACACTAATCAAAGGAAAACTGGAATGGCTATGGCATTATCAAACAAAGTAGACCTCAAAGCAAATAAATTTACCAGAGATAGAGACAGAAATAGGGAGATTGCATACTGAAGAAAGTGTCAATTCACTAAAAAGACATAACATTTAATAGATACTGAATTAACAAGAGTTTCAAAATACTTGAAGCAAAAACTGACAAAACTGAGAGAAGAAATAGACAAATATACAATTATATTTGGATATTTCAAAACTCTGTTCTCAATAATAGATAGAACTAGTAGGAAAAAACTCAAGTATGTATTGATAGAAGAGCTGAGTGATACTATCAACTGACTGGATCTGATTGACATTGACTGAACACGCAACAACACCAGATTACACCTTCTTTTAAAGTGCACATGGAAACTTCAACTTAATAGACTATAGCTTCAGTCATAAAACAAACCTTAACATAATTAAAAGACTTAAAACCATACAAAATATGTTCCTTGAGTGTATTGGAATTAAGCTAAAAATCAGTAAGAGAAAAATAACAGGGAAAAAATCACCTATTATTTGGAAATTAATAACATAATCCTAAAAAAATCCATGGATAAAATTTAGAAGGTATTAGAGAAAATTTAAAAATCTTTTTGCTGAATGGAAATGAAGATAAAATACATCAAAATTTGTGTGATACTACTATAGTAGTACTTAGAGAAAAGTTACAGGATGCTATAATGTTTTATGCTATAAAAACAATTTCAAAACAATAATCTAACCTTTAAAACTAGAAAACAAAGGACAATTTAAAATCAACTGAGAAAAAATAATAATAAAGAGCAGAAATCAATAAAATCAAAAACAGAAAAAAAAGAAAATCATAAAACTTAAAATAAAGAGCAATGAAACTGATAAACTCTAGCAATGCTAAAAAGAAGTAAAAAATTATAAATATCAAGAATAAAAAAATATCATTATAGATCCTGACATGATGTTATTAAAAAGATAACAAGAATATTACTACAGACCACACAAAAAATGTTGTTGAAAAGATAATGAGAATACTACAAACAGCTCTATGCTCATAAATTTGAAAAATTAGACAAAATAAACTAATTCCTCAAAAATCACAAACTACTAAAACTCACTGAAGATAAAACAGATTATCTGAATAAGCTTGTAACTATTGAAGAAATTGACTCTGTAGGTAAAATCTGGAAAGAAATCTCTCTATGTACACTCTGTTTTACTGATAAATTCTACAAAATATTTAAAGAATAAATAACACCAATTCTTTGTCATCTCTTCCAGAAAGAGATAAAGAGGAAATCCTTCACAACTCATTTAACAAAGCTATGATCACTCTGATACCTAAGCCATACAAAGACAGTACAACGACAAAAAGAAAAAAAAAAAGAAACAAAAAACTACAGGTCAATATCTCTCATAAACATAGAAACAAAAATCCTCAACAGAATATTATCAAATTAACTCCAGCAATATATAAAAAGAATATTATAGCATGAAAACATAGAATTCACTCACGAATGCAAGGCTGATTCACTATTCAAAAATCAATCACTATTATGCACTATGTTCAGTCTAGAAGAAACACATGGTTATCTCAATAAAGGCAGAAAAGCATTTGACAAAATACAACTTCTGTTATTGATAAAAATTCTCAGCAAATCAGGAATAGAAGGGCATTCTCTCCACCTGATGAAAGGCACGTATACAAACTTACAGTTAACAGCACATTAAATAAAGACTGCTTTGCCTCTAAGATCTGGTACAAGGCAAGGATATCCAGTCTCACTGCTTTTACTCAGCACTCAATATTCACCAAGCTTATTAAGCAGTGTATAATGATTTCTTTATAATTCCATTTCTCCAATATTAAATAAGTCCCTCTTTCCTCACACTTGTATGGAGGGCTAAGGAATTAACAAAGGTGACTGGAACCCCACCAGGAGGGCAGTGACAGATTGGGGAAATAATATGTCACCACCTGATCTCTCTATATCTAAGTTCTACCATCCTTAAGGCTCTCTCAATGCCACCACCATCATGATCTCCTATGTTGAAGCAGTTTCACCATCCTGAGAATGACACTACAATTGTTTTGTGTTTTTCTTCTTCTTTACAATCAATTTTTTCCAATAAATATGGTTGTGGATATTTACAGATATTTACATTCTCTCAATGTCTTAATATTTTAAGTATTTCAAGGGCTAAGCCTACACTAATCATCTCTACTACCTAAAATAAACATAGGGACTAAAATTGGCAGGCTGTCAAATTTATTTAATAATCAGTAAATGAATACAACTAAAACATTTCTCTAACTCACTTCCACAAATACATTCCATTTACAGAATATGGCCTCTTGTATTTCTCACCTCTATATTTTTTATAATGCCTTTCATCTGCAATACTTATCAAAGATGTATTTCAAGCAATTAAAATAATTGTCCTATTCTTCAAGAACCATCTTTTCCATGACACCGCTGCATTTTGCGTATTATTTAGACATCACTTGGCAGTAAAATAAGTTTTTCTTTACTCCATATATCTTTCCTAACTTGAACATAAGCTCCTTGAAAACAGGGACTATGGTGTATGGTGTGTGTGTGTGTGTGTGTGTGTGTGTATCTTTACAGGGAAGTTGGCAGTAAACATATGTTGGATATTTGTATGTTTTTTTTTTAAATTGCAATTCTTTCATCTGGGTTATTTAGAATAAAAATGAGCATTTTCAACCTTCTACTTCTTGTTGTTCTATTTAGATTTAGCCATTGAACCTGAGACCACCTATTTGTTAGATTGAATATGATCACAGCATAAATTATTCATTTTCAGAGATACTGCCTTCTATTCTTTGTTCCTCAAATATGGTTTTTGCACTAAGCATATTTTTACTAGCATAAAAAAACAAAATGAGCCTTTCTCTCACACTTTCTAAAATTCCCCTTACTAATATAAAAGCATCTGTGTCAAGCATGTGAATAAGTAAAAGCGTACTTTTATCTATCTCCCCACCCCAAAAAAATATATTGTGATAAAATTATTATTTAAAGTTTTCCTAAATCTTTTCTTCTGCTGCCTCATGGTGGAGACAAATTCCTATCAATAAGCAATATAATCGTTAGTATTTTTGTCCCTTTTTCCTGACCTAAGCCAAGTTGAACTATTTTTGCAATTAAAATAAATGCATTGGTAGCACCTCATGTGGTTATTTGCTATGTAACAAAATAACTGCTTGTTCTGGGTAATGGGAATTTCAAAGAGATAATATTTTTAATATTTTCCTAAAATGTTTACGGATACTATACTGATGCTCATTTATATACTATATAATCCAAATTTTTAAAAATCATGCTGACTTTATTAAAAGGTATTCTCTCCTTTTTTTCACATATGAAAACTAAACTCAAATCCCATAGGCTTAAACTCTAACTGGAGTCTATAAGACTATTCAAAATTCAAAGTTGCTTTCTGAACAGATTGCACCAGCTAGTTGATGAAACTTGAGCTAATTACACTAATGTTGACAAATGCACTGGCACAAAAACAAATGTCACATTTTTCAAAAAATTACACCTCTTCAAAAGATGCTAAATAGATTCAGTGATTTGTGGGTGTAACTGAGCTATTTGTGCAAAGACAGTTTTGAAAATTCTGATTTAAGATATAAAAAGTCTAAGTACAGTATGAGTGCTTATATGCCATTTTCAAATGTATTTTAATGAAATATTTGAATTTTTGGAACAATAAAGAAATTGCTATATTTGACACTGGAACATTTTCTCTAAGTTGTTTATTTTAAATTTTGTACCATATACAAAAATAAAATCTTTCTATCTTAAGAAATGCCTTTATGTATTATAAATTGAGTTGGTATGGATATCTGAAATGAAAATGCAAATTTTGGAGATTTGAGTCTGTATGCTATTTCAGGAAGAGTATTTCTTTAAATTCAGCCACAAACACAGTTATATTTTCTATTACTTGGCAAAATAGCTACTTTGTGCTAAAAGTTTTATGCTAAGAACTTGCTAAAAGTTTTATGTAAATGATCTAATTTGATCTTTCTAATAGTCCTGCAAAAGAGAAATTTTCAAAATGAGATACCTGAGAATCAGAGAGGTGAGATAACTCATCCTAGTTAATGGGACTGGAATTGATCCAAGGTCTCCCAGACTCTCAAGCTTCTACTGTTCCTACTGCCCCACCAGGGACCTCACATGGAAAGTTTGATCAGCTTCCTTCTATTTCATGTTTGAAAGAACGTTCCAACGATGTTTCCAGAATATGTCAATGATTCTTTTACAGTTGGGATTTGTCTTTTATTTGCTGTTTTGAACAATCCCAAATTGCTGTTGTGTCATCTTAGAAGCAACCTACGTGGACTGGATATGTTCACTGAATCTCAAGTAATCAATCTTGTCTGATTCTTTAACGATTTTTAATTTAAAAGATTAAAATGAATTAGAAATATTGATGACAGAAATCAAGCTAGTCATTAAAAAATAAAAAGTGAGTTTAAATTACAGAAGTTCTGTTAGTCATGTGGGGAGATAAGGACTCTTCTTGACAAAGACTGTTCTTACTCAGCAACAGAAGGATAAGATTCAACCACTCAGGATAACATCAGCCCTTGTGATCAGGGTTCAAAATGGTCCTTCCCATAGCCTCAGAAACAACCAAAGTCGTCATCACATCCTACTGGAGTCACTGATGCATATGACTGACCTTTAACTATCATCTACAAACCAATATTAAGGTTAGAAAGGAAAATCCAGTTTTTAGGGTAAACAAAAAGAGGTAGCAATACTTTTTATTATTCTATCACCTATTATGAGCCAATTAAAATTTCCTATTTATTAAAATTGATCTTCAGTAGATATTGCTCTTGTCTCTGATTCACTTGGGCAGTTTGGATTGTTGATGCCTTATCTTTTACTACCTGACTCTCTGACCCCTAATTTAATCTAAAATTTGTTTACTGTTTCCTAGCCACATAAAGTTCTTGTCCTCCAGACTTTTGTTATTCTGGGACAACTGGTTTACCTTAGTTTGGGGGAGGTATTAGGCTTCTCAAATTTTCCTCTGCATGCTTACCTTCTGGGGGCTTCTGTAGGTTTTAGTCCTTTAGCAACTAGTTGCATTAAACTGAAACATCTTTCTGGTTACCAGGCACACAGGCCATCACTCATATCTGAAACAATATCATTGGGACTATAGAGCTCTAATCTGAATCCATAAAATAAGTGAAATTTTTGTATTTATTTAAGATCAGGGTTAACCCTTTCAAAAATATATAAATTTGGCTCTTCCTTGAAATCTTTGGGGCTTTTAAAACTGATTAAAAATAACATTCAAAGAAGTTTTAAGTTCAGAAAACTGAGATTACTTCTATTTTTCCTTCATGTTATAAAACTTTCCTAAAGATCATTAATGTCCAGTTTTCAGCATACCTACTCGGTGCTTCCACTTTAGTAAATGGTTTTACAAGAGGACAACTCTACATGCAGTGAGGCAGCTGGGTGGCACCTTTTGTTTTTCTATTGGTCTTTTTTATTCACATCCAATAGTAATAAAAATATTATCTTTGTTCATTGGATGCATGTTTCCAATTCTCAATTTTATTATCATTTTAAGTCTGAATTTTTGTAATATTAACATTCTCTTTTAAATGGTCTAATATTCAGCTATTTTTTATGACGACTTAATGTAGTACAAAGACCAAAGGCCTAAAGGTTAAAAAAAAAAAAAACTGGGTTCAAATTTAGGAAAGTTACCTACTAGGTACTAGGTATTGAGTTAGTTATTTGACCTTCTTTGTGCTCTACTTTACTTGTCTAAAAATAGAATAGTATTCACTGCCTAAATTTTAAATACACAAAATCTTCTCAAACTATAACATGCAGCATATCAAGAACTAACATTCTTAATTAACAGTATACAGGTTTAATGGGATGCTAATGGAAAAACTACTCAAGTGAGGAATTTTGTTTTCAAATAACCAAAATATAGAAGGAAAGCTTACGACTGATATGAATTCAGGTGGATCTCTCTGGGATATCTTGCATTCACAGCTGTTTCATCATGTTAGCATCAATCACATTCTTTGTCATTGTTCTTTATTATTTCCCTGAATTTGGTGTAAGTATTTTGAGTAAAGCTGAATTCTCACATTTTGTTTGCATGAAAATAAATATGAAGATATAGGGAGATTCTTTTCTAACTGATTATTTTAGAATTGATTATTTCTAATTAATTATTTCAAAAGTTTACCAGACAAATCATTTGAACCAAAGACAATGACTTTCTGTAAAAATAAATAATGACTTTCAAGAACACTTAGGATGTTCCACTATCTAATAAATGTATCCAGAACTTATTCAATTACAGACTGATTAATGCATCTAATTATAAATTTGATTTCATATTTATATGAAAAATGAAAGATATAGTCATCCAGATGTTTTTAAATATTTATTATCATGTAGGGAAAACATCTGGATGAGAAAAGTTTTCTTCTGGGTGTTGCTGTTGTTGCTTTTACTTTTCCTTCAAATAGTTCAGCATGTTATAGAGACATTCCAGATATCAATCAAAATAGGCACAGTACAGAAAGATCATTGTTATCTTTACTGGATATTAAAAATCTTTAGCCTGTTGATTTATTCAAATGAATATAAAGAATAAATATTTAGTTTCAACAGATTGATAAAAGCATCATAAATATTGCTATTACCGTATGAAATTTTATTATATAAGACACAGTATATTTAAAAGAAAAAAAAAAACTCTAAAAGTTAGTTACCAAAGCCTCAACAGAATGGGATCTGCTCTGCTCTTGTGCTGTATGCTTGTGATCATATCTAGGTTATGCCTATCATTAAGTGGAAAATTGCTTCTATCCTTAAATTTGAATTTTGATGACCTACATTGCTAAATATACATATTTTTTAAATAATATTCGAAATAACACCTTTGCATATTTCACCTTTGATAGCCCAGATAGAATAGATATAAGTTGTCTCTACCTCTACAGTTGTCCTTCCTCTAATTTTTTGTTATTAAATTTGATTTTTTATCTTTTTTTTAAATTGCAGTATAGTTGATTTACACTACTGTGCTAGTTTCAGTGTACAGCAAAGTGATTCTGTTATATATATATATATGTTTACATTATTTTTTCAGATTCTTTTCCATTATAGGTTATTATGAGATATTGAATATTGTTCCCTGTGCTATACAGTAAGTCCTTGTTGTTTATATATGTATTCATATAGCTGATTCACTTTGCTGTAAAGCAGAAGCTAACACACCATTGTAAAGCAATTATACTCCAATAAAGATGTTAAAAAATAATAATAATAAATAAATTTGATTTTATGATTAGAGAATAGTCAAGATGTGGATTTGATTTTTGCTTATTGTGTTTTTTTATTTTAAAAACAAGCTGTCACTTCTGTTTCTCCATCTACTACTCTTTTATTCGTTTAAAATTGGACTAAAAGAGACTAATAAAATGCCTTAAGCCTTCTTCTGATGATTTTAATCCAACTAGTGTTTAGTAAGCCCATACACTGGTTGATAGAAAAAAATTACTTTTATTCCAGTAGACATTGTTATAAATTATACTGGAAAGGTGAGACTGGATCTTGTTCAAGAAGTGCCCCTGCCGTGAGGATATGGGAAACTTTTTTTTTCCTAAGATATTTAAATTTAGTTTACAAAAGGTTAATTTGGATAAAATACCCAAGTTAAAAGTTACTTACTCCAAACTATTTATCTTAAATGCAGACTCACTAAGTACACCTTCAAAATCTGTCCAGTGTTTCAGGTAAGACTGCAGTGATAGTCAAAATAATAAAGCCAACCTTGAAACAGTTAAAGTTTTGTCAATATCTGGTCAGAGAATGAAGGTGATTCATTAACCAGTCCAGTAACTGTTTATTTTCTTATATTTCAAAAATAATAAATACTACCCTAATTTTAAACTATCCAAGATATTAGGAAAATAAATGAGGAATTCAGAATTCAAGGGATATTTATTCAAATAGACAAGTCACATAGAAGTAAACCAAAGAAAATTACTGGACCCATTTTTTATGTCCCTGAAATCTAAGGTAATATATAGATTCAGAGAAAATTCAGTTAAAAACCTTGACCCTTGTAAGGGTTGTCATATCAGTACAAATCTTTTAGTTTTCCATCCTTAATTAGCAGAGCTGTCCACACTGTTTTGATATAAATCTCTAGAGAAAAATGGAATGTAAACTCTTTCCCCTATTGTTAATGCTTGTTTTATAGATGATGAAGTATAAAATGATTGATCATGTAATATAATGATGGATAAGGACAATTTCTGGAAAGGTCAAACCTATTAAATAAATCTTAGAATATATTTAAAAACATCGTATCTGCCTCACTGGAGCATGGTAACTCTTTTCAATGACAGGCGGCCTTCACATCAGAGGAGCAACAGCAGTGGCAGACAATAGACATCCATACTTCACTAAAAGAGTGTTGGAAAAAGAGTGAGGACTGTGAAATTACCACTGTTAAAGTAAGAGACTATCTTGAATAGAACAAAATAAATAAAGACCTTGACTACAGCTGCATAATCCTGGAACATCCTAATGAAAAGCAATGCACAACAAAAAAAACAAAACAAATAAACAAAAAACAACAACAAATAATCCTTTCCAACACTCAGATATTTGTGGACATTGTAACGTAAAAATACTGGAAAAAAATTCTCTTTTTCCATGCCATGCAAAAAAAAAAAAAAAAGAAAGAAAGAAAGAAACACTAATAACAGGTTCTTTAAAAATGAAAGAAAGCACAACCTTCCTAACAAACATGTATTTTTTCTACAATGTACTCAAAAGCTTTATTTCTATCAGCTTAAGAACTTAGAAAAAAAATTTCACTTAGATTTAACAGAATTATGGAAACATATAGCTGGAAGGAACATCAATGTTCATCTTGAAAACACAATGCATATTTTTTTAATCTTGTTTTTATTCTCTCATACAACAAATTAACCTTTCCACCCACCTTCATTTATAACTTAATAGATATAATTTCCTTATCTTTAAATTATTTATGAGAGATAGTAGGTGGGTAGTATTCCACTGCATGCATTCATCAGCCTAATGTTAATGTATTTAGCCATCCTCTTTGAAATCTATCCCCAAATTCCAATTTTTTTTGTAGTTGCTTGAATAGGCTAAAATTCTTCATGTTGCTATATTTTGTATTTGCCCTTTTCCTGCCTAGAATTTCCTATTTAAACTTAATATCCCTAGAAAGTTTCTTCTGATTCTTTGTAACTTAACCCAAGCATTATCTCTTCCATGAAGTCTTTCGAGCCTTTCCCAGAGAGCATTAGGTTCTCCATCAGGCTGTCACAAGGCTCCTTTATGCATGCCTCATTTATAGGATTGGGTTAGAAAACCCTAAGTCTTTCTCTTTCTCTGTGTGTCTCCTTTATTTTCACACTGTTACCACACTCACAATACTTCTGACACAAGATGTATGGAGGAGGGGAGTGGGGTTTCTTACACCAAGCAATTCTCTGTAACATTAGCTGGATGTCCTACACTTTAACTCAATTCTGACACTATCTACCTGGAGAGAACATCAGACCCTAGGTTAAGGACTCAGTCCTACAAGACTGCTTCCACCCCACTTCAGATGTCATTCAATAATCCAGGTGGTCACCTGTGTTTCTGACCGATCCACTGTACATCTGAGGTTCCCATGACTCTCTCCTCGGGTTTAATTAATTCACTAGAGCAGCTCACAAAACTCAAAGAAACACTTAGTTTACCAGTTTATTAAAGGATATGATAAAGGATACAGATGAACAGCCAGATAAAGAAGTATGTAGGGCAAGGTCTGAGAGGATCTCAAGTGCAGGAGCTTCTGTTCCTGTGGAGCTGGAGTGTGTCACCTATCAAGTACATCATGAGGTCACTGACCTGGACACTCTCTGAAACCCATGCTATTGGGAATTTTACAGAGACTTTATCATATAGGCATGATATAGCATTAACTCTGTTTTTAGCTCTTGTCCCTTCTCAAGAGAATTAGAGGGGGCAGGGGTTGAAATTCCAAGCTTCTAATCACAGCTTGGTCTTTCTGGTGACCAACCCTCATCCAGGAACCATTCAGGAGTCCACAGAGAGTCTCCTCATTAGAACAAAAGATGCTCTCATCATTTAGGAATTTACAAGGGTTTTAAGAGCCCTGTGTCAAGGATTGGAAACAAAGGCCAAAATATATATTTCTTTTTATAAATCACAATATCACAAAGATTCAACACATTACTGTAATTACTTCTTAACTACTTTTCTTTTCAACAAGACTTCTATACTCTCAAGATCTGGGCCTATAGAACAATAATTTACTTATCTGTAATACCTAACACAGCCACTAGTACATGGTAAACATGTAGTTTACAAACGAATGTGTGAATAACTTAGAGAAAGAAGCTTCATATGAACTTGCATAGAGAATATGGTCGAATGAAGCTATAATGACATACACAGTGTACCTCAACCACAGATATGCAAATGTTTTACATACTGTATTAGTTTCCCAAAGCCACTATAACAAATTACCAAACACTTAGTGGGTTAAGCAAGACACATTCGTTCTCCTATAGTACTGAAAGTCATAAGACAATTTCGCTGGACTAAAGCAAGGCTGGTTCCTTCTAGAGAATGAAGGGAAAATCCACTTTCTTTCCCTTTTCAGCTCCTAGTGGCGACCTGTATTCCTTGGCCTTTGGCGCTTTTCTTTGTGTTCAAAGTACATCACTCTGCTATCTGCTTCTATAATCACATCTCCTTCCCCTCTGACTCTGATCCTCCTGGGTCCCTCTTATAAGAATGCTTATGACTTCATAGAATCTACCCTGATGATCCAGGATAATTTCCCTTCTCAACATCCTTAACTTAGTCACATCTGCAAGGTTCCTTTTCCCATTTGAGGTAACATTCATAGGTTCTGGGGACCAGAACATGGACATATCTGGGTGCCATTATTCAGCCTATCACTAATACTCAGTTGCAATCTGATAGACAATTGTATAAACATAATTTAATCTTTTTTGATGACATAACATCTCCATTAATTTGAATCAACGACTCCAAAGTGCTATAACAGAGTAAAATACCCACTGCAGAAAAGAAATACCTTACTCTACAACAGAGTTTTTCAAGCTGTTTTTTGGAAGAAGTCACTATGGCAAGGGTCAGGGAGGAGAAAACATGACAACAGAAACCTTTTCTCAAAAGTAGATTTGGGGAAAAGCCTCTGTATATCAAACAAATGAAAAACTACTTAGATAGAAGCTGAGTGGAGGTTCCAGAGTTCTGTTGTATGGCTCGTCTCTACCCCTGCATGGACTTTAGGTGCATCTGAAGAATTCAGTTTGAAGGATGCTAACTCCCTCCTCCGTGTTTCTACCACTCGCTGTGGTAGAAATTGTTTCTACCACTTGTTGTTGATTTTATTTCCTTTTGGTTCAAATAATATCTGTTTCAAGCAGCTGATCTTTGTTTAGTATGTTAACCTAATATGGCTAGAAAACTTGTTAAACTGAAGCTAGAAAACTTGTTTGATTTTGTTTAAGTAACAGAAATGTAATTAATGGATATCAAATATGAGTTTACTGATGTGACTTTATAACATGGAATTTTTTTCACATGTTTTAGTCTATTTTGTCTATTACAAGGAGATTTGAACAAACTAAGACAATGAGAATCTTACTCAACAAACAGTGCAGAGATCCTATAGATGAGTGTTAGATATTAATCTAATTTTTCAGATATGAAAACTGACTCAGTGAGTTTAAGTATTATTTAAATATGTCTATCATCCCAGTTAGTAATTTCAGAAAAGATTCATATTCATATTCATATTTAATAGTAGTCTTCCTTTGCATAAAAACAAGCCATTTCCTAGTGATTATATGTGTTTTAGATTTTGAAGTTACCGATATGGGATCTCTGTATAATATATTTGTATCTCAAAATCATCTACGTTCTTAAATCTCTTTTGGCCCTCAAAACAATGCTGTCAAGTATGTCGGGCAAGTGCCATTATCCCCATTTACAGATGTAAAAATCTCATTTCCAGGAAGTCAAATGTTTTCTCTCTAAGAAATTATGATTAACTCCTTCATGTTTATAATCATACTATCTTAAAGAAGCTATTACTGTTAAGAAGCACTGAGAAAAATTTTGTCTGATGAAGCAGTACAGAATCAATCTTTTCAAGTAGTTTTACCAATTTAACTGACTATATGGTCCATATGGCTTAATATCCATAGCTCTAATTACAGGTATATGTTATTGTCAAACATTATTTAGAAAATCTGTATTTCTGACTATAATTATTTTCATACTAACAGTTGATTAGATGGGTTTAACATAAAGACTTGACATGATTAGCAACTGAATTATGACAAATGTTTTTTTGGTTTCTTTTTTACTTCAGCTAATGGACAAATTGCATGATTTTTAAAGGAATTTTTAACCAATGTGAGTGAAAAGGAAAAAAACACAAATTGAATAATAAAAAGATAGCAAATATGGATTAAAACTGGTTTGTGAATAGTAATTTTGAAAATTTTGCATCAGGGAAATGATATAACCAATACTGTGTGTTGGAGACACTAACTTTACCTAATGTACTGGAATGAAAATTTAATCAGATCAGTTAGAAGGACATTGTAATTGCCCATTTGAGAAAATGGTGGCCTAAATTATAGTAGAGATGAGTCAAAGTATGTAGAAGAAAGATGGGATAGAGTTACAAAAAGTTAAATTTGACAAGATTTGTCTGATTGCATGTAATGATGAATCAATAAAGAGGAATAAATGAAAGATGATTCAAGATTTTAAGGATAAGAAATTTAGAGAATGATGGTACTATTCAAATAATACAGAATTTTTTTTAAAAAAAAAAAGATAGAAGTAGAATGAAAGAGAGATGAGTTCACTTAAAATATGTTGTTTCAGAAATTGGTGTTATATCTAGGTAGAAATATCCTGCAATTGCTAGTGTGAGACTGGATTTCAGAAAAAAAAAATAAGATTTTAATTGGAAGTATAGGCTGAGAATCAGCTACACTGACATAACTGAGGCATTTGTAATTATAAATAAGTTTAACAAGGAAAATATTGTAGGAAGGACGAGAGTGTTCCAAGGATAGAGTCTCATTAAATGCCTACAGTTAGAAGACACACATCTTCCTTTAATTAGTCCTCTCTCTTTTTCTCTCTCTTTCTCTCTCTCTCTGAGCTTAAACACTTGGAATGCTCTAAGAGTTTGCGTGGCTGATTATTTGAAGCCTAGATTCAATACGGGCTTCCTATCACTGAAGTTAAGATTCTGGAACTTGTCTTTCATACTGTGAAGAGTATGCAAATATTGGAGTGGATCTATTGTATGCAATTTTTTCTGCCATTTCTTAAATGTACACACGTGTAGGGCCCAAATATATTCCCTTTACAAAAGCTTTAAGGAAAAAACATTTATGGTGGAGTACCAGCATTTTGTATAAAGCTCTTTGGTTGCTTCCCACTGTAAGCTGAAGATGACCATGGTAGATTGAGCTATTTAATTGGGTTCCCCAATTTCAGTGTGAATAATGGGATCCCAAAGTTTTAGAAGCTGGGTGGTAGTGATACTAATGATTAGAGACAAGAGGCTGAAGGGCCAAATTCAAAGAACTTTAACCACAGAATCTGTAGCAATAGTTAATTGATTGTGAAATTGCTATGAATGAAAGAGATTGGTGGTCATTATGATGCTGATTGATCTATATATTCAGAAAAAAAATTCTGTGTCTGAAAATTGCAGTCTCAATGAGTTCCAGACCTAAGCCAGTTTGTACAACCAGAGTCTTTTATTTGTAGGGAAAGGCTAGCTCACTGTGAATAAACCACCTGCAATGGAGGTTCAAACGTATACTCTGAATCTTCCTTTAAATCATTACCAGAGAAACATGGCTATATAAGGTGGTGTTTATACACTGCTTAAATGGAAATACCAGAACTGTGTGGGAGTTATTAAATACTCACTCGGAAGTAACATTAATTCCTGTGGAACCAAAATATCACTGTGATTCAATCATCAGTAATCTTTGCTTACAGAAGTTAGGTGACAGATGAAATCATACCCCAAGTCTAAGTCACAGTGGATCCAACAGCTATTTCTCTAGTGTCTAAAACTATAGCTAAAGTAAAAATATTTGGCAACGAGCAGAATCCTTACATTTGTTCCCTGAACTATATTTGTAAAAAGATTCAAGACAAATGAAGACAAATCCCCTGAAAGTTGACTCCCTTCCACCACTACAATAATAATCTAAAAATACATCAAATTGACATAGCCCCTGACATTCAATATACAGGTATTGCCTCAGCAGACTGCTTTTTTTAATTCCAAGAAGTTACAACAATCAGAAATAGTTTGTCTTTACCTAGCAGGGACCTCTGTAGGTCTTTACTGTCTTAAATCATGGTTAAGTCAAATCTACTGCATTCTGTCATGATATGACCTATAAAGCATAATTCTTGAACAATACATTGGTAACATTATTCTACTTTATGAGACAGAAGTAGTAAGTACCACAGATGGTAGATGCCATAGTAACTAACATCTTAGTTAGAAGGTGAGGGGAAAAAAAACTATCCACACAAATCTGAGGTCTGCACATTACTGAAACTTTAGGGGTCCAATGGTCTTAGAATGCCAAGATGATTCTCTAAAACGAGTGACAATTTGCAGCATTTTACACTACTCACCATGAAGAAAGAGGCACAACAGATGGTGAACCTATTTAAGTTTGATGTCGGGTATTCTGATCCACTTACTTAGTAATCAATAAGTCTGTTAGCTTTAACTGGGTCCAATGCCAAATGTGGCTCATGCAGTTATGGGTCTTATGTCAACCACTGTGAGAAGAGCATGCTGTGGTTAGCTGCTGTTTATAGAAGAGACATGAAGTCGACCTGCATATAATATGCAGGATGAAGAATCATCAGTGAGAAAAAAGAATGTTTGTCTTAATCTACAGAGATTTTAGGGTTCTCTGTCATGCATGGTTATCACAGCAACAGCAGAATAATACAACAGGTTCTGAGGCCATGGTTAGAAAGGAGAAAAGCTTTACTGGGGAGCATATTCATGGAAAATGAGACTGATCATAGGCATTTTGGGTTTTACATGTCTTGGAATCAACAGGCATCAAGATGGTTATTATAGGGCTTCCCTGGTGGCGCAGTGGTTGAGAGTCCTCCTGTCAATGCAGGAGACAGGGGTTCGTGCCCCGGTCCAGGAAGATCCCACATGCCACAGAGCAGCTGGGCCCGTGAGCCATGGCCGCTGAGCCTGCGCGTCTGGAGCCTGTACTCCGCAACGGGAGAGGCCACAACAGTGAGAGGCCTGCGTACCGCAAAAAAAAAAAAAAAAAGATGGTTATTGTAGAGGTTGTAGTAATGGTTTCCCTATTACCAGGGGAGAGTGGGGTTCTGGTTACACAGTTGGAAGCAAGATATATCGGGAACCTAGGGGATTCAGTCGGATGACACTTAGAGCTCTCAAGTTCACGAATAATATTAAATGGAAAAGCAGGACAACGAATAAAGATGGAATGACTTAAGACCCAGATTCCACTGGAATAGTCAATTAGCTAACCTATCAGATAGGGCAATCCTACCAGCTGGTAGAGGATAAGGAGAATACGAAATAGATAATGGTGAAAGAAAGTTATGATTTTTAAATATTGGCCTCATGACCAGAAAGAGTCAGAGATTATAGAAATTTTACCTATCTTTTTTGATTATTTGTTTTCCTCCTTTTCCATGCCAATAGTATGAAAAATAATGATTATACGTATTATTATCATTTAGGTTCTAGGTAAGAATAAAGTGATCTGACATCATCCCATGATGCTGAGTCTGATGGTAGTTTATGTTTCCTCTTCATTGTAAATAAGAAATTCTTCATTTGAGTAAAGGGCAAAAGAAGTAGTCTATACAGGTTATACGCCATACTCCCTCACCCTAACTCATGCATTCTCTTCCCTGTTTAGCACTCCAGGTGGTGGATACCATGGACTCCCTGCCAGTTTGCTTTTAGTTAAGTTTGGCAAAAGACAGGCACTAGTGGGAGACAGAAGGATAGGGAAATAGAGAGCTCAAGGTATTTCCTTTTCTTTCACAATTTTCCCCTTTTTTTCTTCAGTCCTGTGGGTGGTGATGACCCCTTTCTCTTTTTGGCCTCTGAATGGCTCTAAAATCTTTCTTTACCTTTGTATGCAGTCACCTCACTAATTCTCTTTAGTTTTAACCATCTGACTTGTTTTTATGTCATGCCAGTGCCTAAAATGACACACTTTTCTCTGATTACCTTCATCCCTCCAGAATAAGTTATGTATTTGCTCCATATACTCCCAAGTCTGGTCCTCTATAAAATCCCTACTGTAATCCTTAGCACACAGTTTTGTCATCATTTGTTTTCTTGTTTGTATCTTATAAAAAACAAACCTGAGATAAATCTGGGACTTTTTCTCTTATTTATACAGTTATATATCTCTAGGCTTGGATAGTGTGTGACTTATACCAAGTATTCAAATGATCTTGTTAAATGAATGAATTAGTGAATGAAGATTCACAGAATCTCAGGAAGTCTTTAAGGCATTAAGAGGTAAATTAAAATTTTGACATCCTAAGGAATCCAAGGAAGAATTACATTTCAAAGAAAAAGTGATAAATAGGGGGAAAAAAGTCAAAGGGAGAACAGAACAATGACTTATGACTATGTAGATATCTCAGTTAAGGAGAGATAAACAGAATAAGTGTAAAAAAAGGGAGAGAAAGAGTATTGGGAAAAGCTGGTAAAATCAAATGGTATGGACTTCAATAGAAAAGATACAAAACTGACTTTTATCTCTACCACTAATAGGAATATATACAAAATGAGCCACATTCACTGGGAATGCTGGCTTGGGAAATGAACAAGGTTGAGGGAAAAATGAGTGTCTGTGAAAGAAAAGAAAATGTAAGGTAAATATTAAGGATTTGGTAATGAAATTTGGTTTTCAGTCTAAAAAATAATAGACCTTGTAGAGGGGCTGGAATGGAAATGGAGTGAGAGTAAGAAAAAATAGAGGACGTGTAAGCATCATATTTAAGCAATACATAGGGGGTAAAATTGTCTTACTACAATGCAGTATGTGAATGTAAACATAATATATCATTAAAATGAAATGGGGGTTTCTGTTGATTAAACAGATGCATGTATTATTTCCCCTCCCAAAGCCCCATTCAATACTGGTAGGACATATTAAAAAGGACATAATAACCAAAGAACAAAGTGAATGAGACAGGAGGTGTGAGTGACAAAATCTTAGACAAATAAATTCCATAGTAGTCCAAAGTAATTGACTTAGCAGTGAAAGAAAGCCAAGAAACAATTTGATCCCTGAGTTGACAACATACCGGAAATGTGATCACATAGGATCAGTAATAGTTTAATAGAAAAAAAAAAAAAAAAGCAGCCAGGGGAGAATTGGAAGAATACTTATGTAAAGTTACTGAACTTCACTTGAAGTGGTGTAGTATTATTGAAGATAGACTGTGATATGTTAAAGATGTATACTATAATCTCTGAAGCAATCAACAATAAAACAAAAAATATAACAAATAGCCAACAAAAATACAACAGAACCCTCAAAAATGTTCCACTGGTACAAAAGATAGAAAAAGAAAAAAAAAGAAAGAAAGAGACAGAATAAATTAAAAACTAATGGCAAGTTGGTAGATATAGATCCAACTGTATGTCTAAAAACTTTAAATGTAAATAGAACAAACACAGGAATTAAAAAGCAAAGATTATCAGATTAGAGTTTTTTTCAAAAGCAGGACTGGACTATATGCTCCAAATATGAAATATATTTTAAATATAAAAATATGAGTAAAACAAAAATAAAGGGAAAAATATACTATCACTATTCAAAGAAAGGTGGAGAGAGCATATTAATATCAGACCAGTATAATTTAGAGCACAAAATATTACCAGGGTTACAGTGTCATTTCATAAAGTCTGAGGTCTATTTAAGAATGCATAAAATTTCTGGGCATTTATGTACCTAATAACAGTTCAAAACACAAGAAGCAAAAGCTCAGAGAACCAGAGAAGAAATAGACAAATCCACAATTATAACCAGAGATTTTTGCATTCCTATCCAATAATTGATGGACTAAGTAGACAGGAAGTCACTAAGTATGTAGAAAATTTGGACAGTAGTACTAATCAATTTGATCTACCATACATTTATAAAGCATCCCTGTCAACAGAAGCAGAAAACATGCTATCTTCAATTAAACACAGATTATTTGCCAAGGCAGACTATATTTGGGGCCATAAAATAAGTAACAATCAATAAATAATTTCAAATCATACATTGTATATTCTCTACACATCATGGAATTAAATTATAAGGCAATGTCCAAAAGATATCTGGAAACACCCACAAATAATTGCAATCTAAATAACACATTTTTAAATAGCCCACCCATCAAAGAAATAATCAGGGGGATATGCAAAACTTTCAAGTGAAAAAAATGAAAACACAACATAAGAAAATTTCTAGGACCAAGCTACAGCAGTAGTTAGAGAAAATTTATAGCAATACACATTAGAAGAAGAAAGTTGTCAAATCAATAATATTAGCTTCTTTCACCAGTTGGGAACACCAGTGGATGGCCCCAGACTCCTTAGGCAGTTGCCTTGGGCATTGCTTAGTACACACAGGACATGCTATTACTGCATTAACCAAGTCACCGTGTTTCGAGGGCAATCGGGCATCCTTGGCAATATGCCATTCCACCTGGGCGCTAGGGTGTACCCAATCTGCTGTACCTACCAAACTGTCGTTGCTACTGAAGCTAGGACATCAGCTTCCTGATTGCCAGGGGATGACAGGGGGTGACAATGCCTTATGATCCGGGATGTGGAAGACAGTGAGGACTGCCTCAGGCTTTTGCAGGCAAGCCCAAATGTCTTTTCACATATCCTGACCTGCAAGGGCTTATTCATGATCATTCACCCATCAGCTTCCCGTTGTCCAAGTCATTGGGTTAATCCCTTTAGAATAACCCAACTCTCAGTTCAAAGCATTAACAGCCAGAGCTCATGGGTGATTACCAGCCAAACCAATCATTGGCTGCTATGGTTCATTCCTGTTTCCATCCAGATGGGGTCAGTGTTGGGTTAAATAGTGGTTGCAGTTCACCTGGATAGATTTCCCCAACTAGATTTATTGTATCTCAGGCATCAGCGGAATTTCCCCCACTCCCTCCCTAAAACCCGCAGGAGCCACCACAGGTGTAGGGATGGGGGAATTTGGAGGTTCTACATACTCACAAAACCTAGTAGCACCCGAATTCCTAAGACTGGTGGGCAGGGTGCTCCCCTGCTGCAAGTAGGCACTCCACTTAGGCAAAGTGGGAGTTTGAGGCATGGTGGAGGTGGGTGGATGGAACGTATCCTCATCTCATCTCTTGATAGAAAGGGAAGCCCTCACCCTTCCTACGTTGTTCCTTCCTGAGAGGCTCTACGTGCAGATGTGCTCTGCACGTTGGGAGGAGCTGCTGCTTTCCGGGGTAGAACAGGTTTCTGTTTCCTTCGAGAGCTGAGACCAATGTCCTAGGGTTTCTCTATCCTTCTGTTGTCTCAGCCACAGTGTCCAAGCCATACCTTTCAGAGTCACAGACATAGCTAACTCAAACAGTAGCCCTGCTTGGGAGATGCCCAGAGCTTTAATCTGCTTCACTAATATTTTCACCTTCTCAAAGGTGACCCCAGTCACCTTTGATCCCCAGTCTCACACGTGCCCTCTCTTTACCAGGTGGTATAAGGATGGAGGCAGTGTTCCAGGTGGGGAATAAAAATCCTCTAAAATCCCAGATCCCTACAAACTTGGACCTCTTTCACATTCTTGCACATTGGACAGGCTTACACCTTAGCAATCACAGCTTCTGGGAAAATACACATCTTGCCCGACAAAACAGCCCCCAAAAACTCTAGGGCAGTGCCTCCACCTTGAAATTTCTGTGGTTTCACTGCCCATCCTCTCCCTTGCAGATGTTCCATCAAGTCTGCAGAGGGTCTTGCAGCAGAGGCAAGTCTTCACATGTTAACATTATATCATCAAGGCCATTTTGCTGATGTGGGGAAGGAGAACAGGCACAGGTCTTGGGCTACCATCCCACATGAAGACAAATTGATCTTGTGACTCAGTGGCTAGGGGTCTACTGTAAAAAACACTTGATAGTTCAGGGCAGCATGGTATCCTCCTAGAACCCTGGACAAGGAATCTAAGTTTGTAGCAATGTTGAGCTCAGTCACATGGATGGGGGGTACTACCTTGTTCAGTTCTCAGTAGTTCATGGTCATCTGCCACAAGGCTTTTTCACCAGGCATACTGGGCTATTGAAAGCACTACAGGCAGTGCATACGACAAACACTTGGTGTAGTTCTTGGATAGGTTCTCCTATTTCCTTACGCCCCCGAGTCTATCTGAACAAAACACATTTGCTTCCAGGTTACTCTCACTGGACTCTTTAGAGCCAACTGAGATATCCTTCAGCTTTCCAGCTCCCCCTCCTTCTTGGATCTTTCTCACAGCCCATACCCATTCCTGGGATTTGTCAATCTCCCCCAGATCAACAATAGATTGCCCAACTTTGTACATGGCTTACCCCAGGACTAGACTCAGCATGGATATCAGTGTCCCATACCTGGTGCTGGGGCAAACTGGAGTATCTTAGCTTTCATTCCTGCAGTAAATGTGGCCCCATTAGGGCCTTCAAAAACTGGCCATAGATGGTCTGTCTCATACTCAATTCCCAAAGAAGTTGATATACCTCCTTTATATATTTCTAGGGCACCACATGCTCAGGGAGATCCTCCTCATTGGGTTAAGTCTCCCTATAGGCTAGAATAATCCTATCTATAAGAATGAGTACCTTGAACCCACCGAGCACCATGCAGGTGCTGCATGTGGCAGGATGGGTGGTGATGTTGCTCATTTTCTCTGCCTCTTGCCCATCAGAGAAATGACATCACACCCGGTATCCCGTAGTTGCACTAACCATGCCTGGAATCCATCTCTGGCCTTTTGCTGGAACTTGGTAGCTATCTCAATAAGCTTAGCAGAAGTATATTCTCTCATCATGAATGTTTCCTGAGTCAGGGGCTACCCCGCTGGCTGGGGTTTCTGTTGCCGTGCCTTTGTTTTCCTTCATATTAGGGGTTGGACTGCACAGCCAATTTGTCCGTTTCACTGTCAGTCACCACAGCCTCCTCCTCTTCACTCTCCTCACTTTCCCAGGAATCCCACCTCTTGGTGTCCCAGTCAGGCTTTGTCACCAGAGCTCAGACCTGAGTCTGCAGCAGGCTGTGCCCTCCTAGCTTTACAAAACAGCAAGATAAGGTCTCCAATTTATCATCTCACTCTCCCACATGGTCTGCCAGCCTTGAAACTAGCAGAGCAGTGGACAGACACACGTCCTTCTCAAACCTCCACATTTCTTCCAGCTTCTTAACTCAAGCTCCAGGCTCTAGTTGGGCATCGATGGTGAGGCCAACTGCCCACAATAGAGGTCAGCCCACTGCACAGCCATTCACTCCCTTCTCTGATGCAGCATACTCTGGGCAGTTCCTCAAACAAGCACATCAAGCCAGCCAGCGTTTGGGGGCATCCCCATCCTCACATGGTGGTCCACAAGTGTCTAATATATGGGCCACACCTCTCCACAGAGAGTCGACGGCCAGCTTAGGATTTCCCCCATGGATGCCTCTGTCCCAAGGCCCATTTCTTCCACCTTCCGGCTGGCTCACCAACTGTTGGTTCCAAAAATGGCCCTTGTACACAGAGGGCAAGGAGAGACTGAAGAAAGAGGCAGATCACTTCAGATGGGCAAGTGGCCGGTTTAATAAGCATGGGAACTTACATACAGGGCTTGTCTTGGGTGGTCCCAAGATGAGTAGATCTCCACACTCGTCCACCTGAATCTTATACAGAGATCTTAACTGGGTTCAGTCTTGTATACCATCCAGATGATCTCAACCCCACTTTATGATCTCAAGGTTGTGTCCTTGGGGCAGCTTCTAGTGTGGGAAAGGCAAGCAGAATGCACATTCCAAGGAGAGGAGAGTAGGTAAGGAGCCTCTGACTGAGCAGGTCAAGCTCACAGGTCAACACCTCAGTCACATCCTCTGGATGACCTCTTCCAGCAAAAGAATGTGAACTTTCAGTGATGTAGAAAGAACATGTTCTGGAGGTCATGTAGAGCATGGTCACTATAGCTAATACTGTATTGTATACAAATAACATGCTTAAATACATGGAGAGGAAATTAACACTTCAGTAGGGTTTGGAGATAAATTATGAACTACCTAGAGTGAGAGGTATTCAGTGTTAAGAAAACTGTAATAGACCATAATCATCTAGACCAAAATTGTCTAGGAAAAGTTGTACAGAAATTAAATGTAATCATAGTATACTGCACAGCTCAACTGTTAGATAACGCTCACATAATCATAATATTAACATTAGTTATCAATTTAACAAAAACTATGGCTATGACTATACTGGTAATATAAAGGACACATGTGCAGAGGTGGATAAATAAAAAACCTGCAGTAGGAAGTCAAAAGATACATCTAACACTGGAAAATCAAGAAATAAGAGAATAATTATGTTGTTCCTTATGTTATATATGTAATATGATATTAACAAAATACAGGAATAAAACTTGTGTAAAGGGTTTATTCTGAGGAGCAGAGATTGAGTGTTGTTGGTGTGTAAAAATATTTTTTAAAAATTTTCCTATTATAAACCCTGTAGAACTATTTGACTTAAAAGAATGCACATATATAGATGTGATAAAAAATAAAATTAAAATGGGAAAATGCTAGCTCTGCATAATATACTGATCACAGTGAATAGCACTACAGTTCAATGTTAATGGTAACAAAAGTTTAATAGTGTCATAGTAAAAATAATTTTGAGGTTTACTCTGAAATTATAAAGTTACTAAATCATTGGCATGGAAATGATAGTAGTTGTCTCATTAGGTCGTTCTCACAAGATAGGCAATTTCTCCAAAGTCGGCTTCTCTCTCTCTTTCTCTCTCTCCTTCTCCCTCTCTCCCTTCTCCCTTAACCTGTGACATCCTGATAAGGAGTGTTTAACCTACATTCTCAGAAATGTCTACATGTTACACAAAAAGAGACTACCAATCTCTTTGCCGCTAGGCAACTGTCAGTTTTCACTAAGTCCAATTATCATTGGGTCCCACTCTAAGTTAATTTGTTACCTGATTTGTTTCACTGCATTTTCAGACCTGTTTTACTTGCTCTTATGACAGATTTATTTCCGCCATTTTAGCAGTTGAATTGAACTGTGGAAGGCAATTGATTATTGAGGAATGATAACTCAGCTACACAGCAGCACCATCTTTCGGCCTTCGAAGGAAAATGATCCAAACTTGTCAATTTTGAAGTCTGTATTTCTGGTATGTTCACTATGTGAATCACATTTGCAGTGTAATTAAAGTAAGAAAGTGGCTTCAAAGGGAATGAAATCAACATTTTACATGAGATAGGATACCCACAAACACAGATCTTTTGAAAGGAAAAAAAAATCTATATTTTATTCATTTTACACAGAGTAATATTTTAATAAATATTACTTTAGAAACTGTATACCCTTGGGATACTTCATTTCTTTGTTTCTACTTATGAAGTGAGTATGCATTAATTTTGTATGATTCTTTAATATCGAACATTTAAAATTATTTACACTTTTGACTTATAAAAAGACTTTCCCCAATTTGCTTATTTGTTGAAATACAGGTCCCAAGATACTCTTTCTTCCACTTATGTTTAGAGTAGTAGCAATACATTCTTTTCCCAAATACTCATGATTTTAATATATATTTATCAAATATTTGTATCTTTCCACATCCTATTATCAAGTGTCTCCTGAAGAAAATTTGAAGGAAGTGCAAATCCTATGAAAACTAGATTTAAAGTCTGTGTAGAGAATAAAACACATTATGTCTGTGAATATCATTTTACTTTGCCATTACTAATTTAGTTACAGAAACTAAATATATGAAATAAACAGAATGGAGCATAAGAAAATGTTTTATTCTGATCTTAAAAATGACTAGCTAGATACAGGAAAGAGGTGTTACCACCTTTGTTATACATAAAGAAATAGTTTCTAATTTTGATCTAAAAATTGCCTTTCTAACTCACATAAATGTTTCTGGAGTATTTTTTATACTGTTAAAATTTGTATCATGGTTTCTTTAATTTCACCAAATAAAACATTGTGACATTTAAAAACTTTTTATAATTACATTTTCCCACTATAACCTTTTAGTTTTTCTACAATTTTATTGTACCTATGTGTGTAAAGCCTTAAGAAATGCTTATTTCCACAGTCCTAAGGAAAAATACTTTTTCTACAAAAGTCTTTTTTATTAAAATCAATCTTATAGTATAAGCTTAACATATTTATTAATAACTTTTCCTCTCTTCCTTCAAGTCCAGTGTGTCATTTAGACCACTGGGTTGGATAATATTCAGAAATAAAAACATGAAACAGTTAAGTGTTTTGGGGTTTTTTTTGTTTTTGTTTGTTTGTTTGTTTGTTTGTTTGGTCATGCTGCATGTCTTGAAGGATGTTAGTTCCCTGCCCAGGGATTGAACCTTCTCCCTAGGCAGTGAAAGTGCAGAGTCCTAACCACTGGACCACCAGGGAATTTTCAAAACAATTAAGTGTATTTTCAAGTTATCTAGATTTAGATCTAGATCTGTGCTGGTTAGTGTAATAGCCACTAGCCTTAAGTGACTGGTTAAATTAAAGTCAAATAAATGTTAAGATTCAGTTTTTCAGTCACCTAGCCACATTTCAAGTGCTCAGTAGCTACAAGTGGCTAGTGGCTTGGACATTGAAGATAAAGAACATTTCTACCATCACAGAAATACTCTTAGACAGCACTGATGACTATTCATATATGAAACATTATTATCTAAAATGTTAGTAGAAATCTAATGGTATATCAGATTTTCAACAACAAGTTGAAATATTTAAGACCTATAACCTTTAAATAGCTATTTTTAAAATAATGGTAAGCATTCAATAAACAATTGGGCATTAGAGTTTTAGCAATTGAAGAAATTAAGCTTAAATCTTATGCTACTTTTCTGTATTATAATTTCCAAAGATTTTTTCAAAAAAATCAAAGAACATGGATATTTCAGATAAATAAAGCACATTTTCCTTTATTAAATGACAATTGCTTGGTTTAAAACTTTGTGGCAAAAGTTAGTTATAAGAATTTCAAGTTAAATAGGTACTTTTTCAAAGAAACTTGCTAAGGACTGCCTGAAAAAAAATTCATTGTATAAAAAAACCTCTATCTTCACAAAACATCTCACTCAAACCATAAGCAGAGGGGTAAAAAATTAAACAGAACACTGTTGATTGTGTTAATTGGGGAGGAACTCTAGGCATCTTTTTGATTCATTGTCTTTTTTTTGTTACATAAATTTAATGAGAGGTTGAGGGTTGGTTATTCCTAAACCACACACAAATTCTAAATTACTGGTGTATAAATATATTTGAGGTCTTTGGCTTCCCTTGCTTTCCCTTCCCTTGATTTATATGATCAATTTCTACATGTGTGTTTAGATTCTGTGTTTTCCTATGTTATGCTTCTTCTTTGTACACATGGTATATGTGAGGTGCAGTGGGCAATATTTGGGTGCCCATCCAGTCTATAAATATCACCCCTTCCTATGCACGGAGATGTATACTTGGCAGCCATGTTCTTGTTATATGGCACCATCACAGTCAATTGTACTAGGGTTATGCCAGCTATGTACACTGAACATAAATTGTGTCCACCAAATAATCTCTCTTAGATTTGAAAACAAACTCAGAGATAGTTACTGTTTCCTGTGTCTGGCTAGGGCTCTGGAGCAAGAATTTTGGCATACTGAGACCTAAAATAATTCAGTTTCTGATACAAATAATAACATAGTCAAATAGGGATCAAGAAGACAATATACTAGGTTCTTAAAATAACTCATTATCTTAAACTGCATTAGTCAGTGTAATCTCAGCTATGCTACAGTAGCAAAGGGCCCTACAATCTTAGTGGCTTTTAGCAATATTTCATGCTCAAGACTGTATCCATTTCAGGTCAGCCATAGCTCTGCTTCACATTCTCTGCATTTTGGGACCTCAACTTAAGTAGCTAGCTGGAACATGACAATCTCACTGTATCAGGAAAAGTATTATCAGAATGAATGATTCCCCTTACTTCTTCTGCACAGAAGAGGCACATACAACTTCCACTCATATTTCAGGGGATAAACCATGTCATATTGCCAAGACTGATGAAAATGGAGTGCAAAAAAAAAAAAAAAAGAAAACGATTCGCCTTCCAGATAAAGACCTGTAGGCAGAAGTGAAAGTATATTTAGAATCTACTTCAAGGCTCTTCCTAGAGACTTAATACATACTTACCTTGGATTCTTGAAGACTTCCGTAATACAGATATCAGAAAAGATTTCAATTTTTTAAAAAGTATGCATTTTTTCTTTTTTTCTTGCAGTTATATTTCTACAGCATAAAACTTATTATTTAACCTGTTTTAAGTGTTCTGTTCAGTGGCATTAGGTACATTCACATTGTTGTACAACACCTTCCACTGCTCATCTCCAGAACTTGTCATTTTCCCCAACTGAAACCATATACATATTAGTTACTAACTCTCCATTACCACCCCCTCCCCCTGGTATCCACCATTCTACTTTCTGTCTCTATGAATTGATTATTCTAGGTACCACATATAAGTGGAATCACACATATTTGTTATTTGTACCTGGTTTGTTTCACTTAGCATAATATCTTCAAGGTTTACATGTTGTAGTATGTGTCAGAATTACCTTCCCTTTTGTGGCTGAATAATATTCTATTGTATGTATATACCTCATTTTGTTTATCCATTCATCTGCCAATGGACACTTGGGTTACTTCCACTTTTGGGCTATTGAGAATAATGTTGCTATGAACATGCTCATGCAATAGCTTTTGGAGTCCCTGCTTTCAATTCTTTGGGGAATATACATACAAGTGGAGTTGCTGAATTATATGGTGATTTTATTTTAATTTTTTGAATTCTATCTTAACACCATTTTCCACAGAAGCTGCACTCTTTTACTTTCCCACCCGCAGTGCACAACGGTTCCAGTTTCTTCACATTCTTGCCAACACTTGCTACTTTCTGTTTTTGTTTTTTTTTTAATAACCATACTAATGGGTATGAAGTGGTATCTCATTGTAATTTTGGCTTGCATTTTCCTAATGTTTAATGAATGTTGAGCACATTTTCCTGTTCTTATTAGTTATTTGTATATCTTTTTTGGAGAAAAATCTATTCTAGTCCTTTGTCCATTATTCAATCAGATGGGGTTTTTTGTTGTTGATATTGAGTTGTAGGAGTTCTTTAGTTATTCTGAATATTAATCCCTTACCCCATATATGATATACAAATGTGTTCTTCCATTTCATGAGCTGCCTTTGCATTCTGTTGATAGCATCCTTTGATGCACAAAATTTTAAATTTTGATGTAGTCTAATTTATATATTTTTCTTTCGGTGCCTGTTCTTATGGTGTCATGTAAAAAAATTATTGCCAAATTCAATGTCATGAAGATCTTCCCCTATGTTTTCGCCAAGAGTTTTATACATTTAGCTCTGACATTTAGGTCTTTGATCCATTTTGAGTTAATTTTGTATATGGTGTAAGGGAAGGGCCCAATTTTATCTTTTGCTTATGAATATTCAGTTTTCCCAACACTATTTGCCAAAGACATTGTCCTTTCCCCATTAAATGGTCTTGGCAACCTTGTTGAAAATTACTTGACCATATGTGCAAAAGTTCAGTTCTGGCACTCTATTAACATTCCATTAGTCTATATGTCTGTCTTTTAACTAATATTATGCTGTTTCAATTAGTCTGGCTTTGTAGTAAGATTTAAATCAGAAAGTGTGGGATCTCTAACTTTGTTCTTCTTTTTCAAGATTGTTGGCTATTTGGAGTCCCTGGAGATCCCATATGAATTGTAAGATGGACTTTTCTATTTCTGCATAGACACTGGGATTTTGATGATTAATTGCATTGGATCTGTAGATTGCTTTGTACAATATTGGTATCAAGAATATTTAAGTCTTTCAATCCATGAACATGGGATGTAGTTCTATTTATTTGTGTCCTCTTCCATTTATTTCAGCAAAGCTTTGTACTTTTTTTTTTTTTTTTTTTTTTTTTTTGCGGTACACAGGCCTCTCACTGTTGTGGCCTCTCCCGTTGCAGAGTACAGGCTCTGGACGCGCAGGCTCAGCAGCCATGTCTCACAGGCACAGCCGCTCTGTGGCATGTGGGATCTTCCCGGACTGGGGCACAAACCCATGTCCCCTGCATTGGCAGGCGGGCTCTCAACCACTGTGCCACCAGGGAAGCCCAAGCTTTGTACTTTTGAGTGTACGATCCTTTCACCTCCTTGGTTAGGGTTATTTAAGTATTTTATTCTTTTTGATTCTATTGTAAATGAAATTGTATTATTAATTTCCTTTTGGATTGCTCATTGTTAGTGTTCAGAAATGCAAGTGATTTGTGTGTTTTGATTTTGTATCCTGCAACTTTGTTGAATTCTTTTACTAGTTTTGACAGTGTTTTTGTTTGTTTCTGATGTTTGTATAGGTATGTGTGTAACTTTAAGGTTTTCTACATATAGGATTATATCTTCTGCAAACAGATAATTTTGTTTCTTCCTTTCCAGTTTGAATGTCTTTTATTTCTTTGTCTTGTCTAATTTCCTGGCTAGGACTTTCTGTACTATGTTGAAAAGAAAAATAAAAATCAAGAATTCCTGTCTTGTTTCTGATCTTAGAGGAAAAGTTTTCAGGTTTTCTGCAATGAGTATGATGTTAACTGCAGGTTTATCATATGTGGCCTTTATTATGTTGAAATAGTTTCCTTCTATTACTAATATGTTGAATGTTTTATCATGAAAGAATATTGAATTTTGTCAAAAGATTTCTGCATCAATTGAAATTGGTTTTTGTCCTTCATTCTGTAATGTGGTGTATTATATTAATTGATTTTCACATGTTGCAACATCTTTGCATTCCAATAATAAATTCCACTTGGTCATGGTATATATTTTTTAAAATATGCTGTTGAATTCAGTTTGCTAACTTTTTTGAGAATACATTTATTTTTAATTCAACAACCACAAAAACCACATAAAATATGTAACTCTTTCCATATAGCAAATGTCTTTTAAGGAAAATATGAGGTCCTTAAATATTGATATTTGAGATAATAGATAGTATTTTACTCTCTTTCATTCTGCTTTTCTCACTGCAGCCAGAACATTTTATCTAAAGTGTAAGCCTTATCATATCATTCTCTGTGGTATATCACTTATAAAAATGGTCTAGGGCTTCCCTGGTGGCGCAGTGGTTGAGAGTCCGTCTGCCGATGCAGGGGACACGGGTTCGTGCCCCGGTCCGGGAATCCCACATGCCGTGGAGCAGCTGGGCCCGTGAGCCATGGCCGCTGGGCCTGTGCGTCCGGAGCCTGTGCTCCACAACGGGAGAGGCCACAAGAGTGAGAGACCCACGTACTGCAAAAAAAAAAAAAAAAAGGTCTAATTTCTTCACAGCTCCTGTATCTACACCTTTTAGAATGTGTCATTATAGCTCCTCCTATCAAAGAGGGAGTCTATTTCTTCACCCCTTGCATCTTAGCTGGCCTTGTGACTTGCTCCAGCCAACAGATTGTATAAGAAATGATAATGCACCAGTTCTGAATCCATGTCTCCATAGTCCTTGTGTGCTTCTGCTACTCCTCTTAAGGCCTCTGTCTCTGCCATGGGCTAGAGATAAAAGAGTATGGAGCATAGCTGAATCAGCTCAGTTACCCCAGCTGAGGCCCCAGACAGGTAAGGGACCCTAGACAAGATCAACAAAGCTGACTCTCAGACGATAGAAGGTGCGTGAAGAATCTCAGTCAAGATCAAGAACAGCAACAAAAAAGGCATCATTTCATCTTAATTAACTTGTTGACCTGTAGAATCTTAAGAGAGTCATTTTTTTAAGCCACTAAGTTTTTGGGTGACTTCTTGGGTAGGATTAGTTAATTCATTTTTCTACTTAAACTCCTTCAATACCTTTCCATTATTTTTAGGAGAAAATCAAATTAATTAAAATAGCCTAACACATAGTAGAGGCTTGATAAAATACATTTGGATTAATAATTAAATAATTATCTTAATATAAGCTCCTTTTGTTATCTTTAAAATATAAGACATTCAGAAAGGTGAAACTGAAAAAGAAGAGACAAGCTATTTCTCTGATGTGCATAGATAATTCTAAAGCAAAATAATATGTAGCATTATCAAGTAATGAAAAAAATTCTCCTTTACATTCAGTGACTGGAGAGAAAATAGTTTGCCTTAATTCCATGAGACCTAAAATTTTACCTTATTATTATAGAGAATGTATCACTGGAAACCAGAATAATCTCATCATTATAAATGGCATCTGGGTCTTCAGTTACACCTACTCCCACACACATACAAGTTGTGCCTATGACTTTTTGAATTTTCACAAATAATCAAATTTTTGGCTGATAAAATATTCAGTTCCTATGAACCAGAAGTTGAAAACTTTCCTAAGTTAAATCACCATCTTCATGATTAAACCTTTCCCAAAAAATGTTGATGGACCTGCCTTTTGTACTTACAGTTAGATAGTGCTTAAAAATGAAAACAAAGTAAATAAGTAATAAGTGTTTATTACTATGTTTACATAATTTACAAAGTAGTAGATAGAAATTCTATTATCCTGTTAGTAATGTACTATTGACACTTAATTGGCCAATGAATGAATTCTGGTCAAATAACTGAGTTAAATATTTAGGACAACTGATATGATATAATGTCAGTAAAGCTAAAAATGAAAAAATGATTAAAACCGAACTTTATTTTCTTCTTTCTGTGTTTGCTATTCTCAGTTAATAGTGTCATCATGTTAGAAATCCAGTTAGTTTTCTTAATTCCTCATTCTCATTCATTCACCATTTTCAATCACCAGGTAATATTAATTATGCCCTTTATATACTTCTAAAATCTACCTTTTCACCTCCATGGTCATTGCAATTTCCCTGAGTTGAGCCACATTTTCCTACTTGCTTATTGAAAACTATAAGTTCAAACCACTAACACCAAGTTGGCTGTCAATTAAATTTCCGAGTTCTATTCCTACTCTCACTCTCACAGACGTCTATTTTATACCCCCCCAACAATATCTCCATCTCCATCTTCACTCAACTTATGACATTGCTCCCTTTCTCCTTGAAAAAATAAAAAATAATTAGAAGACAACTTCTACTTCCTTCCTCCATTTCATCATCCCACCTATAAACTCTGGCCAGTGTATTCTACTTTCTCTTCTGTTGTTGTGTATATTAGTTTCCTAGGGCTGCTATAGCAAGATACCACAAACTGTGTGTCTTGAACAACAGAAATTTATCCTCTCATAGCTCTGGAGGCTAAAATGTGAGTCACAGTGTTTTGTCCTTGGGCTGGTTCCTTCAAATGATTGTGAAGGAAAATCTCTTCCATGCTTCTTTCCTGACTTCTGGTGGTTTGCTGCCAATCTTTGGTATTTTTTAGCTTATAGGTATATCAGTCCAATCTCTGCCTTCATCTTAGGATGGCATTCTCCCTGTGAATTTGTCTTTGTCTAAATTTCCCATTTTTATAAACACAGTTATATTGGATTAAGGCTCACCCTAATGACTTCATCTTAACTTGATCATCTTCAAAGACCCAATAGCTCTATGCATACATCATCTATACCTTTAGCCAAGGATAAAGTCTCTCCTTATGAACTTCATCTTAACTCGTCTCACTTATTCAAGGACCTCATTTTCTTATGCAAATTTCCTGTTCTTCACATCCAACTTTTCCTTCTCTAATAGGTTGCCATAATCATATAACCATGCTAGATAACATTTAAGAAATAGCTCTTTAGACATCTGATTTTAACCTTACTTGCTCTTGGAAGTTGTCATCCCTGTCATTACAGCAAGAAAAATTGGTGGGCAAACTGAAAATCAATGACTTAACACTTAATGGAACGTTTAAATGGTCCTTTTAATGAATTGCCTGAGACTAAGGATGAACAGCATAAGAGTGAGAAATTCTTGGGGATTTCAGTCTTAGGAGGCTCCCAGACTTTCATGAACTTTACACCAAGGAAACCCATCAGTCCCTCAGGGTAAAGCTATAAGAATGTTCTCTCATGGATTTTGCAGGGAGAGAGAACGACTAATCCCATATTTAGAGAATTTCATCCCTTCACTCCAGGCACCTTTAGCTTTCCTGTCTCACCTGAGAAAGGAAAAAACAAAAACATCAAACATAGTCAAAATGGATTAGGACTTCATGGAAATAAATTGGGAACACTGCAGCCAGATAAGGGTGTAAGGGACAAGGGTTGAAAAAAGGTATATCACTGTGGAAACAGTGGTGAAAGTCACAGCCCTGAGACACAGACTCACTACAACAGAGATTCAATAGAAGAATTGTAGAATAATAACCCTTCCTCACACATTACACCTCACCAATGAGGGTCTAGTATATTAACAGTGGATTACAGCTGAATGAGCTGCAAGACACAATCTCTCCCTCTCAAGAGGAATACAGAGGGAAACCCAGATGAAAGAGCCTGGGCTTCGAAAACAAAGCCACTAAAGTAATTTAAAGCTTCTGGCATCTACAGCTATAGCAAACATTAAACACAGTCTAGCTATTAACTAGATTAGAATAAACCCTCAGGCTAAGGGCTTATATACCTCAGTACCCATTGCCCAACATGTCTAGGTTTTTTTAAAAAACAAAATTAAAACGTGTCAAAATGAGAAAAGAAAAAAGCAGTCAGAAAGATGAAGTCACATCAGAAACAGACTCAGATATGACACAGATATGGAAATTACAAGACTGGTAATTTAACATAACCATGATTAATACATTAAGGGCTCTAACAGACAACATGCAAGGAAATGAGCAATGTAAACAAGGAGATGAACACTTTAAGAAAGAATAAAATGTAAATTTTGGAAATTAAAAACACTAATAGAAATGAAGAAAGCCTGTGACACACATCAATAAATCCAACACAACTGAAGAAAGTATCAGTGAATTTTAATAGTTAAATAAAAAAACATGCAAAGTGGAAATACAAAGACAAAAAAGAATTTAAAAAACAAAAGCATAACAGAACATCCAGTATATGTGGGACAATTTCGATGCATAACAAGTGTGTAACTGGAATACCAAAAGGAAAAGAAAGAATGAAGCAGAAAGAATATTTACAGTAATAATATTTGAGAACTTTACAAAATTCATGACTGACACAAAACCACAGGCCTAGCTCAGAGAATACCAAGTAGAATTAATGTGAAAAAAAAAAATCTAGGTGTATTACATTCAAACAGCAGAAATCTAAAGCCAAAAAAAAAATTCTTTTAAAATGCCAGAAAAAAACCACCTTATTTATAAAGGAAAAGAAATAATTACAGTGGAATTTTTGTCAGAAACCAGAAACCAAGAGTAAAATAAAATATTTAAAGAAAAAAATCCAACCTAGGATTCTATATTCAGCAAAAGTACCCTTCAAAACTGAAGGAGAAATAAAGATTTTCTCAGATAAACATAAACTAAGGAATTCATCAGCAGCAGACCTGCCCTGCATAAAATGTTAAAAAGAGTTATTTACAAAGAAGAAAAATGGCATAGGCAGAAACTTGGATCTACAAAAAGAAAGAGAAAGCTGTAGAGAAGGAATAAATAAACATAAACTTAAATTCTTTATGTTTATCACAATTAATTGATTTAAAGTTTCTGTTTGAAGTAAGAATAGTAATAATATAATGGGTGAATATAATCACTTGTGTGTAAAACTGACAGCAATGTTATAAGAGATGGGAGGAAGGAATTGGTTATAGGATAACCACACTCCATGTGAAACCATATAGGGTTATTTGAAGTATAATTTAAGGTAAACTTAATTATTTAAAAATGTGTATCCTAAACTCTAGAGCAAGTACTACAGAAATTATAAAATGAAGTATAATTGATGTTCTAAAAGAAGAGATAAAATGGAATCGTATAAAATGCCCAATCAAAACAAGAGAAGATAAAAAAGGGCGGGAGGGATGGATAAAGAACAAATGCACAAAGTAGAAACCAGTTATAAACATGATAGATATTAAGAAATTATATCAAAATCTCTTTAAATTTGAGATTAAACTAAATTAAAAAGAACTATGATATATATAAGAAACCCATTTTAAATATAAAGACTTTTATGGGTTAAAATTAGGTGGAACAGTGGTTAAGAATCCACCTGCCAAAGCAGGGAACATGGGTTTGAGCCCTGGTCTAGGAAGATCTCACATGCCGTGGGGCAACTAAGCCCATGCACCACAACTACTGAGCCCACGTGCCACAACTACTGAAGCCCGTGCACCTAGAGCCCGTGCTCTGCAACAAGAGAAGCCACTGCAATAAGAAGCCTGTGCACTGCAACCAAGAGTAACCCCCGCTCGCAGCAACAAGAGAAAGCCCGCACACAGCAATGAAGAACCGATGCAGCCAAAAATAAATAAATAAATAAATATTTTTTTAAAAAAAATTAAAGGGATGGAGAGAACCATCCTATAACAACACTAATTAAAAGAAAGCCAACGTAGCTATAATAATTTCAGAGAGAGTAGAATCCACAGCAGGGTAAATTAATAGAGATTAAGAAGGGTATAATAGTAAAGGGGTCAATTTTCTAACAACACATAACAATCCTAAACATGTATGCCCCGAATAAGAGAGCATCAAAATGCCTTAAAAGTAAAAGAAGAAATAGAAAAATCCACTATTTTAGTTGGAGACCTCAATACCCCTCTCTCAGTATTTGACAAATCAAAGAGATATAAAATCAGTATGAACATAGATGACCTGAACTATATTATCAATCAACGTCATATAATTGTTATTTAATGAGTTCTCCAACCAACAAGAGCAGAGTACACATTCTTCCCAAACCACATAGAACATTCACCGAAAGAGATGACACATTGGCTATGAAGCCCACCGGTTGAAATTATAACAAAGTATGTTATCAGATGACAATGGAATTAAACTAGAAAACAATATCTGAAAAATAGCTAGAAAATCACCCAAATATTTGGAAGTTAATTTGCACACTTCTGATAATCCATGGTTTCAAAAAGTCTCTCAAGAAAACTAAAACATATTTTGAATGAAATGAAAATTAGAATGTAATATATCAAAAGTTGTGGTATGCAGTGGAAGCAGTGCTTAGAGGAAAATGTATTAGAAAAAAGAAAAATCTGCAATGAATAACTTAGTTTCTACTTGAGCAAGCAGGAGAGAGAAGAGAATTTAAGAGTAAACAAGAAGAAAAGCAATAATAAAATTAGGACAAAAATAAACAAAACTGAAACACAGGCCAAAAATAGAGAATATTGATCAAACTAAAACCTGATTATTGAAAACATTGATAAAATTAATAAACCCTAGCCAGGCTAATCAAGAAAATAGAGAGAAGACACAAATTACCAGCGTCAGAAAGCAAGGATGGATTATCACAAATGATCTCATGAATATGAATAATAAAACAAAATACCAGCAACTCTATGCCCAAAAATTTGACAATAAATTTCTTAACATACACAAAGTACCAAAATGCACAGAAATAGACATAACCTGAATAGCCCTATTAACTATTAAGTAAATTGAATGAACAATTAATAATCTTCCCCAGGGACTTCCCTGGTGGTCCAGTGGTTAAGACTCTGTGCTCCCAATGCAGGGGGCACGGGTTCAACCCCTGGTCGGGGAATTAAGATCTCGCATACTGCAAGGCACGGCCACACAAAAAAAAAAATCACCCCCAAAAGGATAATATTAAGCCCAGTTGGTTTCACTGATGAAACCAAAGAAATAATACAAAGAAATATACAAAAATAATAAGGTCAATATTACCCTAATATTAAAACCAGATAAAGACATTACAAGATAGGGAAATTATTGACCAAGGTCATCAAAAACAGAAAAGTCTGAGAAACTGTCACAGTTAAGAGGAGACTAAGGAAACATGATAACTAAAAATAATGTATCCTGGATGGGATCCTGGAATTGAAAAATGAAATTAGGTAAAAATTAAGGAAATTAACTAACATATAAATATTACTTAGTAATAATGTGGGTATACTGAGTGTGGGTACACAAGAACTCTCCGTACTACCAATTTAACTGCTAAGGACTAAGGGTTTTCTTTTGGGATGATGAAAATGTTCTGAAATTAAATAGTAGTGATGGTTGCATAACTCGGTGACTATACTAAAAACCACTGAATTTTACAATTGAATAGGATGTATTTTAGGGTATGTGAATTATATCTCAATAAAGATATTATAATTTTTTAATAAAAAATGAAGTGAATGCATGAACTACACATTTAGAGATCATTGAGTTCTATTTTGTTACTTTTATGATATGTTTGAATTATATTGAATTTATACTTATATACATCACCAATACTCCCACTAGAGGCTTAATAAATATTTGTTGAAAAAAATCAAACATTATGTCTAGATAAGGATAATGTGTAAACTTTCTTCATTATAGATTCTTAAACATGGAATTCCTCTTTTTTCTTGTAATTTAAATGTCACTGAATTCCACCTTGATGCTAAATTATTCAATCAACGGATTCATGTAGGTACAATCACAAAATACATTACTTCTCAGTTCTATCTTTGTTGGTTTCGAGAGGTATCCCTTTTATAGCATAGTTTCCTTAACAAAGTTTTATTGCAATGATGCTGCTCTTGACACTGCTTTAAGTAAAAATGTTACTATACTACTTCATAGATATTCAGAACCTTTCAGGTTTTGGATGAAGAGGTCTGATTGAAAATCAGATACAGACACATATGGAGAATTCCAAGTTCCCAGTTGCTTTGAAGTTAACTGGAGTGGGCACTTGATTATTATGACGGCTAGAATTGGATTGAAGAATCATACTTAAAGGTGTAATAGAGCTCAGAAAGTGCCAGGCCTTAGAAGTACCTGGTCCTTGATTGTAGCAGCTGGAAGTGATTTAACAAGCACTTGAGGTGACAGAATCAAATGCTTTATATGATGAATGGGCTGTTTCAATATAGTAAATTATTTTGCTCTTTAAAAATCAGAATTAAATAGTTTATGTTTTGTGGAGGGGAAGAAAAGAGCTCCAGTAGAAGGGCACACAATCACCTACTTAACAAATGGGAACTGAAATCACAGACGCATTAACACATTTTTCTTTGGCCCACTACCCAGTTTTATGCTCTGTGTTAACTATATGCTCCTTTATTAACTAAAGGAAGTTATATCTCAGTGATTATCTCTTGCAGCATTTGTTAAGGCTCTGTTCTTTAAAGAAATAATATTGGCTGGCATTTTAAAGAGGGTTAATACTGCTTAGAACTTTCAGACACATGAAAAACTTATCAATTTATTTAATGTGTTAAGGTATCAATTTCTTCCATTTCTCTATCCATTGACTAAATTGAGTTATACATTTGTTTGTATCTTTCATTTATTTACTCAGTCATTCATATGTTTTTTTAAGAGATTGGTTTTAGCTCTGTTTCTTTTTTTTAGTTAACTATTTTTTTCAATTTATTTATTTATTTATTTATTTTTGGCTGCGTTTGGTCTTCATTGCTGCGCGTGCTTTCTCTAGTTGCGGCAGGCAGGGGCTACTCTTCCTCGCGGTGCGCGGACTTGTTATTGCGTTGCTTCTCTTGTTGCAGAGCACGGGCTCTAGGCATGTAGGCTCAGTAATTGTGGCTCCTGGGCTCTAGAGCGCAGGCTCAGTAGTTGTGGCTCACGGGCTTAGTTGCTCCAAGGCATGTAGGATCTTTCCAGACTTGGGCTCGAACCCCTTTTCCCTGAATTGGCAGGCAGATTCTTAACCACTGTGCCACCAGGGAAGTCCCCATTCATATGTTCTTGAGCACTAGTCATTTTCTAGGCACTTACACAACTACATCCTAGGAATATAATAGTGAATAAGAGAGTCCTTGCTCTCAAAAGAAATTATCATATATAGATATCAATCACTTTAAATGGGAACCTTCCTATTATGAAAAAAAATTCTTTGTGGATTATGTACTGTTGCCAAATTTTCCTTTTTTTTCTTGAAAATTTTACTAAACTCTGAGCATTAATATTCCTTGATTTGGCTAGTTTAATGCCATCCAAGTTGCTACTCTATTACCCTTACTAGCACACCCTAAATTAATGAAGTAAAAATTGTTAAAGTCCCCAAACAACTAATTTCCCCTCTACGTGTGTGTGTTTAACAAGACGTAATTATGTAAATGGTAAATTGAACAATATATGATTTAAATAAATATAATTAGTTTTTATTTTACTGAATTATGAAATGTCCTATCTTAATAGCATTTCTTTGCCCTTACTGTCAAAACCACCAAAACCAAAACAAACATACACAAACTTTGGAAAATCAATTTCTATTAAACATTTTAATTAAATAATAGTATTAATAGGGCCTCCCTGGTGGCGCAGTGGTTGAGAGTCCACCTGCCAATGCAGGGGACACGGGTTCGTGCCCTGGTCCTAGAGGATCCAACATGCCGCGGAGCGGCTGGGCCCGTTAGCCATGGCCGCTGAGCCTGCGCGTCCGGAGCCTGTGCTCCACAACGGGAGAGGCCACAACAGACAGAGGCCCGCGTACCACAAAAAAAAAAAAGTAAAAAGAAAAAATAATAGTATTAATAAAGAGTTATAAAAGATACACTTTAAATGACAGAATTAAGTTACCCAAGTAATTAATTTTAATCTGAGGCTATAAAATTGAAAATGGAAGGAATTGCCCAGGAAATTTAAGTGACTCTAAACCAAACAAACCCAAAAGAAATTCAGAAGCAGCTACATATTTTAAATGAAAAAAAAAAAAAACTAGGCAATGAGGTGATTTTTGTTTGCTTCATCCCATTTTACTATTGATCCTGATTAAATTAATTAAATCTACATGCATATTTGAGCTGTGAAGGTCACAACTTTATTCTTCATTTGGAGTTCCAATTCTGCCCTGCACATGTTTCTCTAGTTTTATTTTGATTTTTTAATTTCTTAATTCAGGAATTACAGAATTGAGTGAATTTATTTTTATTTGGATTCACTGATTTTATAGTATATAATACAGAACCTCAAATCTATTATATACATAGGAGGTTTTAGTAAATAAATGAAATTAGCATCTGCTCTGAAAATAATGATGGCTACTTCTGGGTAAGAAAGAAAAATATGAAAATACAGTTAGTTATTGATTACTCATTCTCCACCACAAATATTTTAATTTTATTACTTACATAATTCTCTATTAATCGCTACAGTTATTTGCATATATGCCTTCCTCACTCAAATTCAAATTGCCTTAGTGAAATATCAAATTCCCTGTCTCCTTCACCCTTATCATTTCAATTAAACTAATTGTATAACATAAACATTCAAAAAGATATCTGTAACAAATGAATAAAAATATAAAAATTAATAATTCACAGTTGTATTTATTAAATAGTATGATATTTTAAGAATAAACAAATACATTTTTTCAGAAATAATTTTATAATAGGGTACATTTAATAAAGCTTTGTCAATGATTTCTCCTTATAGCCTCAAAAAACTTAAACATATTGGAAAATTTTCCCTGTGACTGCTTTAACATCATAATTTTATGATGCTAAATCTAAACTTTGGTTATGAATTTCTGGATAAAAGTTTAAAATTTTAAAGTCAAATTTAACACTTTCATAATAATGGCATCCTAGGTTTTTAATACAATTTTTCATAAGTCAAGAGATATTTACCCTTTGATTCGTGATGCTTTACTTATCACATAATAAGTTATGTATTAGGTCCAAGTAAATGACAATTTATTATAGCTATGTTTTTATACAGTGCATTATAAAAGACTATTATATCCTGGATGGCTATACTCATTTCTCTGTTTTCAAAATGACCCTATCTCTTTTAACATCATACTTAACAGATAAATTTTCAATACACATGGTGTATTTTGAAATTATATGAAATATATGATATAATTCTGGAAGCATCAACATGTTTATAAACATCCAGTCCTCCATTTTAAGAACAACAAAGTATCATGCTCCATTTTCCAGGACTTCTCATATACCTCTAAATAAACTGAAACGTATGCCTTCATTAACTTCTCATTAATTCTTGTAAAGATGATTTATTATTTTCCTACTTAGTTTACATTTTTATTGCACACAGCTTTCCCCCTTATACTTTCTTTCTGATTATTTTGATATCTAGAAAAACCACTGAATTTAAAAATTTTGATCTCACTATATTATTCCATTAACATGTGTCAGTTGACTCTCTTAAGTGTTCTAGACAAGCAATCATATTCATGCTAATGAAAATGTTGACTCTCTCCTCCCAGAACCCATAGCTATTGTCTTTCATGTATCTGATTGGCCAAAAGAATGGTACAGTAAACATTTTAATTATTCGAAGAGTTCTTTTTGTTTGTTTGTTTTTTCAACATCTTTATTGGAGTATAATTGCTTTACAATGGTGTGTTAGTTTCTGATTTATAACAAAGTGAATCAGCTATACATATACATATATCCCATATCTCCTCCCTCTTACGTATCCCTCCCACCCTCCCTATCCCACCCCTCTAGGTGGTCACAAAGCAACAAACTGATCTCCCTGTGCTATGCAGCTGCTTCCCACTAGCTATCTATTTTACGTTTGGTAGTATATATAAGTACATGCCACTCTCTCACTTTGTCCCAGCTTACCCATTCCCCTCCCCAGGTCCTCAAGTCCATTCTCCACGTCTGTGTCTTTATTGCTGTCCTGCCCCTAGGTTCTTCATTACCTTTTTTTTTTTTTTTTTAGATTCCATATATATGTGTTAGCATATGGTATTTGTTTTTTTCTCTTTCTGACTTACTTCACTCTGTATGACAGACTCGAGGTCCATCCACCCAGCAATCCCACTACTGGGCATATACCCTGAGAAAACCAAAATTCCAAAAGTGTCTTGTACCACAATGTTCATTGCAGCTCTATTTACAATATTCAGGACATGGAAGCAACCTAAGTGTCCATCAACAAATGAATGGATAAAGAAGATGTGGCACATATATACAATGGAATATTACTCAGCCATAAAAAGAAACGAAATTTAGTTACTTGTAGTGAGGTGGATGGACCTAGAAGAGTTCTTTTTAAGATCATTCTTAATTGCCTTAAAAAATAAAACTGTAATAATGATTTATAGACACCAGATCATCCTGATAGTACTGTAGTCCAAACTCTGAGGTATAATCTTTTTCTCCAGAGATTTAATTGTGCTGTTTATTCAGGTCATGCTGATTATTTTTGCTAAATACATTATTAATTACAATAATTCGATGGGCAACATTAGGCAATCAAAAACTTTAAAGACAAAATAAGAGATGCTGCTAATTGCTTGTCTGATACCTACTTTTTCTTGCCAGCAGAATCCCAATTTTGGGTGGATAGCAACACATATGATTATAAACACTGTCTCCCCAGACACCCTTAGAACTATTAAAATCCACAGCTTTCTATCCTGATAAAAAGTTCAGAGATTCAAGAGACATGTGTTTTACCCATTTGCTCATACCCCCATTTTTTTTAATATAAAACATCGGTGTAGTGCCCAGAGCTTCGGTAAACCTCTTGCTATAAGCATTAAGATGATAGCCATGTAATAAAGTTAGCAGATCACAGGGAGGGAGAATTGGAGGAAAGTGGTCAAAAGGTACAGACTTCCAGTTATAGGACAAAGAAGTACTAGGGCTCTAACATACAACATGATGACCGTAGTTAACATTGCTGTACGGTATACAAGAGTTAACAGTGAATCTTAAAGAGTTCTCATCACAAGATTTTTCTTTCTTTTTCTTCTCTCTTTTCTTTTTACTGTACCTATAGGAGATGATGGATGTGAGCTGAACCTATTGTGGTAATTATTTCACAATACATGTCAATCAATCAAGCCATCATGCTGTACACCTTAAAATTAAATAGAGATATATGTCAATTATTTCTCAGTAACACTGGGAAAAATAGCTTTAAAAAACTTTTTAAAAAAATAGCAGACCAGTAAGAAATATGCCTAGATCTTTCAACACTAGAAGCACAATATCAGCTGATTTCAGGAACTTATTACCATCAAATTGGTAACTTGTTTAAGTCACTCTGGTCAGATTCCAATCACATAGACTTAAATGCAAATCTACATGTTTAGATAATTATTTTTAATTTAATTTAATTTAATTATTTTTATTGAAGTACAGTTGATTTACAATATTGTGTTAGTTTTAGGTGTACAGCACAGTGATTCATCTATATATATATATACACATATACATGTTTATATATATTCGTTTTCAGATTCTTTTCCCTTATAGATTATTACAAAGTACTGAGTATAGTTCTTTCTGCTACACAGTAGGCCCTTGTTGGTTAACTATTTTATATATAGTAATGTGTATATGTTAATCCCAACCTCCTAATTTATCCCTCCCCCCACCACGCTTTCCTCTTTGGTAACCATAAGTTTGTTTTCTATGTCTGTGAGTCTCTATCTGTTTTGTAAATAAATTAATTTGTATCATTTTTTCAGATTCCACATATAAGCGATATCATATGATATTTGTCTTTCTCTGGCTTAAGTAACTTTTAAAAGAACTGATTCATTACAATAAAATTAGGCAGCATTAAAAATATCCTTTATAAGTTTGTTCCTTTATATTAGTATGTAGTTAATAACTTTTTTTTTTTATCAGTTGGGCAGTTGGTCTTCAAATCTTAAGCTTCTGGCATCAAGGACTCAATTATTTATCATTTAGACCAACCATACTCCTCAGTCTCAGGTTTAGTCGTTATTGGTGCTACCAAAAAAATAAAAAAGACTAAATATATCTTATAACCATCTTGCACTCAAGCCTTCTGTTTCTATAGAGAAGAAAAGAGGGCTGTTTTATTTTTTTGAGAGCACAAATATCTTTATATTTCTTTCTTTTTTTTATAACTCATTCATAAGGAAGTAATAATCTGCCCCCTGATTAGAAGACTGAGCTTTTTCTCCTCTTCATAAAATTTATTATTCTACATACCAAAATAAAATGCCCCGTCAACTCAGTGTATCCAAAACACCTTAATAACTCCAGCTACACCTTGAGCTGGTAACTTCAATGAAAACCACCTTAAGTGAGAAGATCCGTATCCCCTTACACAGATTCTAGTGACTAAAAGCAGAGTATTGCTGATTTCCTCAAATCATATCCTTTGACATTTTTTTCCTCCAACTGAAATGGAAATTTTAGAAAAATTGCCTTAAGATGATTTGGTTTCTGTCCCTAATATGAGTGTTCAGTTTTGAACAAAAGCTGAAATATCATACGAGCTATAAGAAATAAACTTTTTTGAACATGAAATGATGTTTGAATTTTTTCTTTTATTTAAATAAAGAAATAAGCTTAGGGCTTCCGTGGTGGGGCAGTGGTTGAGAGTCCGCCTGCCGATGCAGGGGACACGGGTTCGTGCCCCGATCCGGGAAGATCCCACATGCCACGGAGCGGCTGGGCCCGTGAGCCATGGCCACTGAGCCTGCGTGTCCGGAGCCTGTGCTCCGCAACGGGAGAGGCCACAACAGTGAGAGGCCCACGTACGGCAAAATAATAATAATAATAATAAGCTTAGAAAAATCTTTTAAAATGCAAAGGATAAATTTTGACAAATACACATTTTTACAATAAACTAAAATTAAAGAATATTTTTAAATTAATTATCTATTAAAAGGTTTAAAATACTTAATCAAGGTAATAAAAAGTAGAGTTCATTAATTTATATTGCTGAACATCTGTTCCTACTTATAATAACGTTGGAGTGGTTGCAGAGTGTATCTTCACATTTTAGATCATCTAAAATCAGATGCTTTGAAAAATTTTAAGTGTATTAAACTTGGTGATAGATACCACAGTCTTGGAAAAAAATTTCATTCTGTATCATTTGTACTGTTGAAAACAGACATTATTTAAAGATGAAATCAGTATGTAAAAAATTGAAATAAAGTTGGCATATACGAAGACGTGACAGTAGGGCCCATGAAATGTCTTTACTATCACATCTACTGGTATATAAGCTTTCAAATTTTTCAAGTTTTATTTCCTATGTACCAGGTATTAGCAAAGTTTGTCACATTGGACTCTACAGTATCCTCAAGTTACTGTGGAATGCAAATCTAAGTTAATTTTTCAAATCTATTAAGGTACATATAAAATATTTCTGTATTTAAATAAATTTCTTTAAAGCACTTTAAAGAAGAAAGGCATTCGCTCATACAACATAGGGTTTTCAACCTTGTTTGTATGCCAACAATGTGCTAGCACTGTTCTAGGTACTGGGGATGCAGTAGTAAACAAAATTTTTCTCATACTAGTATGCATTCTAATAAGCAAGTTGCATTCTAATAGAAATATAAAAGCTAAGCAACAAATTTTATTTTAGCAATTATACCCAGCTGTATACGTCTCTTGTATATATCATCTAGTTCTACTTAGATTTAAATCATATCTTCTCACTTTTCTATCTGGTGGAAACTACTCAGCCTTTAAATTTCACTTCTTCGAAGCTTCCTTTTATACCACTTCTATCACTTCACCCTTGTGTAAAATCAATTACTTCTTCTGAATTCTGATAGTAGCAACTGCATTATATGTGTGTGTGTGTGTGTGTGTGTGTGTGTGTGTGTATATATATATATATATATATATATATATACTCACTAAATTGCTTTATTATTAATCACATCCTTGACTGTGAACTTTATTATTAATAACGTACTTGACTGTAAGCTTTTTAACATATCTTATTTCTTTTCACATTTCCTATACCTAACACAATGCTAGATATATGTAGCCACTAAAAATATGTATGTATATTATTTATATATCATATATATACTCCTATGTATAGGAATATATATAATATATATATATTATATATATGTAGGAAAAAAGTGAATGAAAAATGAATGGAAAAATTTTGGGATGTCTTCGTGGATAGCATATCAAAAGGATAAAATGGTTCAATGAGGAACTAATATTCTATTAGATTCTAATTGCTGCCATAACAAATTACCACAAACTTAGTAGTTTAAAACATTAAAAATTTATCATCTTGCAGCTCTATAGGGTAGAAGTCTGACATGAGTGTTGCTGGGCTAAAATCAAGGCAAGGCTGCATTCCTTTCTGTAAACTCTAGGGGAGAATCTGTTACCTTGTCTGTTCCAGCCTCTAGAGGCTGCATGCATGCTGTCGCTTATGGTCCCCTTCATCCATCTTCAAAGCCAGCAATATCTCATCTCTCTGACCTGTCTCTCTCTGTCCCTAGCCAAGAAAGTTTCTCTGTGTTTAAAGATTTCTGTGAGTAGATTGGGAAAATGAGATAATCCAGAACAATCTCCCCATATCAAGGTCTTTAGCCTTAATCATATCTACAAAATTCCTTTTCCATATAAGGTAAAATATTCATAGGTTCCTGGGATTAGGATGTGGACATCTTTGTTTTGGGGTTGGGAGCATTATTGTGTCTATTATGATTAAGAGCATAATAAGAGCTTGGACATGGGTTGCAGTGACTGTTAGTAATATGTAAAAATAAAAAAGACCAGTAATAGAGTTGTAACAGTCAAATTAAGACATTATAGAAATGTATCTAGTGAAGATATTTTCTCCATACTTTGTGAAAAATTGAATAAGTAAATAAATAATTGAGTAAATGGAGTCAAGGAAAATTACATAAAGAAGTAAGCAAGCAAAAAATTTTGACAGACTAAATATAGGTCTAAAAGCATCAAAGCCAAAAACAAGGTTTTTTATAGAAAATTAGTTTCAGAATTATAACTTTCTTCCAATAGAAAAGTAGAAAATATGAGGGGAAATTCAGAAGTCTGAACTTCAGACTCCAGTTGCCAGATATCTTATAGGGTTTGAATGTACTGAAAAAAAAAATAGATCTTTTGCAATTTCCCCAAAGAGGTCAAAGCACTGTTAGGGCAATTGTCCTGATGGCCAGGCTGTAATTTCAGCGGCTCAGTTTTGTCCCATCTCTTCTACTTACATTCCCAGGAGCCATCCACAGTAATTCCTCACCATTTTGATAAACACATCCATCAAATACTACTACTTGTCAATGACATGAATTTAATTTTATTGTAGACAGGGTCAGGAGCAAATATCCAATTGACTACCATCCTCTAAATCACATATAAAAATACCCATATTTGTTGTTGTCACCTCCATTTATTTGAAGGAGACAAAGATAAAAAGAACATTTACCCTTGTAAATGTCAGCAAGGAACAAAATTTGGATAAAAGGAGAGTGGTGATCACTCAAGGAATGATTTTTTTTTTAATTAAGCTCTTTTTTGAATTCTGGTCTTATTTAAGTTGAAAAGCTGGGGGGGGGTGTATTTTTAAATTTTTTTGGCCTTGCCTCACGGCATGCAGGATCTTAGTTCCCTGACAAGGGACTGAACTTATGTCCCCTGCAGTGGAAGTGCAGAGTCTTAACCACTGGACAGCCAGGGAAATCCTGAAAAGATGTTCTTCTGATTCTGGTTTTGAGCCTATTCATTTGGCTTTTCAACATCTAACAAAACTGTCATTCAGACAATATGTCTATCCCCATAAGCATGTGAGGTTTGCTTATCTCCATAAATCAAATGATTAGTTCATTTGTGTAAAATACAGTTACAATCCTGTGCTTTGTTATAGAAGCAAAGTTTCTTTATTCTCTATTTTAAAATATAATCAGATGATTTCAGAGTAATATTGTATTTAAGAAATTATCTCATTTATGGGGCTTCCCTGGTGGCGCAGTGGTTGGGGGTCCGCCTGCCGATGCAGGGGACACGGGTTCGTGCCCCGGTCCGGGGAGATCCCACATGCCGCAGAGTGGCTGGGCCCGTGAGCCATGGCCGCTGAGCCTGCGCGTCCAGAGCCTGTGCTCCGCAATGGGAGAGGCCACAACAGTGAGAGGCCCGCGTACTGCAAAAAAAAAAAAAAAAAAAAAAAGAAAAAGAAATTATCTCATTTAATCCCACACTTTAGAGATGAGCAAACTGGAGGGATTTAGTGATTTGTCCAGGGTCACATAGCTAATTGGTGGCAAATTAGGAAGTAAAACTCAGTTTAAATATATTTCAATATTCTTCCTCACAACCAAGCTTACATTCAGAATTTCTCCTTTCTTCTAGCAACATCAACATTTGCATTCACGTTGTTCTATAATATACGTATATATTCTCTCTCCTAATTAATGGCTTTAAAGGACCAGAACACTACTGTCAGATTACATCTGCCATGATGATATTTGCATTTTTAAAAGATCACTCTGACTTTGGGAACTAAGGCAGGGATTAGAAGAGGGAAAAATGGTACACATAAGATGAACTGTTAAGAATAGATTGCAGTAGTATAGGTGGGAGATGATGGTAATTTTGTCTAAATGAATGTCCATGTAGAAGCAGAGAACATGGTTCTAAATTAGTTAAAATTAATAGGATATGGTGGTGGGATAGTTATGGAGAAAGAGGGAGCAGAAGGTGACAAAAATGATTTCCAGATTTTGGGATTACACAGTTAGAACTATGGTAATATTATTTACTAAATAGGAAATGTTAGAGAAGAACCAAAGTATTAAGCAGATTTTTGTAGGCTATGATGCATTAAAATAATTCCCCAATTTTAGTAACTTTTATCAGAACAAAGTTTAGGTTTTTTCTTCATTGTTAAAATACAGACTCTGGAGTTAGACGATCAGATTATGAATCCCAACTACACTTACTAAATGAATGTTCATGAGAAATTTACATAACCGCGCTCTATCTCGGTTTCCTCATTTGCCAAATAGGATCTTCAGATGAAGAAAATAATTGTAGTTTCTTCCTGCAGTTGTTGTAAGAATTATATATATATATTTTTTTTTTTCACACAGGACATGACACATAGCAAGATTTCAATGAATGTTAACTAATATTATTACTATTCCTATACTCATTCCAATGAAGAGGAAACTAAAGTATAAGAAGTTGTCTATGGACATACCACCCTGAACACGCCCGATCTCATCTGATCTCGGAACCTAAGCAGGGTCAGGCCTGGTTAGTACTTGGATGGAAGACTTTTCTTATGACCTAGAATATTGTCTTACCTAGTAAATGATTAATGTATACCTAAAAAGAGTGTATATTCTCTTAGAACAGTAGAATGATTAATGACAAAGTTTCTGGGGGTGAGTGCTTGGATTTGCATCTACACTTGAGCACTTTCTAATATGTGATCATGGAAAAACACTCAACCTCATTGTGATTTTGTTTTTCTATTTGTGAAATGGGAATAGAATGAAAATACTTAGCTCATACATATAAATATCTTGCTCATCTTTTATAAATAGTAAACATGCCATATATGTTAGCTGCTGTTATTTGTTTTATGACTATCATAATACTTGCCTTTGTCATCATCATCCACAGCAGCAAAAATTACATCAAATAAACTCGAAACACATATTGAGACTCAGTAACCTGATACAAGTTACTATGTATTAGGTTACTGAGGGTGATTGGAAAGTGTGTGATTGGAGAAGACGTTAATAGGTCATCTCCAGGGTCATCTTCTCTTCTACTCTATACTTCCTCTATAGTCAATCTCATCCACCTAAATTCACACAGAACTTCATATACTAAACATACATTTATTCATGATTCCCAGATTTAAAATTTTGAGCCAGATCTTTCTGAACTCCAGCTGTCCTAAGTCACTGTTTACTAAAAAGCATTACTTAGCTCTTTCAAAGGCTCTTGAGGCTCCACATGTCTGTCTCTTTTGATAGATGCATGTATATGTCTCTCTATAAGTGCCCAGTTGCATGTCAAAGCTGCATTTTGAAAGATAAACTGTCCTGTGCTGCAGAGGACAAGGTCTTGGACCAGCAACCTATGGTTCTCTGCTGCTACATTCTTAGCCTTTTCCTTGGGACTTGCCAGAAATGACATCTAGTATTCTCATTTGATCACATATCATTTGTTCTAAAGCTTGAATTTGTGCAGAGCTTTCTATTGCTCTGTAGCCTACTCTATACCAGTGGTCTTTTGAGTCACTAAGTATGTTACAAATGTCTACAATATCCTAAAAGGCCCACCAAGCACTGTGCATCTTTCTGAGAGGCAGGAGTTACAAAGAACAATGACTTGTTCTTTATCTTGGATGGGATATATTAGATCATTGTACATCTACAATATTCACTAATAAAGTAGTCCACTGTATCTCTGTAGGATGAATTTTGTATCCGCTTATGCTCATGTCTCCTAATTTGTCATAGTTCTTTCCACCCCTTGCTTCCCAAATATAATTAAAATATGTCATCAATATAAAAGAACAATTTGAGATTTCATAGAATATCCAGATGATCAAGTTTTCTCTGGACTATATTGTGACAAAGAGCAAGAAAATAATTCAAGCTATAGCATAAAACAATGAAGATGTATTGCTGTCCATTCCAAAGGAAGACAAATTGTTCTGTTCCCCTTTCTCCATAAGGACAAAAAGAACGCATTCACCAGATCAATTGCTGCATATGAGTGCCAGAGGCTTTGTTGATTTGTTCTTGTACCAAATCCATATTCAGCATATCAGCTGTGGACTATAATTTGGTTACCTTAACAGAGTCTTCTACCATTCGCTAATCCAGAGAGTATTTTGATGAATTGAACTGTGATATGGTAAGACTACCACACCTAAATCCTTTAAGTCTTTGAAAATAGCACTAATTCCTGCCATTCAACTTGAGATAATTGTATTGCTTCTGATTTTCTAACTGAACCAAGGAAGTGTATACAGTTTCAAAGGCATCCTCTTCAGCTTCCCTACAGTAAAGTCTTGGTTCTTACTCCACAGGAAGCCAGTGTGAAAGTTTTATCAGCTGCTAAATGTTTTTATCCTTATTATGTACCCATGACTGGAAAAATGACCACTGGTTGGTGCTCTTATCCATTGGATCCGCTGTGAGGCAAACTTAGTGCAGGAATGCATGTATCACCTGACCTGTGTGTTCCTCCTCTCTAACTGAGGGCCATCGTGGTGTTTTAGCTTCCTTGGTATTGCTTAAGTTCCTGATTTATATCTAATAGCCCTTGGAAGACCTATTGTAAGTAAGGAAACTGGATTATGATTTTCCACTGTGGTGACTAACATCAGTCTTCTGCTCGCCAGCTGTTTATTGTTTTTGTTGTTTAGTCAAATAATGACCTCACTGGCTGCTCATCTTTCTTAGGTCTAATAACTTAATGGTTTGTTCCCCCATATCGTATATTCTATGTATCAGCGCCGCCTGCTGGCTGTTCCAGTCTTGTTGCTCATTACAGTAATTGCATCCACCTTATGTCTGACAATTATGTGCTGCTACCTGGCTTCTGCTGTTCTTGAACCCAGTCATCCCCGTTGACACCATACTTCGAAATGTCATATCTGCAAAGAATTGCTTCTTTGGACCTCCTGCCCTTTTCTCCTCCCAATGCCATCCTAAGCACCTATACTTCTAGGCCCCTGTTAAATTCATTCTTTATCATAAAGCATTCTCAGATACACCAGCCAGAATGAGTCAGTCCTACGCTTTCCTCGCATTTAGTTTGTAGTAGATCATCACATCTTCTCAGGGTCTGTATTGGAGGTAGTTATGTATTTGATTAAAGTATAGGATCCTTGAGTAGGGAACTTTGTCCAGTTTATTATTGCATCTCCTAAAGTTCTTTTCCTAACAGTCTGCTCTCCTCCTTTTTGAAATAGATGAAGTCACCTGAGTAAAATTAATGGATATTTTGAGAAAATATAAAACATATAGTACAAAGGTTCTGGATGCTTATTTATTTCAATAATTAATATTTCATTAATTTGTAGATACTAGAAATTAAGGAATAAAAAACAATTCAGAGTTGTGATTGCCTAGGTCTATGTAAGGCAGGTGCTAAGGTGTATTCTATAGAAGTGTATTTATTGTATATGAGAATCTCATCTGTAAAGAATGGCAGGTAAAAAGGAAGTTTATTCATTTTAATGGAGCAACTGATGTGTATTACACCAAAATTCTTCTACATCTAGTATATCACATTTACCAGCGACTAATTTAAATAAAGTAACATAGGTGAAGTACTTGTAATGAGCCACTTATATATACATTTATATATTTTATATATCTACATATCTATAGATATAGATATATCTTGAAATTGTTAGAGGAAGGAATATAACAATAGTGATTTATTTATGTTAGCAATTCTGTGCTAGTTTACTTTATCTAAAGATCTCCAGGTCTTTACAAACATTAACATCTCCTTCTTATCCAGTGAGATAAGTATCATTATCCAAGTTTTATAGTGAAATGATGGAGGCACAAAAAGAGATTAAGTGATTTCTTCAAGGTTACCGTCAATTGTGACAGGAAAAGGATAGAAGTTAGATTTACGAATCTCAGACTTATGCTTTAACTATCCTTGGGCTCTGTGTATTAGTTACCCAAAGTATCCAGATAAGAAGTTTGAGACTACAGTGAACAAAGACCATATAGTAAAAACTAAGTATTTGGATATTCAACATCACTGATTAAATAAGTAAAAGGTTTAAGCACAAATCTGGAAAGCAGATTTTACTGAAAAGGAGGTTGTTCATAGTTTGTAATTACATAAGATTGAAAGAGATTGTGTTACCTTATGTGCCAATCAGTTTGTATATAAGTGTATACAACTGTGCTTTGAGAAAATTCTAAAACTTTATATCAAGTAAAACATGTTTACATCATATGAACTCATTAACCTGGCTTAAGGCAATCTATAGACCTAAAAGCTACTTTTGGGTAAAATGTTTTCATTGTTTTTTTTTTTTTTTTTTTTTTGGCCACGTCACACGGCTAGTGGGGATCTTGTTTCCCTGACCAGGGATCTAACTGGGGCCCTCAGCAGTGAAAGTGCAGAGTCCTAACCACTGCAGTGCCAGGGAATTCCCTCATTGTTCTTTGTTTTAACAACCCATCCTGTCAGATTATAAAGGTTAAAATTAAGCGACCTCTATGCAAAGCAGAATTCTATTGTGCAAACAGAACAGAATTTATTCTTTTATTCTGGTGAATCAGACAAAAGAATTATCTTTGTGCAGATTGCCTAAGTAATCATAAATCTGTACCTGTAATATGTATTTGTTTAACTAATGACTGTTTATAATAAAATTGATCGCAGGCAACTACTACAAAGTTCTGGGCATTCTTTTTAATTAAACAGTGGACTTCTGAGTCTTTTGAAGGCAAGCAATGTTAGCAGAAAATGAGGCAAGTCATCTGAAGTTTCTTCACTGTGAGCCAGGCTTTCACTTTTGCAAATGAAGGATGTCTGCAGATTCCTTAATATTTGCAGTAGGAGTTCTTCTATATCCCCAAATGTGTTGTCTTCCCACTAATACACCAATATCCTCTTCTATTTGTAGTCAAATGTGAAAGGACAACAAAAGGGAGAAAGGTCATTTGCACCATAGCTCATGGATTACCCAGTCTCTGGCAGGCTGCTGTTTTCCTTCAATCCCTTTGACCCATATCCCTCTGCAAGTAACATAAAATAAACTGCACATATTTAAGGTGTATATTTTGATACGTTTTGACATATGTATACCCCCTTGAAACAATTACCACTGTCAAGATAATGAAACTTCTATCATCCTCTAGGTTGCCCCGTTATAATTCTCCCTTCCCACTGCTTCCTAACCCCACCCCTCCGTTCCCAAGCAACCACAGATAAGCCTTCTGTCACTATAGTCTAGTTTTCATTTTCTAGAATTTTGCATAAGTGGAATTATGCAACACATCTCTTTTTCATGACTTATTTTACTCAACATAATTATTTTGCTATTTACTTATGTAGTATATTTAAATAGTAAATTTTTGTTTGTTTTTTGAAGTTTTTCTGACGGTCTTCATCCAATTCCCCACCTCCCCATCCCATGCTTCCACCACTTCTAGTAACCACAAATCTGATCTCTTTTTCTATGAGTTTGTTTGTTCATTTTTGAAGTATAATTGACCTACAACACTATGTTAGTTCCTGTTATGCAGCATAGTGATTTGATATAGTTATACATTTCAAAATGATCACCGCAATAAGTCTAGTTAAGGTCTGTCACCATACTAAGATACTAAATAGTTATTGACTATATTCCCCACACTGCTTTTCATATCCATGACTCATTTATTTTGCAGCTACAAGCTTGTACCTCTTAACATCTCTCGCCTATTTCTTTCCTCCTCCAACCACACTTCCCTCTGGCAACCACCTGTCTATTCTCTATCTGTTTCTGTTTTGTTTGTTTTGTTTTTCAGATTCCACATACAAGTGAAATCATCAAATATTTGTCCCTCTCTGTCTGACTTATTTCACTTAGCGTAATGCCCTCCAAGTTCATCCATGTTGTCACAAATGGCAAAATTTCATTCTTTTTTATGGCTGAGGAATATTCCACTGTATATATGCCACACCTTCTTTATCCTTTCATCTATCGGTGGACACTTAGGTTGCTTCTATATATTGGCTATTGTAAATAATGCTGCAATGAACACAGGAATGCATATATCTTTTTGAATTGGTATTTTCATTTTCTTTGAATAAATACCTAGGAGTAGAATTGCTGGATCACATGGTAGTTCTATTTTTAATTTTTTGAGAAATCTCTATACTGTTTTCCATAGTGGCTGCACCAATTTTCATTGCCACTAAGAGTGCATGAGTGTTCCCTTTTCTTCACATACTCACCAATGTTTCTTATTTGTTATCTTTTTGATAATAGCCATTCTGACAGGCATGAGATGATACTCACTGTGGTTTTGATATATATTCCCCTGATGATTAGTGACGTTGAGCATCTTTTCATGTGCCTGTTGGCCATCTGTATGTATTCTTTGGAAAAATGTGTCTATTCAGGTCCTTTGCTCATTTTTTAATTGGTTGTTTGGTTTTTTGATGATAAGTTGCATGAGTTCTTTATATATTTTGGATATTAAACCCAAATTGGATATATCATTTACAAATATCTTCTCTCATTAAGTAAGTTACTTTTTCATTTTATTGATAGTTTCCTTCACTGTGCAAAAGCTTTTTAGTTTGATGTAGTCCCATTTGTTTATTTTTGCTTTTGTTCCCCTTGCCTGAAGAGACATATCCAAAAAATATACTAAGACCAATGTCAAAGGGCATACTGCCTATGTTTTCTTCTGGAGGTTTTATGGTTTCAGGTCTTACATTTTAGTCTTTAATCCATTTTGAATTTATTTTTGTTCATGGCATGAGTGAGTAGTCCAGTTGTTTTTTTTCCCCTGTAGCTGTCCAGTTTTCCCAACACCATGTATCAAAGAGGTTGTCTTTTCCCCGTTGTATCAATATATTTTTGCCTCCTTTGTTGTAGATTAATTGCCCATATAAATGTGGGTTCCTTTCTGAGCTCTCTATTCTGTTCCGTTGATCTATGTGTCTGATTTTGAATATAAATAGCTGATTTTTTTATTGCTAGATAATTGTCCATTATGTGGGTTTACCATATTTTTAAAAATTCATTCACTGCTGATAAACATTTGAGTGGTTTTCAGTTAGAAATAAAGCTTCTATGAATATTTGTGTACAAATATTTCTATGTACATACATTTTTATTTTTCTAGGTAAATACCTAGTAGTGAAAAGGCCACATCTTAGGGTACATGTATGTTTAAAGTTGTAACAAACTATCAAATTGTTTTCCAAAGTGGTTGTACAATTTTACATTCCATCAACCATGTATAAGAGGTCCAGTTTCTCTACATTTTTGTAAACTCTTGATATAGTAATTATTTTTAATTTTTGACATTGTATTAGGTGTGAAATGATATCTCATTGTGGCTTTCATTTGCACTCTCTTAATGACTAATGATTCTCAGCATCTTTTTATGTGCTTATTGTCATCCATATATGTTAACTGGTCAAATAGCTGGTCAAATCTTTTACGGATTTTTTTTTAATTAACATCCATCAAAAATCTGAAAGATACTACAACTGAAATCTACAAATGATGTGAGACCAGATCTTTAAAACATAATATGCTTACACAATACTTACACAATCTAATGACCTTACGAATATGGTAGCAACCAGTTACTTGGTAACAGTATAAACATATAGATGACTCCCTACATTTTTATTGAAGCCATTGTATTAATTGGTTTGCTTTGCCTTTGAAAAATATCTTAAATTTCTACAATATTATTTGCTCCCTCAATGTATTAACCAGGAGTCCTGCATATTTGTTCTTCCAGAAACTAACAGAAGAGCTGGCATAATATTTGAAATAGGCAAATATTTTATTTTCATGTAATTAATAAGGTAATTGACTAAACAAAAATTTTAAAAACTTCTGTGATCATCTACTATGCACAAACTATTGTTTTTGCTGTAATAAAAAATAGAAATAAATACACATTATCTGGATGCAGACTCAATTCACAAAAGCCAGATAACCAAAAAATTTATGCCTCAAAAATATTTTTACAAACTTTTAAAAATATTTATAAAATGTCATGCTTGTGCCAATTCATGTTAAAAGTTCAGTGCAGTATTTTTGGATAGATACTTTTGTGTCTATTTTTTCTATTTTTCTATTTCAAGAGTTGTGCATGTCACAAATGTCAAGGTTTTATAAATGGTGATGAATTTTTTCTTTTAACACATTTTAAATCTAGTCTGTGTCTTTCCTATTGTGTGATTCTGCAAATTTCTACCAAATTGATAAAACTTCGTGTTCTCTATTTATTTTTAGTATATAAATCCTACAATTTTAAAAGACATAGCAATTAGGATAGTTGTTTCAAAGTGCCAGTAGTGTGTAATTTGTACTGATTCAAAAAACATCACAACAGAGAAAAACAAAAACACGTTCCATGTATCAGTTATCTAAACACATAATATGCTCAATATTCTATATGCAGAATGCAATTTTAAGTTGTCTTAGACATGTGAATAATCATGTGCAGACCAAACTTCCATCTGGTATATTGACAAGCCAAGTTTGATTTTAATATGCAGGAATCTAAGTGTGTATGTGTTTCTCTGTGCACATGATGGATATAAAAAGACATATAGGAAAAAATGGTATCCATTCCCTGCAACTCCTCTCTTTTCCCTAACTCTTAAGACAGGAAATGTAGTACATATAATATTCCCAAGTTCCAACAAGTTTTTTGTGACTCAATCTTTCCTCCCATTGAAATATTTGACAAATTGTTTGTTTGTTTGTTTTTAAGCAAATAGCTCTTGGGGGAGGAGAGGACATTATTTTTCATTAATTTTCAGAAAATTGACATAGAATAAAGTCTGAAGAGTTTAACCTCATCGATGGCCACGATTGATTCTGATGATTTGGTCAAGTGAAGTTCCTTGTCATCCTTTGAGTAAAGGACACATGGATTGATGCCTTCCTCTACTTATTCCACCTGCCAAACTCCTGCTCAACCTAAAGGTAAGGTCCAGATTCCACCTATTTTCTTAAGCATTCCCTGATTTCTTTAGAATATTCTCTCTATTACTATATACTGCTTTATTATCTATCTGTCTCTCCAAAAGGCTGGAAGTTTCCTGACTTAAAGTATGGTATTTTTTCATATCAATAAGTATTACATATATATCCATAAATATTACTATTACTACTACTACTACCTCTGTTATTGCTACTAATTTTTATCTAAGTTTGCAGGAATAAAAAATAAAAAATAGGGCTTCCCTGGTGGCGCAGTGGTTGAGAGTCTGCCTGCCGATGCAGGGGACACGGGTTCGTGCCCCAGTCCAGGAAGATCCCACATGCCGCAGAGCAGCTGGGTCCGTGAGCCATGGCCACTGAGCCTGCACGTCCAGAGCCTGTTCTCCGCAACGGGAGAGGCCACAACAGTGAGAGGCCCGCGTACCGCAAAAAAATAAATAAATAAATAAAATAATAATAAAATAAAAATAATAAAAAATAAAAGTATCTTTATAAAAATAATTATCTTTCCTTAAGTTTCCTTAAACTTTAGCACAATAAATAGGCAAAAATATTAGACAGCAATATAATAAGCACTCTGGCAGATTTTATATATATACATACATATATATATATATATATATATATATATATATATATATTATTTGAGACCATACCCTGAGGGAGTCAAGGAAAGCTTCCTAGAGGAGATGACCCCTAAACTGAGTAGTAAAGAACAAGTAGACATTAACCAGGTAAAGGATGGGTGATGGGCGGTAGTCCAGACAGATGAGACAGCATGAAAAGACTTTGAGATGTGGAATAATAGAGGCAGATATAGAACCTGAATGCAAATGTTGAGATTGGGAACAGACAAGTTGAGACTGGAGCAGAAGTCAGATAACAGACTATAGAAAGCATCTTAACCTAAGCAACCATATATTTCCATTGGACCAGATTTTGTTTGCACTGACACAACTAGAAATAATATTCCCTTTTACTCACATGTCCTAATTTGAACAATAAATTGTAAGGTCACTGTAACTTAAGACTATCTCCTATTTTTTTCCTGCAAATAGTAAGAAGCCTTTGAAAGATGTTTAAAAATATTAATAAGGTCAGGTAAACCATTTAGAAAGATTAATCTGGCACCTGGTTGGAAGATGGCCTTCAAAGGAGTAAAGCTGAGGCCAGGAACACTAGTAAGGAGCCTCTGAAACAATCCAAATGAGAAATGGTAAGGACCTGAATGGCGGGAATAGTAAATAGGGCAGTAGAGGAGAAATAATTTCCGGAAGTATTTAGGAAGCAAAATAACCATCAGTTGAGAAGGGTGGAGAAAAACAAGGAGAAAACAACTAGACATTCAATGTTATGCAGAAGAATAAATGCAAATAAATGAAGCCACAGAGACGGGGAAAACTATCGGATGTGTTCTCTGATGATGGAACCGCAAAAAATAGATAAGGCATGAAATGTGTGTGGAAGTAATTGTAAGGTAACTCTGGTAAGAGTTTCTTGGACACAAATACTAGACAACTTTGATGTTAGCTCTTTGAAGTGTGAAGCTAGAGAGAAGCATAGGGTAATCAGGAGCCTGTCTGGACCAAACACGTGTGGGGTGAGGGAAGGTGGGCTGCAAAGTTCTGCAGTAATGTCTAGTTATCAGCTGCCCAGTGAGTCAGCTGTCAGAGCCAGCAAATCAGAGCTGGAATCCGGTAAACAATGTATTTTATTGAGACTAAAGGTTGAAAACAAGATAAACAGGCTGAGGATACAACAGGTAGTCAGACTAAAGCACAGATAGAAACAAGGATAAGGACTCCCTACTGGGGCAGGGAACCACAGCTGAGAAAATCGTCAAGAAGAGATGACCACCTGTGAATAGAACTCACATATATGTAGTTGAAAAGCTGCTGCCGACCACAGAAGCTGGAAGAATGACAAGGCAAGAATCAGGCAGAGGAGACAGCATAACCAAGTGTTCACTCAGTGAGGCTAAATTTTACCCCAAAAGGCAAACTGTCAAATGCTACTACTTAATAGATCCCTCTGTGGATCCACAAGCAACTCCATCCAAGAGCAGTCTATGCAAGGGCAGATGATTTTGCTAGGGCCATGGTGATTTCATTTTTTTATGTGCAATTAGGGCAATTAAAAAATAAAATAAAAACTATGAGGTGATAAAATATGCGTTGGTAACTATATGATAAGGTCTATGCTTTATAAGATATCTGGAGTATTCTAACTTATAATTAGTTTTTATTTCACAGAGGCAATATGTAAAAAGTTAAACAGATCTACCTATTGTCATGTGACTGAATTTTTTCAGTGAAACAAGTTATATCAGTAAAAATTTCTCTTCTGAAAGAATATTTTACCTTGTAGATATCCTTATTCATTTGTCCATCAACAACCCTCATATTTTTCAAAAAACTAGGATTTTGCTCCTCCTCAAAAAATCCTCTCTTTAAAAAGATGTGTTCTATTGAGTTACAGTCACAATTAATAATCAACAGGAAGCAAACTGGGCGCAAAAAGCTACCATGACACTAAGGTTTGGAATTTAAAATAACAATTTTCAAAGCGGTATCTGTCAGATGCAAGACAATATATCTAATCTTACATATCTGCTTGAAACTAGGATGTTCCATCATTATTTATTTATTGATTGATTGATTTATGCACTTTAAAAGCTTTGTGGATATTTTGCATCATATCCAGATGAATTGTGGCAAAATGCAACCTACCCTCATTGAACAGACACTCCGTTAAACCAAAACAAAATGCCAAATCACCTTTTGTACCATAATCTGGAGATCATCTGTTCCAGAAATAACTATCTGTGGCTCTATGGTTAGGGAAGATTACACACAAAGAACTGATATATTAAGGAGCAATAAAGACAATAAGTATGAATGTAATCTGTAAAGTTGAAATTTTAAGCAAATTTTGAGCAATAAAGACAATAAGTATGAATGTAATCTGTAAAGAGTCAACATAATTAGTATTTGCAAAAGAAAGTGCTTATTTTAAAATTTGGTTAATAGGATTTAAGCAAATAAAGTTACTATTTAATTCTGAGTTTTTATAAATAACATAATTAACATGTCATTAAGGCCCCTTGTTAGTTTCACTGGGAAATTATCTTTTCATTGCATATGTCCAGGCTGAGTACAATTCATTTTATTGTCTCCCATAACTCACTTCTTCTGGTTTTATGAAAGCACACGTAGCAGTTTCACCTCTGGCTCTACCCTCCATCACAAACTCATTTAAATAGTGATATTAATGATTTTAGAAATCACTACAAATGGTTGGCAGCATCGTTGTCGTTAATGTCTCAAGGGAGCCACACAAGCCAGTTTTATCAGCTTGAGGCTGAGGTATTTGATAAAATAATAACAAACTAGCTCTGAATTGTCTTTCATTACCCTTTATCTCTCCTAGAGAGAATATAATCTTATTCAAATTATAATGGCCTTTGTTATCAATGAGTTTTACTATTTATTTACCTGCATCCACACATGCAAATGCACATGCATTCTGCTTTTTCAACCTACCTATAATGAAATTTCTTCACTATCAGAATCATGCACAATCACAAATTACAAACTAGTTACTAGTATAATTTGCTTAGTATAAAAAAACCTTAGTCATTCTTTTAATATACTATCTTGATTAAAGGAGTAAAATCCAATCATTAGGGTTGAAATACAGAATATGCTAAGCAACTTTTAAAATAAGATCACTATTTCAATTATAAAGTAGTTCTGTTCGGCTTTTCTCTTAAGGAACATATGAAGTTAAATTGTGCTGAGGCTAACTTAGGTTAAGTAGAAAATTGTTAAAGACTGTGGTTCTCCTGTTTGGCACAGATCACTTGGTATCTAGATAATTACTTTTAGTTTTAGCCTAGTTATCTTTATTTATGATAATATTTTGGTATTTGTGTAAGCTAGATAATTTCAAAGAGCTTTCATACTCCATATCAATTTTATCCCCTTAACCAATCTGTAAAGCAGGGTAAGGAGGTATAATTATGTAGAGCTGACAGAGAGGAACTACAATTCAGAGATGTGCTCTGATGTCATATAAAGAGAATCAAGGCAAAAGTGTCCACTAGGCTATTTTTCTTTTCTCTCTGCCTAGTCTGCTTTTCACCTTGACAATAATTCTACCTTCCTTGTCTCTTTTAACATATGCTAACAATGCAAAAAATAATTCTTACAATGAAGTTAATGGTGATCTGTAAACTAAACCCCTTTTTAAAATTTATTCATTCATACAACAAATATTTACTGACTACTTACTCTGTGCCAGATACTGTTCTAGATATGGAGGATAATGCAGTGATGATATCAAATCATCTAACAATTCCAAATATGTTCTAAGCATCAGTAACTAGAAAGCACTTGAAATTAATAAAACTCATATTCATTATATCAGGTTCTTTTCTTAGCATTAAATGATTGAAACACCACTACTGTTATCGTGTTTCAGATCAGAAAAGTGAGCCACAGAGAGAATTTTTCTAACAGCCAACAACTCTCAGTACCAAGATTTGGGTACATAATCTTAACTACTTCACTCCATAAAATTCCTCTTTGAACTATCCCAAAAGATTATGAATGTTTTCTTTGAATTATTATAATTATAATATTTCCTTTGAAAGATTGTAAATGTTTCCAATACATTGCCCAAGTCTAGGGAGTGCCATTTGCATTATTGCTACATAACCACAGAAAATAATGTGAATAATTTCCCTTGGGTTGGACAGTATGAAGGTCATTGTTTTATTTGGAATGCTTTGAACAATGTCATCTTCCTCCTAATTCTACTTTCTCCTTCTCTTTCTGACTGGTGAGTAGTTAAATACTTGCCCACAAACGCAATTTATCATTTTTCTATTCACCACTAGAGGAAATGTTAGAAAAAGTGTAAATATAAGGAAAAAATGAATATCTTAATTCTATAATATTTGTATTTAAATATGCATTGGAAAGCTTGGATTTATACCTGGAGGAAGGAGGAAACCCCATCAAAATCATAACACAAACTTTGGTGATAGTTGCTAAGAGTTGGGGAGGCTTATGCAAGACTTTTCCACATACTATGAAAAGTGAGCTCTTTCTTCTTTGCCTTAAGGTGAAAGGAAAGGTGTAAGATAGAGGAAGCATGTCATAGCTTGTATGCTTCTTGAGGATCTACGTAATGGTATGAAGCTCTGTACCCTGTGCCCAGTACACAATGTTTATGAAATCGCAGAAGTGAGTAATATTCCTCAGTGATCTATATTAGAGTTATTCAAAGTATATTCTGCAGAGTACATAAGTAGAATATTAAGAAGTGTTATACAAAACAAAATTCTAGCAGATACATTTTAAAAATGCTTAACGAAAGTTAGTCAAGTGTTATTTTTGAAAAACTTCTTGGAAGTTTTAGTATTCCAATGTGAGTTGTAAGTATTCAAGAGGCGGTTATAGGTTGCAGTGCTTCCCACGTTAACTTGAAGTCAAAATTACGTTTTCATAAAAAAGAGTGATGAACCTTGGAGTTTACTTGAGATTGTTGATTATTCTGATTGGTAGTGACAGGAAAAGCAAATTAGCTTATCTCACTCACCAGTTAATCATGTAAAAAGAGTAACTAGTATGGTTATGATAGATAGAAGATAAATGGAGAGAAATTACTTGATAGGATTTTGATATAAGGTGTTGACTGTTCCTAGAGGTAAGAGTCTCTATATTCAAATACAGGTTAAATTACATTGCTATCATCTTAGGAAAAACTTAGGATATATTAAACTATAGTTGAAGATTTTAAGATTATTTCCAAAAATTTATTTTAAAAGGGTCTTTTTATACCTAGATATATGTATTTCTTTTAATTCTTCTTAGAATTAATTATTGTTTATATGTATTATAAAATTTAAAAGATTTGTAAAAAATCATTAATAATTACAAAAATGATGTGTATTCCTATAGGTTCTATTTTTTACCTAAATGACAAATTTAGCTTTTTAGACCTTGAGCTCATTGTAAGAATAGATACCATTTATAAGTAGCCGTTTCCTCAAATGTAAGTACTGGTACCCAGAAAGAAGTAGCCTCTAGCGTTCTAATTTTGCATATTCAGTCGATAAAGTAGGAGAACATATGAGACTAAAATTCATTAACTAGGTCTCTAGGATATGTAACAAATAAATCTAGGATATGTAACAAATAAATCTAGGATATGTAACAAATAAAATACTGAAGAGATGAGTATGAAATTTATTTCATAGAATTTTTTGAGTCTTGGAAATGAAGAGGATTATACCAAACAAATGAAAAATCAAATGACAAATAAATAAGAGATCAAATAAATGAAAGATCAAATGAGAATACTGTTACCTCCCACTTCCCACCTGGCCACAAACAAGCCCATAGGCTTCCTTAAATTAATGCTCAGAGCAAATATCTTAAGGGACCTCTTCCCTTCGAATACTGGATGTGACCACCAAAGTAACTAAAGATAAATGGTGATGCCTGGCAGAATATTAGAGGGGTTTAAGGTAGGAAGGAAAATATGGTGAAAGAAAGGGGATTCCATAGAGCTTGACCAAGTAGTTAATACAAATATAGTGTTTGGTGAACTTTTTAGGAATTTCTAAAATATGTTTTATTGAAGGATAACACACAAAAAAGGAAAGAGTAGATAAATCATTAATGTGCAGTAAAATTAATCATCATAAAGAGAACACAGCCAGGTAAAGATATGCCAGGGAAATGCCCTTGAATCCCTGCCAAATATAACTACCCCTCTCCTTTCCAAAAGGAACATCATAGATTTTCTTGTCTCCTTTTGAATCTTACATAAATAGAAGCATATACTATGTACTCTGCTTTCACTCAACATTATGAGATTCATCCATGTCATGCCATCATGTGATAACTGTACTGAGTTGAAATTTTAAAAAATAACCAAGTTACTTATGGCAAATCATAGAAAGTAATATATAAAATTTCCAACATTTTGAGACAGATGTTTATTTGGGTAAACCAATAACTTTTTTTTTCTTTATTTCAAATATGGAGCTGATGATTATTAACTAAATGTAAGCCTTTAGTTTCTTTATTTTAGTTTCTTTATTTTAGTTTCTTTATTTCTTTATTTCAAATATGGAGCTGATGATTAATAACTAAATGTAAGCCTTTAGTTTCCTACATTAAACTGGACATAGAATAGGGCTAAATATTTCCATTATTGGGCTATCATCAAAAGCCAAAGAATTATCCTGAGTGCTTTACACAAAATTATGATAAAAATTAAATACAATATCACATGAACATAGGAATTCTCTTATGCACATAGGAAGTGTAACTACAATGTAGAAAGAGTGATTTTCCTGTACGGTCTATAGGATCCTTTTTGTTTCTTGGCCTTTGAATCACGGGACCTTTTGAGAATCTGGAGATCATTTACATTGGAAGATCATTCACTGGAAAATTTTCCATATCTACATACACAACATTCTGCATTTAGCTTCAGAGTGTCAGAGACCACGTGAGGGAATTCACAAATCTATGATGCTGAGATGAAGAACATTAATTTTGAGTTATACTCTTGCAAATGTTTCTTTAAGAAACCACGAAAGACTGTTTAGAACAATACTCATACTCTTCTGTAGAGAGGAAAGTCACAAAGGCTTTTGTCATCTTTTAAAATGTAATGATAAGTCGGCAAAGAGTTTGCTTTTCTGGTAACTGAAATGAGGCCACTGAGGTAGAACTGGTCTCATCTTTGAGTTGTCTAAGAATTGTCTCCTAAATCATTTCAAATGCCCTTGTTCTACGCTTGTCCCACACTTGTCCCCAGATACAACGTATCGGGATTCTCTCTCAATCTCTTCATCCTTCTCCCTCTCTCTCTCTCTGATACTCTATTCTAACAGGTAATTTTTTCAAACATCTTCAGAAATTCTTCGCTTTGTTCCCATTTTATCACTGAATCATTTTGTGAAAATACCAGCATCAGTCAGGGTCTAGCTCACAGCTACCAGAAACTGCTGTAGGTATTTCTGCAGAAAAGGCACTTAAAAGGAATTCAATGCTAACAAAAATCAATGTTTAGGCCTCCTTGAATAATTCCAAAATCACGTCACAGAATTGACCACTAGGCTGCCAAAATCAGGAAATGAAAGGAGGACACTGCTCTCCCAAAGTCTGGCTTCAGGATCACAAGATCTTAGCAGGAACTTGGAGAGCAGAGAGCTGCATTGTAATTGCTGGTTTGGGGAACACACGGCCTGCTGTGAACCAGGAATAAAGGGGCTCCACCAGAATGGCTGCCTGAAGGCTCTGCTCCCCCAACCGTCTGATGCTAGGCCCTTCTCTCCACTTAGGGCAGCTCTGAATTCAAGTCTTACATGAGTACACATGATCAGTAGAAACCAAATTACATCCAGAATTCTTTCTACAAGGTACCCCTGAAAATGCAGTCTTTAGCATTTCACATCTGCACAACACAGGAAAGGCCGTAAGGAAGTGGAAGAGGTGCTGATAAGATAATTTACTTTATGTGCCATGAATACCTAGCAGCATTCAATCCTGGCTTTACAACCATTAGGATGTGGTTATCACAAGAACAGTAATAAAACTCCAAAATAAATTTGATTTAAAGGCTATTCATCTTTTTAAAAAAAGGTTACCCTGTATTTAAGCATCAGGGTTATTATAGAACTAAAGCCATGTCTATTGAATCACATACAGTGAATAACAGAGATTGCTCAAAATATCTTGCTCTACTGAAATTACTTTGCATTAAATATTGTTTGAGATAAGAGCTTGAAATCTGCTAGGACTTACCTTTTTGAAAAAATGTGTGTGTGTTCTACTTATAGAGGGAGTTTTCTCTTCATTAACATTTTTTGTAATAGAATTTGATATTCATGTTCCAGATGTCTAGAAAGACAACAAGAAAAGCAGAACATTATTTTTTTCTGTATTTAATTAAATTTTTTCTTTACACAACTTAAAAAGTTAAATATATTTTTTAAACATTTGCCTCAAAAATGCTCTATAAAAGTAATGTCACATATGCATTTCCTGAAAGCAGATGTTTTGGTTTTAGTATATAAAAACAAGAGATCAGAATTTTTTTGTTCATTCTTTGAATGTCCACGTAGCTGATCTAAGTGTCAGGCTGCTTTTGAACTCTAAAGAAAGGACACTTGAATTAGTTCCCTTTTTTGGTAATTTATGTATAATAAAAATAATTCTGGTTATAATCAATAGCTAGAAAAGTTCTTATATAGCATGGTAAAATATAGAGAAAAATAAGTTAGTAACTGAGACATTCATCATATGTCAAAAATAAGGTGTCAGGGCTTCCCTGGTGGTGCAGTGGTTGAGAGTCCGCCTGCCGATGCAGGGGACACGGGTTCGTGCCCCGGTCCGGGAAGATCCCACATGCCGCAGAGCAGCTAGGCCCGTGAGCCATGGCTGCTGAGCCTGTGCGTCCGGAGCCTGCGCTCCGCAAGGGGAGAGGCCACAACAGTGAGAGGCCCGCATAACGCAAAAAAAAAAAAAAATAAAAAAATAAGGTGTCAGATACATCCTTATATCTTTCATTCATTATGACTAAAAGAAAAACTCTTTGGTATGCTAATACAGATATTTTTAGGACATTGCTCTGTAAAATTGACCTTTATATATAAGTCTTGTTAGTAGGTGATAACACTATTTGATATACGACCTCAGTTAACACTGAATTCCACCCAAAGAACTAGGAAAAGATGCCAATTTGAACAGCCCAAAACTACTGTATAGGCATTGTTAAAGCAAGATTATAAACAATAATATATCAAACAAAAAACGTGCAGTGTAATGGAAGCTAAATGCATCCAGAGCCTTAATTATAAGAAAATATGCCTGCATTTCTCACAATTGCAGAAAGGAAAGTGTGTCTTCATTTCCACCACCGCATTTCTCCACTCTGACTTTCACTGATTATTACTCCATTTCCAGCAGGAGGTGAGAGAACCACAGTAGAAGACCTCTGGTCAGTCAGCCATGCAGCTTGGTGCCCTGGTCCCACCTCTGGCGATTTCTGGTGTATCTCACACTGAGAAGCTTTGATCTTTGTGTGTCTGTGTCTGTGTGTCAATGGGAAAGGGAGTGTCGGAAAGGGAGTATCAGAAAGTGGTGGGGATAATGAAAACTCTTTCCAGTGTTGTCATAATTTTTCTCAACCCCTCCTTCTACTATCAGGAACTATCAGCACCCCCTACTGGGGAGCAAGGATGTAAGCCTGGGTTGAAATTCAGGCTCCAGTGTTTTCTAATTCTATTCCCTGGGGCCAATCCCAGCATTTGTGAGGGCCAGAAAGGCTATTTACCCTTAAATACGGAAGTCCTATATTCAAAGCTATTGTAAGAATTACATAATTGTATGTAATATATATATAAATGCCAAGCCTCAAGGTCCAGGGAGAGTAGATTCTCAATACATGTTAGTCCCCTTCCTCTTCCCCCAGCTCACACAAATCTGTATTTGCCCCCGCCCCGTGGCAGACCTCCCACCTGCATTATTTGCGTAAATTACTCACACCAAACACTGTTTTGCTTTCAACAATCCGCCCAAAAAGTCAAAAGATAAGACAATATTATGACCAAATTAAACACTGTGGAAAACAAACAAAATGCAGACCTTCTAGAAATAAAAAGAATACAAATACTAAATGGAGTAATTCTTTTAGCCAGAAAAGAGATAAAGATGAGAAAATATAAACAGCATAATTACAGAGAAGGAAGCACACGTGCTGCTTGCCCAGCCTGGATGTAATTTTTGGTTCTGGTTGTCACAATTACAAGTTAAGTAGCATTATATTGTTCATGGGTAATTTACTTCTGGGCTGTTTGAAAGGACCAGCTCTCAGTGTGTTTTTTGTGTCGACACATCTGTTGACATGGCCGCCATCTTAGAGTCAAACTGCATAAGTTGATGATGATTAGGGATTCCATCCTCTGCTTAGAAATAAGACTGCTTTCTAAGAAACTTTTGTTTCTGTATTGCAAAAATCTCTGCTGTAATTTCAAACGTTGCAAACCATGTTTTTTTACTATAGCCCTATTTCTCTCTTTTAGTGTAATTTTGCTGGTCACGTTTTAAGGGTTAGACACAAGGTAACTTCTTTGTTCTTACTGTACGTAACATTGACAGTGTTGTCTAGTCATTCACAGAGGCTTTTTATTTTTATTGTACAAACACCAAAAAAGCAAAATTTTTTAAATTTCTAATAGGTATGAATGGCTTAAAATTTTTATTGACTTGTGAATTAAAAGTTAAATTTTCTTAAAGAGAATAAATTTTTACCAGAATATATTTTTGAGAGAAAAAGAAACTTTTGTAGCACCTTTCGTACCTATGTTCAAGTATCTCCTAAATACCCTGAAAAATTCATATTTAATAATGTTTATTAAATAAAGGTTTCTTGAATATTATTTCTAGGAGATAATTAATATTGGAGTTACAGAATTAGCTATTTTGTGGTGACTTTTTTCCTCCTTTATAACTCTACTTATCTTCATTTGTTGTCTTTTACAGATAAGAAACATTCAGGTCAGCCACATCAATAGGTTTTATTACAAAAAAACAGATGTTATCATCACCTATTATGTCAGTATAATTAGAAATATTGAAATGTGTTATATCCCTGTTAAGCTTAAGACTGTGGAAAATAGCTTGTTTTCCAAGTTCTTCAAATTCTTATACAGTGACTACTTCAAAAAATGAATCATTGTTCACATTTTAATGGGACCAGAGAAGAAGCAAAATTTTGGCATTTTTTAAACTTTTAAACAAATAATCTAGAATGTTTTAGTAAGGTCTGATAGCGGTACGCGGGCCTCTCACTGTTGGGGCCTCTCCCGCTGCGGAGCACAGGCCCCGGTCGCACAGGCTCAGCGGCCATAGTTCACGGGCCCAGCCGCTCTGCGGCATGTGGGATCTTCCCGGACCGGGGCACGAACCCGCATCCCTTGCATCGGCAGGCGGACTTCCAACCACTGCGCCACCAGGGAAGCCCAGGTCTGATAGCTTTTAATCCTACAGATCATGACACTATTTTAGAGGCATAAGCCCCAAAGAGATGAATTTTAAAAAGCAGTCTTTGCAAGTTTCCTCCCTGTCTACACACCTAGTTCATGCTAGTTATTTATGGTGAGAGCTCCCTTCCTGGAACAGGTCATCTGTCTACATTCTTTTTGGCAGTTATGGGGAAATTCAAAGTTTCCTCCTAAGTCTTTCGGGCCTTAAAAAAAAGTCAACCTAGGGCTTCCCTGGTGGCACAGTGGTTGAGAGTCCGCCTGCCGATGTGGAGGACAGGGATTTGTGCCCCGGTCCGGGAGGATCCCACATGCCGTGGAGCAGCTGGGCCCGTGAGCCATGGCCGCTGGGCCTGCGCATCCGGGGCCTGTGCCCCGCAGCAGGAAAGGCCACAACAGTGAGAGGCCCGCGTACCCCCCCCCAAAAAAAAGTCAACCTAAATTAATTCTCATGCCAAAGGGACACCATTTGGGGTGTTGCTCCCTTACAACTCTGTCCTTCAAAGTACTAGCAACTACACAACAACAATGAGGTCATCTAAATAGTGGGCTTAAAGGGGAAGGCAAAATCTTCTGTTCATGAGTTTGTGACTTTTTAATATATATTTGAAAGATTTAGTTATTGTACTTCTGATTCTCAGCTACATTATGAATTAAGTTGTTAAATAGAAAAATTCTGAGTGATTTGAGTGCCATATGGAAAGTACAGCTCAAATAGGCAAAGAATCGTGCATATACACAATAACTGTTGTATAGGTATTTAGATGTAAGTGCATATTTTGGAACATCTTATTAATATTCTCCCTAGTTAAAGTTAAATCTTGCCCAGTGAGCATACATTTTTTTCCCCCTGTATTTACTGGTGTGCACTCGTGTAAGGCTAGATCCAGGTTGGAAGAGACCAGCACATTCCAATTTAAATAGTTTTCTAATTCCCTGTTGCTGTCTTACATTGGAAAACAAGTACTTTAGTGGAATGAAGCCACTGAATCTACAAGAGTGCTAGAGAACCACTCAGCAAATAAGAAAAAGACTTTCACATAAGTGCAGAATACGTCTGATAGACTTGGCTTCCTAGGTATAACAAATAACAAATTACGGTTTGAGATTATCAGAAATACAATATTTATGAAACAATAAAATCCTGGCATAGACACAAAAATAGAGGCTCACACACATACATTCATGCACCAACAAAATCATCTTATACAAAATTGCCACAAACAAAACCATATAAAACCTATTTCTATCCCATAGAAAATATTTCCAAAATGTCTCCTAACTTCCCAACAGGAAAATTAGCCTTTCTTATGGAGTGTGATATTAAAACTGTGCCCAAGGAGAGCAATTCACATTCAGAGAACACCATATCTGTATTCTGTTCCCTCATGAATGAAGGCATTGAATTAAATTGTCAGAGTTGGAAACTGCAACTAGAAAACCTGGAGTTCATTTTTTCCAGCTTCAAATGCTAGTTAGGAAAATTAACTTCCAATTCTTATTAGTAAAATTCTGCAATTAATTGTTTTCTAGTGATTGATGTTTACCGTATAATTTAACCCACTGAAGGATGCAAGTAGCTAGTTAAGACACGTTCTCTACAGTAATATTTTTTCAATTATTTAGTTTTATTTTAAAACTAGTTTCTGATTTGTTCTACTAACATATTAAAGAGAGCCTGAAAAAAAAAAAGGTTCTGAAGAACCTAAGGTCAGTACGGGAATAAAGTTGCAGACCTACTAGAGAATGGACTTGAGGACACAGGGAAGGGGAAGGGGAAGCTGGGACGAAGTGAGAGAGTGGCATGGACATGTATACACTACCAAACATAAAATCGATAGCTAGTGGGAAGCAGCCGCGTAGCACAGGAAGATCAGCTCGGTACTTTGTGACCACCTAGAGAGGTGGGATAAGGAGGGTTGGAGGGAGGGAGTCGCAAGAGGGAAGAGATATGGGGATATATGTATATGCATAGCTGATTCACTTTGTTAAAAAGCAGAAACTAACACACCATTGTAAAGCAATTATACTAATAAAGATGTTAAATAAATAAATAAATAAAAATTAACAAAATAAAGACAACCTGACAAAATAGTTGACAATGACAGTGTGTCCACTGCCAGCACAGTCTAGAAGTTTTCAACATCCAAAGTAAAGAAATGCCTTTCCAAACGGTACCTACAGGCTCAAGTAAGACAATAGATTACCAGAAATAATATTACACTTATAGAACATGGTAAAGAAGACTTCCAAGAGTGAAATTCCTCTAAAACAGACAACAGGAGGATTTGGAAATCGAAAGACTGAAGTTCTAATCGCTGCTTCACTTCTTGCAACACAAATTAAGTGATTTTTTTTTCTTATAGCAAGAGTCCTAACTCAGAGCCTCAGTATCTTGATCTATAAAATGAGAATAATAACACTAAAACAAGTTTAGTATTTATTATTTAGCGCAAGGTAGTGTGAGTGAACACAGATGTGAATATAATCCAGAGATATATTAGTTTAATTTTCACACCAGAGTATCATTCACTTTTCTGAATTTTATGCAAACCTCATGTGTTCCCTTCCTAGATAAATAAGGGTGAGTTATGTACCTGAGTTTGGAAACCAGGAGCGAAAGAAAATCCTCACTTTCCTACAGAGATGCTCTCAGGATGTATCAGAAATGCCCCAGGTCAAGACAATGTTTCTGAGTCTATTAATTGCCTCAGTGCTTGGTCACAATAACTGATATCAAGATAGGAGTATGATATTTTGCAGTTACCCTCAAGGTGTTTCTGTCCTGCATAATGTCAGAGCATTCTGAATACACAGTTCCTGAAGAACGGTGACCGTAAATAAAAGCATGATGTGATAGAACCACTAGAAAACTCAGAAAGCGTGATTGTACCGACTTAACAAGATGACAGCAACAGGACATTGGAAGCTATCGTTGGAGGAAAAATATTCCGAGCAAGTAGATTGTTTTTGGTTGCTTCTCCAACATTCATTTCCCTTTATGTCTTCTTAATGAGGCTCTGAATTTCCAGAGGGCATCCCCTGACTAGGCTAAATCATTCCATGTATGCCAAAACCCCTTAGCTGCAGTGTAGGTGTGGGGATGGTCACTTTAACCATAAATACTTGTTCTACTTCAAACCAGTCAAAGGAAAACTAGAGATCTGTTGTTGATAAAGGAAAGAAGTCCTCTCTTTTTCTGTGAAGGAGGAAGACTTTAGCCCCTGAATTGACAGAAGTCATCTTGTTACCATGATAAAGAAGCCAGTTGAAAATGGAGGGCAAAGCTGAGATCCACAGAAAAGCCTCATTCATGAGCTTCTGCTCCTGGATATTTGTTCATGTGAACAAATCCCAGTTTGAGTTGCATTTGTCTATATCTTGCTACTGAAACCATCATAACCGATACACAAAAGTAATAAATCTGCCACTAAAATTTGATGCTTCGTGATATCATGTAATGAAATCAGACTAATCATGATTAACTTAAGAATGGTATTATAAGCAAAACCTATGAGGTAGAGAAAGATACTAAGAATTGGAAAGAAACAATATGTAAGTGTGTAGTAACAGGAGAAGAATAATGAGAACTTGGGCTTCCCTGGTGGCGCAGTGGTTGAGAGTCCGCCTGCCGATGCAGGGGAAACGGGTTCGTGCCCCGGTCTGGGAAGATCCCACATGCCGCGGAGCGGCTGGGCCCATGAGCCATGGCCGCTGGGCCTGTGCGTCCGGAGCCTGTGCTCCGCAACGGGAGAGGCCACAACAGTGAGAGGCCCACATACCGCAAAAAATAATAATAATAATAATAATAATGAGAACTTGCAGACAATGTAAAAATTCAAAAGTGGCTGTGAGCACATTGTAGCATTATTCTCAGTAGCCAAGAAATGGTAACAATCTGAATGTCCATTGTCAGATGAATGGATAAAGAAAATATGGTATAAATACACAATAGAATATTATTCAGCCTTAATTTAAAAAGAAGAAGAAAATCCTGCCAGATGCTCCAACACTGATGAACCCAGAGGGTATTATGCCAAGTGAAATAAGCTGGTCACAATAAGACAACTAGTGTAGGATTCCACCTGTGCAAGGTATCTAAAGCAGTCAAACTTACAGAAACCATACATGGAATGGTGGCTGCCAAAGACTGGGGTAAGGGTGGGCAATTGTTGGTGAATGGGTACAGAGTTTCAGTTTTATAAGATGAAAAACTCGTAAAGGTTTGTTGTACAACAGTGTGAATTTGGGTAACATTGAACTGTACACTTAAAAATGGCTAAGATGGTAAAATTTGTGTTACTCGTTTTTACCACAGTTTTTAAAAAATGGCTCTGGAGTGAGCAGAGAATGGAGATAGATTGCTCAGTAGGTATGGAGTTTTTTGGGGGGTGATAAAAAATGGTTTAGAACTAGGTAGAGGTGGTGGTTGCATAACATGTTGAAGGTACTGCATACAAATTTACTAAAATAGTGAATGTGAATTTTTAATGGTAATGTTTATGTGAATTTCACATCAACAAAAAATAAAGAAAAAATGTGACTTTGAAATCTATGCAAAGCAGTAGCAAAGTTCACACATACCTAGGGTTTACTATGACCCAGTCAAAATTTAACTGCTTTATATGTACTAAAATCATTTAATTATCACAAGCCTATAGAGTAGGTGTTATTACCATCTGTATTTTACAGAAGACAAATGAAAATATTTTCCAAGAACACAAACTTGTAGGTCACTCTAGTGAGGACTGAAGTGAAGCTATCCTCAATACCACTTCTTGGGAAAGAAATAGTAATGAAGCTGGTCTCCAGAGGTGTTTCACTTACTAAAAGAATTCTTCTTCCAGGTTCAGTCCATGTGATTACTAATTACAAATCACATGTTTATTAAAGCAGCTGGAATGAGTCTCTGTTCCTTGTAACCAAATGACCCTACCTAGAACTCAAATGGAGAGGGGATTATAGAACAAGATGGGTCCTTGTGCTCAGAAGAAGAGCCTGAAATCAGGATCAGATTATCAGCAAAGTAAAGGTGATACTGAGTAAAAACAACAGAGGATGAAGAGAAGCAGGACCTGGAAAGACCCAGTTGGTCAGAATCAATTTATTTCTGCATGATGAGGAGAAAGTTGTAGTGGATTGAAATCAAGTTTAGTCAGATGGTTGAATCGGAATCTCAAAAATTTTAGATAGGACTCTCACCACCTATATAGTCCCTGGAAAGTAAATTAAATTTACTTTCAGCTGCACCTGCAAAAAGTGATCATGTTGTTCATAGAGGGATACTATAGCTTAGGCTATGCTATTTTCTGCAGTATTATTAGTTATGGACTCATGATCCATCACCCTTTTAAAAATGTGAAGTCTTGGAGTTAGAATAGTTTGAGTCCAATTTGCCACTTACTAGTCAAACCATTTGAATATGTCCCTGAGTATCAGTTCTTCACAGATAAGATGGAAACAAAAATATGCTCCTTGACAAACGTGGAGAAGGATAAAATAGAAAATATGTAAATTAACTAGCCAGTGCCTCATTGGTGATTCCAAGTGGTTCACTATTATGTTACTATAATACCTATGATTATCATTACATGTGTAAAATATCCAACCACATAGAAAAATTCTTAAAATAACAATCACTCAGTAAAAACAAGGTCCGATTTTTTCCACATATTAATTAGTTATATTGACTATATTTCCCACATTGTACATTTCATACACATGGCACAATTATTTTGTAACTGAAAGTTTGTACCTCTTAATCTCCTTTCCCGATTTCTCTCCTCCCTTCATCCCCACTCCCACTGTGGCAACCATCTGCTTAGTTTCTGTATCTATGACTCTGTTCCTATTTAATAATGTTTGTTTCATTTCTTTTGTTTTTTTAGATTCTACATATAAGTGAAATCATTCAGTATTTGTCTTTCTCTGTCTGACTTATTACACTTAGCATAATACACTCTAGGTCCATCTATGTTTTGGCAAATGGCAATATTTCATTTTTTATGATATATATATATATACCATATGTGTGTGTGTGTGTATATATATATATACACATATATATATACATATATATGTGTATATATATATACATATATATATGTATATATATATATATATATATATATGTATATATATATATATATATATATATACCATCTTCTTTATCCATTCATCTATTGATGGGCACTTAGGTTGCTTCCATATCTCCATATCTTAACTATTGTAAATAATGCTGTTGTGAACATTGGAGTGCATGTATCTTTTCTAACGAGTGTTTTCCTTTTCTTTGGAGAAAATCCAGGAGTGGAATTGCTGAATTGTATAGTAGTTCTATTTTTATTTTTTTGAGGAATTTCCATACTGTTTTTCCATAGTGGCTGTACCAATCTACACTTTCAGCAATAGTGAATGAAAGTTCCCTTTTCTCCACATTCTTGCCAACACTTGTTATTGTTTTGTCTTTTTGATAATAGCCTTTCTGACAAGAATAAAGTGATATCTCAATTATGGTTTTGATTTTCATCTCCCTAATTATTAGTAGTGCTGAGCATTTTTTCATGTGCCTGCTATCACTTGTATATCTTCTTTGGAAAACTGTCTATTTGAGTCATTTGCCCATTTTTAGTAGTCAGGTTGTTTTTTCAATGCTGAGTTGTATGAGTTCTTTGTATATTTTGGGTATTAACCCTTTATCAGATATACCATTTGCAAATATTTACCTTTACTTTTGAAAAATATTTTCACTATATAGATTTCTAGGTTGAGGGTGGTTCCTATCGGTATGTTGAAGATTTAATTCAACTTTCCTCTGGCTTCCATCACACCCATGAAAAACTGAGCTGTCAGTTTCATGGTTGCTGCTTTGAAGGACAAGTGACTATTTCTCTCTCTGCTTTTATTTTTTTTATCTTCGATTTTCAATGGTCTTAACAGTATGTACTTAGATGTAATTTTTACTGGATTCATATTTATTGAGTTTTTCAGTACTTCTTGGGTGTGTTTTAACTAATTTTTCCAATATTTTCTAGTATGAAGTATTCCACTATTTTCTAATATTAATGGTTCTTATATTAATTTTTCCCCACATTCCATGTCCTCTATTCCTGGACTTCATCAATATTAATGTTAGACCTTCTTTCTGAGTCTGACATTTACTCTGACACTCTTTTTTCCCCAATGTTTATAATTTTTCTCTATGCAAATGTTCCAATATCTTCCATTGTCATAATATTTAGTTTTGTAATCCTATCATCTGCTGTATCTAATCTAATGTTAGACTCTGTTAATGAGTCATTTTGCCTAAAGATAAATATATATATATATATACAATAAAAGAATCTACATCTGTCTGTATTACATAGATGTCCATTTATATTTCTGTTTTCCTCTTGGTTTTTGTCCTTATGATACTGTCTTTTGCCATGCTTTTTAACTTCTGATTGAATTTCAGATATCATGACTCTAAAATATTGTAGAGTTTCATATCATATTTTCAAATGTTATTTTGTATATCTGTGAAAAGCCTATCTTTCGTTTCACTGTACAGATAGAGCAGTGACTGATCATCTTAATCCAACCAGATTATGATAAATTAAAGGGGGTGAAGTTTTAGTAAGGTTTAGTCTACCTCTGATTTATACTGCTTTCTAGGTTTTTGTTTTGTTTTTATTTTTAACTAAGAATATTATATACTCTGTGGAGTGCTTTCCCTACTAGGTAAAAAACTCTAATCTCTATTCTCATGAGAATGCTGAAAACTCTCTTATGTTCTTCATTTTTTTCTGCTATTCTTACCCTTGGACTCCATGGAGCCCCAGCATTTGGCAAGTGTACTGAAGGAAAATTAGCAATGTACTTGAGTCTCTAAATTTACATCCAAAGTCTTTGATTTTCTCTGCCCTTTCTCAGTAACTTCTCTTGGATTTTGTAATGGACTTCCAGCTTCTTCAAATGCCTGGGCTTAGCAAATGCCCACAGGTTGTTAAGTGTTTCAGAAGCCATCTTTCATCTCCAAGTTTTTTCTCCCAGAATTTTCTCGAGTTCTTTTGACCCCAGCAACCCTCCATTTCCTTCAGGTTTTTTTTTTTTCTGTATTTTAGCCATATTTGATGTATTTTATTTTATTTATTTTATGTATTTTATTTACATTTATCTATACTAGATGGGAATGCTCATCTGCTGTTAAGTACCATATCTTAATCAGAGCTGAAAATTCACAAGGCAAAAATCATAAATACATTTGTAACTTAAAAATATATAAAGTTACTTATTTTCTTTAATCTTCTTCTGAAAATTCATGCTCTTTTCTAGCATTCTAGTCCTGTTTTGAACATTTATCTATTTAATTGACATAATATTCTTACTGTTTTACACTGTCATTGTTTGTCTAGATTCAACTACATTTACAATATATCTGATGCATTACTGTTACATCTTGGGCTTTCCTTCTGGGAGTATTTTTATGTTTCTTATATGTACATCCTTTGGGTAATAAACATAAATCATAACTAATTAAGTCTGCTGTGTAACCGCCTGAGTTTCTAGGTGCTACTCTATTTAACTTTGAAATCTAAATGAAAAGTAGACAATTGTAAAAGAATATTAATGCACTAAGCTCCCAAAGATAGTTTTAGAACCAGGAAAGGGTCACATTCAAAATTATATACATTATTATTTGTTTATATCTTTTGTCTGAGAGCTTTGGTGTTACTCTGTAACTATGAGACTCCATGAAATTAAGTCTGGTTTCTTCTCATCTTTTCGTGAAACTAAAGCTAATGATGCTGGTTTAAAGTGCTGCCTAATCTATGTTAATAGAATGCAGATTATTATGGAAGCTATAGTAATCACAGGGAAATTGATAATGACTTGAATCAGTGCCTAGCTTGTTAATTGTAAAGCTTTTACTATAAAAGGAAATTATTTAACAACTGCACTTAACTAGTTTTAATAGACATAGAGATTAATGGTTCTTATGATATCTAGCACAGGATATAAAATTATTGTGTTTATGGTAAAACTGTGATCTTCACATGTTGATAATCTATATCCAGGTAAAGATTTGGAAATCCTAATGTTTCATTTTTTCCATGATTATATATTTAAATGATTTTATTGACAATAATATAGTGATAGAAGTTTTGTGACTAATAGAGCCAAATATTCAAATAGAGTGACACTTGAACAACACAGGTTTGAACTTCTCAGGTCCACTTATACACAGATTTTTTTCAATAAATACATACTACAGTACTACATGATGCATGTTTGGTTGAATCCATGGATGTAGAACCTTGGAAACAGAGGGCCAACTGTAAAATTATATGTGGATTTTTTATTTCACAAGGGGTTGTCACCTCTAACCCTCACCATTGTTCAAGAGTCAACTGTATTATCACCTCCTACAGATAAGACTTACTGAAAGAAACTGTATCTCAATTCCACCAGCTTAAACATTTTAGAATCCACTTTAATACAGAATAAATTTGATACTTTACTATTACATATAAAGCTTAAAATTTGAAGGCCCTCAGAACAAGCAATTCACTCACAAAACTCCCTTTAGTGTAATTTCCTGATATTAGACCCTTTCAAGAAAGTATATTTTAATAAAGAAAAGTAGATGAAGAGGTAAGAAACACTTACTGATTGGCTTTTGCTTGTTGTACAGTATACTAGTTGCTTTAAAAATGCTAGCTGATTTAACAGCTCCAATTTTATAAAATAGACATTGCTATTTTTATGTTCAAGATGCAACAACTGCAACAAACAAAGTTTAGCACCTTGTCACAAATCTTGAGGCTACTGAGTATGAATCTTTAATTTGAAAAGAAGGTACGTCCAAACTTTCCCACCCAGTAGATATTAAATGTAAAAGTTACAGACCAATAGAAGGTGGAAAGTTTTAAAGGAGAAGAAGAGAATGAGTGCCTAAAAACAGCTTCATTATCTTCATGAACTTCTGGTGAGGCAGTGCTATAGATTCCCCCAAATCCGATGACCACTTGCTTAATTTTTCACATCTTCTCCTTCCATTTTATATATAGTCCATTTTATTGCTTAGAAGATTCCATTAGGAGTGACCTAAGAGAAGGAGGTGTAGAGAGAAAGAGAGGAAGAGAGAGAGAAAGAAACAGAAAGAGACAGAGAGAGAGAGAAAGGATGTGCTTTGAGTATATTTGGTGGTGTTCACACGATTACAATATTTACCATCATCCAAATTAACACCAAGAATTAACTGCAGTCCTTCTCAATGGCTTTGTATTCTGTCACTAGATGAGGTCCAATAGGTTGACACAGGAAGATAATAGAGAAAGCATTTCAGGTCACGGTAAAGATTATTGACTTTAATGGCAAGGAAGCTTCTGGAGAAATGGCCAATTTGTATTTCCCTTTGTGAAACATTTTCTGATCTGTACAAGAGAAAAAAATAAGGGAAAGAGACCTAACAAAGAAAAACTAAAAAGGAAAGAAAAAAAAAGAATAGGAAATTAAAATAAAAAGAAAAGAAAGGAAAGCAAAGGAAAAGAAAGAAAAAAAATAAAATTAAAGAGAAGAAAACTCCTCTATAGTCCCAAAGCACTTTTATACCACTAGTGTGATCCAGATAAACAGCAAACTTTTCCCCTTATGCTGCTTTATAAGGAGATTTCTAGCTGAAACTATTCAGTTATTTGTGATAACAGAAGGAGAGTTGCCAAGTCAGGGGAAATTAAATCAGGCTATAAAATAATACAAAAGAAAGAGGAGAAAATATTACCAAGTTGGGACTAGTGTTTTGAGAGAGGAAAAGACTTTTGTTTTAGATGGAATTACAAAAATTGTAGGAGGACACCTGTAATATTTAGGACTTTGGGTAGACTAGCAAAGGTAAGTGGAATTTTAGGTGGTTTGCTCTGTGACATGTGATATAATTTCTTTTGCCACTTATTTGAGAAATTTTAGTGAAGATATAAATTGCTTTTCAGTACTTTGCAGACTTCAAATTGGTGACTCTTTTGAATATACGTTGATGCTGAAATTGGCTTCAGGACAGCTCAATAACTAGAGCAGTGGAATGGATGTTATGTTAGAATTAGTTGTAGGTGTTCCCACTGATAGTGACCTCCTCGAGAATAAGTGTCATATGCCTTGGTGCTTATTTTCCCAGTCCTTTCTCTTCTATGCTATAGGTGACACCATTTCCTCTTGCAGGTGCAGGTATATCCATGTGTAGCCCCGACTATGATCTCAGTCAATAGAAATTTAAGAGCCTGCTTCGGGTTCCTTATTCCTGTATGAGAGAAATGCACACAAGCATGTCATTTGTTCTTTATCTAGAATTTGCAGGTGCTTATGTAATTCACTGTCTTCCTCCTTGTACTGCTAATGACCCTTATATCAAGGTATTCTTCTGAGGGAGTAGTGAATCTGTTTGGTCCTAGTTTGTGTGAAACCATAAACTAGAAAGCACATACAATATCTACCACAAGAGTACTTTTAGCAAGTAGCATATAAGATTTTAATTAAAACTCAGTGAATGTATAGATTAAATGAATTCTGGGGCATCTGTTCTATTCTTTAATTCCAAGCTCTCAATTCTTAAAGAAATATACACTTCATTAATAATAAAACCACGGTTATTTCAAGACTGCAGTTAACTTATTGCTTGGTAGAGCTTATTTTGTGGCAACTACACTAGTTGTTCATCTCTTTTATGGTTGTGTTCAGTGAATAGTTTTATAAAAGTATTCCACTTGATCTAAGAGTCTTGGAACTTTAATTTTACTTTGTAAGTGTGAGGTCCCTCTTTCAGTTCAAAAAGGTAAAGGAACACTATTTGGTGCCTATGGAAGGAAAAGAGTTTCACTCTATATACCTAGAGAATTATTCTTCCTAAGCCTAGACAGCCACCCCATGCCCATAGCTTGTCATCCTCACTTGTCAAAGTGGTGAGTACTTTCTCCTATGTATTGATACTTCCTAATCTTCATATAGGACATGTATATAATGGGATGATTCTAGTAGCAGCAGCTGACACATTCTGCATGCTTCCTGGTAGCCCACAGTAGTAAAGAAAGAATCTAGAATGATTCATTCTGCCTCATGTATGGATTTATTCAAAGTGAAACTGAAAACACTGTCTTCTCTGACTACACATAATACAAACATCTGTTTCACTACGGTAGCAGTTATACTACAGGATAAGGAAGAAAGTTCTTATCAGTGTTTGAAAATGTGCTTTTAAGCAGTTGACTTTTGTGCACCAACAGAAAGCCAAGAATAAGATAACCAAAATACCAAAATCTTTTATTCTCGTATATAATGTTATGCCATTCAAAACATACTCTCATCAGCTCACTCCTAAAAACTCAGAACTCCCCCAAGATATAGGAAAAACACTTATAAAAGTGAGTGGCTTTTCCAAGATGAAAACTTTCTAGAGATCAGCTGTACAACATTGTGTATAGAGTTAACAACACTGCACTATACACTTAAAAGTTTGTTAAAAAGATAGATCATATGTTACACATGTTTAACCACAATAAAATCAGTGAGTGACTTGTCCACAATATCATATATTAGTGATAAAATTAGAATCTAGTACTCTGCTTCTTGGAAATACTTACCCTCTTCTCTCTCTCTCACACTTTCTCTCCCTCTCTCTTTTCTCCCCCCTACTCTCCTTAAAATATATATATTTTAAATTTAAATGTATAGCTGCAAAAGTAAGAAAGTGTCATGTGGGAAATTACCTTCACACAAAGGTAGCTTCCAAGCACCCTACCAGACAAGTTTCACAGAGATCAGGGAAAGGAAAAAATCACGGAAAATTGAATTCCTTTAGTCAATTTAAAGCACACAGCACAAAGCAAAGTGAAAGAGATGGGTGAGTTAATGGGCTTAGGATATCATGCAATTAAATTGAAAGGACACTTCCTGATTCCGGGGAATTTTAATATTCATATGACTCTCTACTATATCAGCCTTCCCCCTGATGGTTTGGACGCAAGGATAAAAAGTGAGGTTTGAGTGTTTCTTGGGTGGAGGATTCGTGGGGCCATGATGGGAGTCATCAAACTTTGGCTGAATTAAGACTAAAGGCATATTAAATGTCTCATATATATTTCGTATGTCATGGAATACCTAATGTCCCAGGTACCTCGTGAATATTAGGTAGGTATCTCTGCACTCTTCCATCCCTTTCTATATTCACACATATATGACCTACTTTGTCTTTCTAAAATGCATCACAGTTTACTAATTTACCTCTGCTTACCACGTAAATTATTCCATTCACTTTCCTTTCTTCCATAACAAAGTTGAATATTTTCAAACATAGAAAATGCACTTTACAATAAGAAAAATCCCCTGGGGACTAAATGCAGGAGATGCTGAGAAACCAAAGAAAGAATGGATAAGCAAATGTGCTATCATACAGTGCTGGAGATGGTGTAAGTTTGAAAAGTTTCCAAGAAAGTAATTTGGCAATATGTATCAAAAGTCTTAAAACAATGCATAGCATTTGACATTTTCCTATTCTAGAATGTTATCTTATTTATATAATGATTCTATGGAAAAATACAGGCATGATAATACATATCACAGCATAATTTATTATAACAAAATTGAAAAAACATAAAGTGTATCTATAGAGCATTGATTAAATAAGTGTTACACATAAAATATGGTAATGAAATTTAAGATGATTATGTGAAAAAAAAATATTGTCACATAGATGGTTAAAATCAGATAAAATATAACTTTATAATTTACTTTGTGGAATTTTTTAATGTATAAAACTGAAATGATAAACAATATTATGCTAAAGACACAGCATCTATAAAATCAGCAATATGTATTAATTAGATAATTAGTGAAAACTTTAAAATTTCTTATTTTTCCCATTAAATGAAAACAGTTTTTAAAATGACTCCTGAAATAGTATTTCATGACATAAAGATACAAATATTATTTCACAAGACTGAGGTGTATGTGTCTCTGTATGTCTTGAAGGAATTGTATTAAAGGGGGCATAATTTCCCTATGTATTATTTCTACCTTCCCCTCCAAGTTCACGAGAAATTTAAAACTTCCAAGTTGTACATTTAATCCTTAAAATACCCAATGAAATAATAAAACAGTACACTGGTGAGGGGTAAGAACTCTTACCAAAAGTCAACTTGGACTAGGCTTTGAAGTAAATGTGATTGATTAAAAGAAAAAAATTAGAAACAATGATTAAAGTGCAGCTAATAATTCTGACCCAAGTCAATATTGGGTTTGGAAAACAATGAGAGTTATTTTCTTTAATTTTTAAAAATAGAAAGAAGGAAGGAAAGGAGGGAAGGGGGAAGGGAGGAACTTTCTTTAGGGTCTTAACTATATCTTAAGTATTGTATATAACCACTCCAAAACATATCATTTAAAATTCAAAAACAATTTGCATACATTTACTTTTTGTAATCAAAGGGAATATAACTATGCATAATGGTACAAGGAAATCAGAATTGATTTCTCCTTTTCACATAAAAATGTAACTGAAATAATTTAAACTTTTTAAAAAAATTATAGAAATTCAAACCAACCTACTAATTTTGGTATGGTTTTGACTATTCTAAATTTGAAAATGTATATAAAATCATAGGGTGGGCTTCCCTGGTGGCGCAGTGGTTGAGAGTCCGCCTGCCGATGCAGGGGACACGGGTTCGTGCCCCTATCCCGGAAGATCCCACATGCCGCGGAGCGGCTGGGCCCGCGAGCCATGGCCGCGGAGCCTGTGTGTCCGGAGCCTGTGCTCCGCAACGGGAGAGGCCACAGCAGTGAGAGGCCCGCGTACAGCAAAAAAAAAAAAAAATCATAGGGTGTATAACTTTTGTGGAACTGACCAAAATGAAAAAAAAAGGAATATACATATATTTTCTTGTCCTACCCCTCTCTAAATTTAGTAATAAAGTAACAATTATGTCAGAAAAAAGTGAATAATAGAGTTATTTAAAATGTTATTTTGTGATTTTAATTTGATTTTATTTTTTAATAAAACACTAAATCTATGCATTGTCACACACAAAGATGAAGAAAATCAGATTTTTAGTACGTAGGCTCTTGATACATAATGACAAATAGATTATGTGAAGTTGAATCAATGTGTATGCTACCAGCAGGGTATGGAAACGCCAACCTCACTGTACTGGTTTTGGCTTTGAACATTATCTTCATCTTAACATTTGTCAATATGATAGGCCAAACAACATTTTCAGTTTTGTATTTTAATTTATCTGGTTAAGAGGAACTTGAATGATTTTTTATCTATTCATTGGCTATTTGTATTTTCTTCTTTGTGACCCTTACTCATTTTATATGGCATTGCTGCTGTTTTTATTTTCTTTTGATTTATGAGACAATATTAAGTATTGAAGACATGACATTTATCACCTAAAAATTAAAGAAATATGCTCTGGAAATTCACTGGTTTTATTTATTTATTACCACAAATAAAATATTTAAATTTTTATGACATTCCTACTCATCATTAACTGAATTTTTTTTGCAGCTCTTGACTTTTATATTTTGGTTTTAATACATATAATGTGTGAGAAAGAACACTTTCTGATCAGATCCTGTACAAAGGCAGATCTATTATAGTGTCTTTTGTTATATTTTTCATTATTTCTAAGGATATAATAAACCTTAAATTGGAAGAATATTTTACAGTTACATTGTGAGATGTTTCAATAACTAAAGTATATTTACATGGCAACTTCAATGCTTCTGTAAATAATGGTCAATTTATCTATCCCTTTACTAAGGGATACTCAATTATCCAAAATGATCCAGTGCATTTTGAAAATCCCCCCCAAAACATTAATAAGTGCAGAGAATAGAGTGGGGCATTTTAATATCAAGCCCTTCTACAAGACGGGCATTTTCTATCACAGGGACTTGGTTATCAGTGCCAACTTAAATTTTCTGCATCTACTTTATACAAAATACAGTTCCCTACATGAAGAATTCTGAAATTTCATTCCCTTCAATAAATGATTTTTGCATATTTATTTTATTCTTAGACCATGCATGTAAATGTCCTACACCATTATGGCTTCATAGTATTATTAATGGACAAAAATGCATCTATCAAAGATTAATTTTTTCCACACATATATTTATAAAAATCTGAATATATCCACTTAGAAACAGCATAATGAACTAGAAATATTTCATGTGTTAAGAGACAGTTATAAAATAGCCCAAGTGGTATGAAGGAAAGAATTAACCACTAATACTACAGGGAATGAAAAAAGAAAAAGGAACCTATTTGGCTAGAGTATGTTGGAAATGTTTATGGAAGAATAGGAAATTGAGTGGCATTATTAGGCACTGAGATTACTCTTCTAATAAGAGACAGAATTGATCCTGAGAATATTCTCCTCATTAATTTTAAGAAAATAATATCAGCAAGTTCATATCAGGTTACCAAACTGAAATAAGGCTTAAGCCACAATTTGAAATTACTATCATAAAAATGCCACTCTCTGAAAAAAAAAATGTTCACACAAATAAATAACCACAGATTAGATTAGTAATATACAGACGTCTTCCCAGAGATGTATACTTAAGAGATCATTTCTGGGCAGCATGAGATAAAGGGGGCTGCCTAATCTTCATTATGATTCCTCAGTGTTTCTCTAAAAATGAAGATATTATAGAGTCTTTCAAGAAGCAATATAAGTTATGGTAAGTTTTCATAGCAAATGAAAAATACTGAAGAAAAAAAGAGATGACATTTCCACGGAAATGACCATTCAAATCCATTTAGAAATTTTATCCTTATATGGAATACAAATTTGGATGCAGAAGATACTTGGGAAAGCCAGACTAGACAAGTGATCTTTAAGTGATTTTTCCTACCTGTTTGTACTCGTTGTGAGGACTGGAACCATGATTAAAATTGTAGGCTTCATGAAAGTAAATATGTTTATGCCATATAAGTATTACAATAATATTATAGACCCTCCAGGTTCCAGGTTAACACTCTTAGCTGGTTTTCTTCCTGCCTTTTAAAATTCTCATCTCTCAGCCTCCTTAGAGAAGGGTGGTCATATGTCCTGGCTGGTCTGGGTCAGAACCCATTTATGCCCATCACCTCTTATTACTGTAATTATTACTAGGGTCTCTTTCACTCTTGAGTGACCTCTTTTGAAAAATCAATTATATGTTAATAGTCTTAGTTATTTCCTCCTCTGCCTGTTATTCCTCTCAAGGTTTCTATACTAGGCCTGCTTTTCTTATCCCTAAATTCAAGTCTCCAGACATTAATGTCCATTTATAAGACTTTGAATTTCTCCCATGTACATCTGACTCTTCAAACTGTAACACACACACTTATATAATGAACTCAGAAATGTTATACTCATCTCCTACTGGACATGCTACATGGATGTTCCAGAGGCACCATAAACCCAATATCTAAAAATGAATGTATTCTCTTTCCTCTCTAACCCACTCCCATTATATTCATTTGTGCCGGTGAAAAGCATCATAACCCACCTCAAATCCCAGGCATCATCTCCATCCTTTCTATCTCTTTTGTCCTATAAGCAACCATCAATTCTATCAACTCTACCTTCTATGTATCTCCCTATTCTGCTGCTTCATTTGTTAGACAGAATAACATAGCTGTTAAGAATATGGTAGCTGAGTCAGAGAGATGTGGATCTGAATCCTTGTCTTACCATTTACTAATTATATAAAATACTTAATTACCCTGAGTTCAGGTTTTCTGTTTTGTCTGTATAAGGATAATAATAGTTCCCATGTACCTCATCGGGCACTTTTAAAATATAGGTAAGAAATTCTTGTAAAGCGGTTTTCCTGGTGCATAATTGTTCAGCAAAAATTGGCTTTGACTTTTACTATTGTTAATTGTTATTAGTGCAAGTGACTACCACCTCATGGTTAGATCATGGCAACCACCTCCTAACTCTGATTTCCCTGATTCCATTCTTTCCTCACATTGCCTTGCTTTATGTTGCAGGTAGAATCATATTTTTAAAGCACAAATGTGTGCATATTACTCCCTTGCCCCATGGGTACCCGTTAGTTTCAGCGTAAATCCCAAACCCCTAATCACCATGCCTAACCCATTCCTGATCTGTCTCCTGCTTATCATGCCAGATTTTTTCTTGCATTCTTCTTTGACAAAAAGGTTTACAAGCTTGAGTGTGCCAAGAATTACTAAAAACTATATTCAGACTGATTCTTATCATATACCCACGGATTTTCATTTAGTAAACCCAGGGTGGGGCTCAGAACTTTGCATTTTAAATTAACTTTACCTCCTGCACCTCCTCAGGCCGTCCCCACCCCACCCAACGCCAAGAGGTTCTGACGAGGGAACACAACTTCAGAAACTTTGGCTTGTATTGTATTATACTCCAAAGGCCTTTTTCAGCATTTTTTGCCTAACTGTCTCTTTTTTTTTTTTTTACTCAACTTAGAAGTCACTTTTTCAAGGAAGCAGTAAAATGTTGAGCTTCTTTTATTTTAATTCTTTGCAGAAAAGCAGACTTCTGATATTAATTTGGTCTCTTATACAAGTTCTCCTATTGAGAAGATAATTCATTGTGTAGTTGAAAGTTACTACATTTCCTCATTTTACATTAATACTTTGTCATCCTAGTGCACGTGTCTCTCATGACTTTGGTCAGCATGAATAAAATGTTCCTGAAATCTGAACTCTACCAGGCAAAGCAGTAAAACTGAGATCATTAATATTTAGAAATGAAGAGTAGATCCTGAAATAGAATACATCTTTTGAGGTATCGCCTAAAAACAAAACAAAAGGACACGCATCTGTCTTAGGTTTGGCTTATTTTCAACAACATCTGGGATGAAACATAACTGTTGTCTCTCTGCACCCAGTGGCTTTGTACCTTTTGTCCTAACGGTGGCATTTGTATTTACTGAAATACTCAGCCATTTCATTTAAGACATAAAATTTGAGAGAACTAATATTATTTATTGTTATTTTTCCCCTTTTACAACGAGAGTCATCCCTTGCATGCTCTTGATTTTATTTAACTTTTCCCTCAGGTCATAAGTAATTTGATAGCTAGGTGTGTGTGTGTGTGTGTGTGTGTGTGTGTATGTGTTAGAGAGAGAGAGAGAATTTGTATCTTTGTGATTTATTTTTAAAAACTCTTCCCAGTAAAATCAGTAAGATTTTGCCTTTTTTTCTCCCAGCATTTGACAGATATAGACATAGAGATAAGAATCATGATAGGCTGTTGAATAGTTTATCTGTTTGTAGTTTAACTTCAAATATATGACTCTAAATTTCAGAATAGATATATCACTTGGTGTAGTTCAGATAATTGATTCATAAGTCAGCTGCATCAGGCAGGTTTTGATGGTATCTTTATAAATAGGCCAGAGCTTTCAAATGCCTGATCGTATCTCTCATGCTGACATGAAAGGCACTTAGAGGTTGGAATATGCTAGCAGTACAACTTGTATTCTAGATACAGTTCATGAGGCCTATTAGCTTCCTATGGTACAAGTAACAAAATATCACTGAATGTAATAAATTGAATGATAATCCCAGAAATGCTTTTCTAATTGTGTTTTAAAGGAGCCATGTGAGTTATGACTTTTACATTAGATGTTTAGAAATAAAACACAAGTCATTTTAATACGTTTAAAACATAAACCAGCATGATAATAAAATAAGAGGATTAAAAATTCCAGAGACATATCCACCAGCGCATACTGCTAAGATGGTTTCTCATCCATATGTGAGTCACATGGAGCCTGCTTTTACAAAGTGCATTCACTCAATCTGTCTTCATAATTCCAGATGTATGCACACACATCTTTTATCCTAAAATTAGGTAATGGATTAGGAATTTGCATAGTGAGATATTTGTCAGATAACAGTAAACATACAAGATTCTGAGCTAGAAACAATATATTAGACAAATTTATCTGTTTAATTCTAACCAGAGCCCTTGTACACTTTGTGAATTTCTTTGGGGCCAAGCATTCTATACCATACATTATACATCGTCTCCTCCCTGACTGCTGTCCTAACCTGACTTTCTGGTCAGTTCTCATGTACATAGAGGATTTTTTTTTTCTGGATAGGCTTGAAATACTTCATTCTAAGTACTGTTTCCCCACTCCATTCTGTACCACAAAAATAAGCACAAAACCCTATAATCCTAGAAGATAGCTATATCTGTTTGAAGAAAATCAGAATAGGTCACCCCAAAATACGCCACTTTGGCATATGGAGTATTTTGACTTCAAGGCACTTAAACAGCAGGTGAAAGAAAGACTCTTACCCTCTTTTTTCTTCCAAAAAGTTCCTCAGCAAATATCAAAAAGTGCACAACAAGAAACACACTGGGGAGAAAACCTTCTAGCATCCCAAATTTGGAATGTGTTATCTGTCAAAGGAGAACATCTTGAAGCATGACACCCGGAGTTGTCTGAACCAATCCTAACAAGTCTTCACGTGCGGGAAGTGCCTGGAGACCTTCTGCTGGAGGATGGAGTTGCCGGTACAATTGGCATCCCACACGGGGGAGATGCCCTCCAAGTGTTGGGCCTACTCGCAGCAGCTCATGAAGAAGAAGTTCATGCAGAGCTAAGGGACCAAGCTGCATGGAGCTCCCAAGCTCCATACCTGTCCCACCCGGGCCAAGTTCTTTTTGTCCCAAAGGGAACTGCAGCTGCACCAGGCTTTTAAACACTTCAGGGAGCTGTTTGCATGCAAGGAGTTCTGTGTGTGCAGCCAGAATGGCCTGCAGATGCACACCAAGGCCAAACACAGGAATTAGAGGGCATGTGTCTGCAAGTTCTGCAGCCACACCTTTACTCAGAAGGCAGGTCTCAACCTGCACCTGAGCAGGCACGTGGGCCAGAAGCCCTTCCAGTGTCACCTCTGTGGCTACACCTTCTGCATCCAAGCTGGCCTGGAGAAGCACAACCGCACCACACCAGTGAGAGGCCTGAAGCTGTGAGTTCAGCACCCAGAAAGGCCCCTGCTGAGAAACACAGGACTCTTACCAAACGCGAGGCCCTGTGCCTGATGCACAGTGAGGCCAAACACCACCAAAACTTCGGAGTTTGGAACATAGAAAGGTTCACTGCAGGGTAATGCAAGAGGAGGGTGGCTCATGCCTTAAAAACCCCGAACTCCCCGAAAGCTTTCAGCAAAGCGCTTTTATAGGAAAGGTGAGGGAGGGGCGTGGCTAGTTGGTGCACACTTCTTGGTGTCAGAGCCTTTGTCCTTAAGGTCAGGTCACCGTCAGGTCATGATGTTCCTGTAAACCTCCACCAAAACAAATTTACTCTCCATTCTGTAAAGAAAGGGCAAGGTCCCAAGGCTCAGCTTTCGCCCTCTGAGGTCCAGGCCCCGGTTAAGTGGGAGGGGAGTGGCCTGTGCAGGCTGGCCGCCCGGCCCGAGAGCACTCATCCAGCACCCGGCCTGGCTCCTCCCACCAGTGCCCAGGCTGAAGAGGCAGATTTCAGCTGACGGCGCCTCAGAGCTAGGTGCCCAGACCCTGCCCAGCCGTCATCACCGAGGGAGCCAGGTGCCAAGCCCCAGCCGGCCCTCAGGCTTTTCATTTAAACTGGAGAGAATCATTTGTATAGGATCAGTAGGAATACAGGTTGTAGCAAATACCCGTCAGGTGAATTCCCAGCTCACAGCAATTGCCCTTCTTTGAGAATAGCCCCAACACAGAGGTGGACCTGAAATAATGATACGCAATGTCCTTGCAACTTAACCCTGACCTCTGGCCAGCTCCTAGGGGTAGACAACTGATCTAAGCTGGACCAAGTTTTGCAACTTGAACAGAGAGACTGAAGCTGGCTGAAGCTGTTACCTTAATGGCAGCATCCATATACTCCAGTTGCTGAGGCGTCCGTGGACTGCGACTCATGGAGATGGCTCTGCCATTAGGTCGCAGAGATAGGGATGGGGGAGAGGTTTGCTGCTACTTCAAGGCCAGCGGGAGGCCCTGGTGAGGGCTCTGGAGCTCCGCAGGACACAGCCCTTAACCTGTCCCCGGCCCCCAAGCTCACCTGCCGGCCCGAAGGCAAGAGGGCCTGGAAGGCCCTGGGGAGAAAGCCAGAATCCACCTCCAGCCACATTCAATGCACCAAGACCACTGTTGCCTGAGCAAGACATCTGACCCCCGTGCTGATTGTTGGGCAATGATGGTTACTCGCTAATGGCTGCATGCCCACTCTGCCCTGTTACATGACTGGCCGCCACCAGCAGGGTGCCACCAGGAGGGTCCCACTTCTGCCAGATCTGTGGGAAGACCTTTAAAGTGGTGGCCCAGTTGCGTGGGCACGTCAGACAGCACAAGGGAGTGAGGAAGTTCAATGGCACCGAGCGTGGCTCCAAGTTCATCCAGTAGGCCCACCTATGACCTGTGCAGAACTGCAATCCACCAGAGCACAAGCTGGACCCTGGTCATTGAAAACCAAACAATGGTGGTGGGCTCAGCTGAGATGGTGAAGTGCCTGGCCCAGGGCGGCCTGGTCAGCGTCTGTGTGCAGAGGAGAGCCGGGGGTCCTGCATCCCTCATTCATCCTCACGGCTGCCATCTCTGAGAAAGGTGACACGTAGCTCCCCTGCCCACCACAGCCCACTTGGCCCTGGCCCCCAATAAGCCACAGGGCTTTGGACTTTAAAGAAAACAACTGCTTTTTTTTTTTTTTTGAATGCTTTACTCCCGACCACCTTCATGTTTTGCTCAAAAGATCTTCTCATGAAGTCCATACCTAACTCCCATTTAAAATAGCCACCCTGCTTTCACCCACTCCTGAGACATGTGTGTCCTTCTTGGATGCTTAGTTTTCCTCTGCAGTCCTTGTGCACTCAACATTATCTAACATCCTGTATCATTTACATACTTTCTATATCATTGTCTCTCCCCATTAAACTATAGGCTTTATGAAGGTATGGCATTTAATATATTTTGTTTGCTGCTGTATCTCCAAAGCTTAGAACAAAGCCTGACCCATAAGAGATTATCGATAAACAATAATTGTTTTATTTGTTTTTTAAAAGAATATATGTGTTTTATGTTTGTAAGTGCAAAGATAAGAATGAAAGAAATACACCAAACTAATAATATTGACTACTCTGGGAGTGATCATTTGAGAATTGTATAAGAGAACTATCAGCATTTTTTTCTTTATACTTTTATATTATTTTAAGCACTTTCTTCTTATTAATAGCATGTATTTCTATCACCAAAGAATATTATAATAAAACTAACCATTAAAAAATAGCACAGTGCCTGCTATATAATATGCACTCAAACATTTTTTTCAATAAGCATGTTATGGGCTCCAATTATATGCCAGACACTGTGGTAAGACCCGGGGTAGATGGTAGTGAACATGAATCGCAAGAACTCCACTTTCTTGGAGCTTGAAGTCATGTAATGTGGGTCTGTTCATTGCCTAAAGATTTCATGTACTTTCTATTGTTTATAAAGGTATATTTATATTTGTGAAAATACGGCAAACTGATTTCCAGATTGCTTGGAAAGGGGCACAAGGGCAGTTTCCAGAATGATGGAAATGTTCTGCATCATGACTTGACAGCAGTTACACAGGTGAATACATTGGTTAAAATTCACTGAACTGTGCACATAAAATATGTGCGTTTTATTGTATGTAAATTGTCTTAATCAAAAATGCAAAAGTGTATATATTTTGTTTTCTAAATTATAACACCTGGTCTTGTAGGAAATTAGTGAGAGGTAATCCATCTTTAAAATAAAAAATTAATAAATGTGATTAATAAGATTTGTGATTAGACTTAGATTGACAAATAAAAATCTATAGATATTAGTAATAAACTGAGGAGAGTTTTAGGATCCATATAAAAATTTTACTGTGCAAATCAGCCCAATAGACTCTTTCAGTATTTGTAAATATGAAGTAACCTTTAGTTGTCCTTTGATTACAAAATTAATCAATGTTTATTTACAGAAAATTTGGAATCACAGATAGAAAATCATCCAAGGGCTAATAATCATTTGGCATATTCTATGGCAATCATTTTTCAAAGATACTTTTGTACATGAATGAAATTATACTTACCTATACTTTTGTATCTGGCTTTCATATTTACTATCAAAACATAGGCATCAACCCCCAAATTAAAAACCATTTGTAGATATGATTTTAAATGTGTGTCTGTTTTTCAGTGGTATTGAGGGAGTGTGGTTGGTAGAGAAAACAGTATAGAGACCCAGCTACATTCCTTTCTGAATCCCAGCTTAGCCAATAGCTAGCCTTTGACTAGATTAATCTTTTTGTCTGTGTTGAGGTGTGTAAATGATATAACTTAGTTAGGCAAAATGAGATAACAATATCTTCTTTGCAGGGCACCTTTATATATTTATATAAAATATATTTAGACCATCTAGCACTGTGCTATGTACCTAGCATGCACTCAATAAGTGATTATACAGTTCACATACCACAATTATTTTAACCACACTTTTAGACAATGTTATTGTTTAAAGTTTTCTCTGTTTTAACAAAGTGTACCTGAACTAGTCTGTTTTTCGGATTAACCATAGCCTAGATGTCAAGATTTGTCAGTTTAGGGTCACGGATGATAAATAACATCACATATATCATTCTAGGCATATAATCAGTCTTATCACAACTTTTTATACTATAGCCTTCTAGTTCTTAAACTCTTAATTTTAATTATTCTCTGTTTATTGGAATTGAAACATTGATAATCTTTCAGTAATACTATTGAGTATATTTTTCAGAGCACTTGCATATTAGAAATTCTTTGTCTTCATATTGCAACCAGAATGTTTGCCCTTATAACTAGAATTTTGCCAAAGTTCCCCTCAAAACTCTTTAGACTTTTCACTTTTCTTAACTAATTTATGTAGTTGCAAAGAAATTTAAGCCATATTAAATTTTTCCATTTACCTGCTTTTTCTTTCTGGGAGACCCATGTAATTTCTTTTTTTTTCTGATACACGCTGAATCCTATTTGAGACTTACAATTTTACCTATCTCCTTGCATTACAAAGGCAGGGGCTGTTGTTTCTACTATAGATTTCTGAGTTTATTATAATTATTTTAGGTTAGATTCTTATCTTCATGCTTATAATATTTATTTATATTGTATTATGATATGTTTTAATATATTCATTCCTTTGTCCCTCTTTGGATTCTTAAAAATCTCCTCTTGTTTTACATCAGTGTCACTTAACTAATTTTCTGTAATGCCAATGCAACTCTTCGTTGCCTAAAATGCATATTTTAAAGTCTGTTCTAGACTTTCTATTTATTCTTCATTTTAAAAATTATTTTAGGATATATACTTTCCCATTTCAGATTAATATTTCTATGTTCTTGTCTTGAGTAATATTTTCAAAAATCCATTATTGTTAATGTGTACGTATGGTAGGGGGGGCATTTAACTGTTCTGTTTTATGTTTCTTGATCCTTATAAAAGGAAGGAGCTTTTGTGGTCTGGTTTGCCAACATATGGTGCTTCCATTTTTATCCTTATCTTCATCACCCTCTCAATCATTATTTTGGAAAGAGTGGAAAGAGATAGTGTAGCTTTCTCAAATCTCATACTTGAAGTCTAGTTGTTGTGCCATCTCAGCATAATTTCTATGCATAATCAGAATTGACTGAGTTTGGCTGTGCTTTGTGGAGGTGGAGAGGGTTCCCAAACTTGCCATCTTCTCATTACAAGGAAGAACAAATATGTAATGAATAACATGACACAAATTGTTTTGTTTTTGTCTATTTTTAACAAATGCTATCCATGAATAATTCTAAATCACAGCTCTTTGAGACCCTGCCCCAACATTTCCAACAACCAAATCTCTACCTCATCTGTGTTTGCCTTTATCGATGAGTACAATACAGATTAAGAAAGTTTGCCACTATTGCTCTTCTTATTTCTCAAGCTGTGCATGTTTAAAGAAAGATAGATGTTGGTAGTGGGTCCTGAGTAATAAGAGATAAGGTATATGGTTCAGAAAATCACTCTCATGGAGGGAAGGGACAGCTGGTCTCTTTTCTGGTTGTGCAGAGCTTATGTGAAGCAAGGATTTAAGAAAAGGGTAATATAGGCAAACTGCATTTTTAGTCCAGAAGGTAGCACAAAGATAGCTATGATTTTATCTCTGATTTCTATTCTCGATTCAGTTAGTGAAACACTGAATTTGTGTTATATGACTTCTGTTATATGAAACTTCAATGTTATTATAAAATGTCATTATTCAACTTAAAAAATTGAATTTTAACAGAAAATTGTGAAATGGCAGATTCAGTCCTCTTAACTAGTCAATGTCTCAATTAAACCCCATGATTAAATAATATATGCCAATATGTGTCCAATATTAAAGTTCTGTTATAGATGATCCCTTACTGGTGGTTATGTAAAGGTGAAATAAAATCATTAAAGCTCTGTTGTTTTATATTTTTCTTATAGATGAATTCAGTTTGTTTAAATGTATTTAATAAAAGAACATCATTAGAGAGATATAGAGACATAGATATATAGTATAGATATACAGTATATCTATATACACTATACCATATGTGTGTATTAGTTTTAAGTCTACCAACAAATATGTTTATCTTCAAAAAGATGCTATTAAGAAAACAATAAATATTAATTTAGAATGACCAAATTCCATAATTTTTAAACTATGTTTGAGCAGGTTTTGCTCAAAACCTCTCCTGTTGTGGAGAACAATATGAGTAAAATATAGACTTCTTTTATATAAGGCTTCAAAATCTTCTGATAAATGTCAACCAACTGGTTATTATTTTACAATTATTGTTTGAATGAATTAAACTTTCTGTCCCCAACTCAACACCAAAATTTTAACCCCAAATATGTTTGTGTGTAGAAATAACCCCAAATTTTGCAAACCTAAATAGTTTCTTACCTTGAAAGTAAATTTATATCTGGAAAAAATATCAGTTTAATTTAATATGTGTTTTGAAATGTTTTCACGTATCTAGTTGTTTAATATTCACTTTTAAAACAGAGTTGACTAAACAACTAAAACTGAGTTGTTAAATACTCAGTCTTATAAAATGGTCTAAAAACTACAGAGGTAATGCATGTTCATACTTCCACAAAATGGGGCAAATAATTCCATATCTTACTCTTCTTCAATGTTCTGTTTTTTCCTAATTCTTTATGTCTTAGTTGTTCCAGGATTACTAAAATGTTGGTCAAATTTCACATTGCAACTGATACTTTTCATCGCTAATTCCCTCCTTACAGGAACTAATAGTTCCATTATTAAAAATAAACTTATTATATCTCTATCCAAAATAAACAAAAATAATGTTTGGTGGTTTATACATTTGAATATTATGATGAACTTCTTCTTTGCTTTGAAATAATATGTTGTCACTAAGAAGTATATTCCCAGTTTATAGTGTCTTTTTTTTCCCCTTGGGAATTTAAAATACTTTAAATAATTTGGGCTTTGCCTGATTCCCCCAGAAGTGTAGAGTATGACTGATAACTGCCTTTAGGAGCCCTAATAGCTAAATTACAATTATTATGCAAAGTCCTACAACAGACAGTTATATGGATTGTTAAATGACTTTGCCTTTTTTGCAAACTATAATCATTTTCCTTTATTAGCTGAAGGATTTCATAATTTAAGGAAAATGAAAAACCTATAAGTCACACTTTCAAAGAAGGAACATGGATATTGCAAACATTAAATTCCCCCATAAAAATGTTACGGCATCATTAAACTAGGTTCAGATTAATACAATTCAGTCAACTCTAGATAGATATCTCCCATAATAAGCTGAAACAATACCTAGTGATCTAAGATGTAAAATATTTTACTACAGCCAATTTATAAGCCTATAAAACATATAGGTATCATTCAACTTCTTTATTAATAGTGCATGCCTTGTATTAAATCAAAACCATTTTAAAGGCCCCTCCCCTTTGACATTCCCTTCCTCAGCTCTTGCCCCTCATCATGTGTTATCTCACTGAAGCTCATCCAAAGTGAATGACAACATCTTTTTTTACTAGAAGCAGCATAGGCAATTCCCAGTCTAGTGTTACAGCTTAACTATCTTTCAGATTTAGACACACTTGCTACCTTCAACCTACAACATTCTATGGCCTTATGTTGATGTATTTGTTTCTCTACTGTAAGTAGATGTGGTTTCTCTCATTTTGGAAAACTGAAATTTATTATTTTTAGGTTTTTGCAAGTTGCTTTACACGTGAATCATGTTCCCAAGAAAACTGATACTGGGAGAACTTTATGTTGTAGCCAATTCTTTTGAATCAGGAAGATCCTTTTTTTCACCCTGTTTTTGCCCAATAAGAAAGCCAAACATTTCAAACTGGCTGAGTTACTGGGGGTTTTAATGAGTTATTGGTCTGGTTATCTATTGCCACATAACAACCTTCCCCTAACAAAACAAGGATATATACTGGGCTCACAATTCTGCAAGTGGGGATAACTCATCCCTGCTCTACCTGGCATCAGCTAGAGTAGTCCTAGGTTAGAGGCTGAAATCACCTGAAGATTAACTTGTCTGTTTGTTGGTTGTTTGGTCACTAACCCCATGTGGTATCTCTGGCCTAGTGCCTTCAGGGCAGCCAGGTTGATCCATGCTGATTCTGAACAATGCAGAGTCCCAGGAAGAGATGGGAGCTCGAGCTCTTTCCAACCTGGTCTCATAAGTCCTTCCCATTACTTCCACCTCATTCCATGTGTTAAAAGGGAGTCAACATGGATGATCCATAATCAAGGTGAGGGGAATCCAACTCAACATTTTAATGGGAGAAGTATCAAAAAATGTGTGGACATGTTTTATAACTGTCACATTATAAAAGGGGAAATTAACCCAGGACTTTTAAATATCACTATGAAAAATAATCAGTGGTTCATTTCTAAAGTTGCCTCACAGAAACTATTTTTAAGATATAAATTCCTTTTTTAATGTAAAACAATTTTTTCAGCTTTAATGAGGTATAATTGACAAATAAAATTTCAACTTATTTAAAGTGTACAACATAATGGTTTCTTATATGTATAGAGTGTGAAATGATTACCACAATTAAGTTAACTAACACAACTATCACCTCACATAGTTATCTTTTTCTTTTCTTTTTGTTGAGAATGCTTGTTCTTATTCCTTTTTTCCATAGACTCCTTACAACAAGATGTGTCACTCAGATCACCTTGTTAAAAAAACAGGGTATAATAGAGAAAAAATTTTTAATGTATACAAATATGAGTAGTATACTTACCAGAGAAATTTTGAACTGTGACTCATCACAGATACATATGCTATGAAATTAAGATTATGCTATGCTTAAGATTAAGATTAAATCATAGATTAAGCTATGAAAGAATTTTCATACCATTTTGACAGTAGAGTTCTTCCATATAACATGGACAAATATGTTATTTTTAATGCAAAATCATCCCAAAAGAATCTTTCTTTAACTAAGAAAAGAATTTTAAAGAATGAAGACCATATCTCTAAGATTATTCAGACAAATAATAAGAACAAAATAAAACCAAAAAAAGATTAAAGTATAAATGCTTAAGCTGATATATATGTACATATACTTATATGGTCAAGATTAATATTATAAAAGATTAATAAAATCACTATAAATAGTTGATCAAAAAAGTATATAACTGAATTTACTAGAATAACTACACAATAAAAGTTTATTTCTCATTTACAAAGCAATCTAATCTGAATATTCCTAGTTGATAAGAAGCACTCCTCACTTAAGCTTGATGTGTTAGTGCCAAGCAAAAGAAGACTGGGCCTCATTACAGTTCCGCCCAGAGGTAACCATGAAGCTCATCAGTAAAAGGAAATTATCCCATTTGCCAAAGCTTCAAGAAGTACACTTTGCTGTGTACCTCATAAGTCAAGAAAGGTATAATGTGGTAGAGAGTCCTAGGCTGTGATCAGTGGTTTCGCCAGTCGGTCAGAGGTATCTGTAAAGAGGTAAGACTGGAAGAACAGTGCCAAGAAGGACTGGAGAATAAGCATGTGAATGGATCTCTCAGAGAGGGCATCATATTTACAGATCTTTATGTATCACTTTAATGCCAACTGGAAAGCATCCACCAATGAGAAGTCGCTTTACAACCAAATGGACAAGATGAACTGCCCTACAGATAACCTGCCTTTTTTCTTGACTACCTTTGTGCTTATATGTAATGGACCCATGATAACAGTGACCTTGGTGGCAGGGATGGGAGCAATGCTTGAGCCCACAATATGGACTTTGTCTCAATATAGCTTCTAAGTTTCCAACCAACCAGCATCAGAAATGGAGCCTCTACCCTGGGTATGGCACAATTTCTCTGGGGGCTGAGTGAGTGGGTAAACAGGTTATAAGGTTAAACAGGCATCAGGTTAAATGCTGGCATCCAGATTCTGCTGTCCCAGGAGTCTATCATCTGTCTTAATATTGAGGAGTGCAATTCAGTGGAAGCATCCCGACTGTCAACTCTGACCCATGGAGCACAGTCACTAGGAAGCTTGTCTAAGTTGTCTTTGCCTCCTCACCACGGCTTTCCTCACTTCCTTAGTAAAGGAAGTTCCTCTGAATCGTCCCAGAGGACACAGTCAGATGGTGGGTTCTTGGGTCCAATCTACCATAGCAATTCTAACCCCCCCATCTTCATGAACATCCTGGACTATTTTGTATACTACCACACAAGGTTCCCTAACTTCCACTCTTTTTACTCTAGTGCATCATCCAGGTTAGATTTCCACAGATCAAAAAAGCTAAATGTTGGATCATGACTCACAATGAGCAAGACCATGTCAATGACTTAATTCTCTCCTGCCCAGACTAATAGTCTGTGTCACCCTCCCTGACTCCAGTCTACCACCCTCTACTCAAGATCTTCTACGTGGTCCCCTAGTTAGTGCTGACACATGTTAACCAAGTGTGCATGCAGCATTGCGAGTATGCCCAGGTTAACTTCTCCAAAATCTAACCTTACTTATCAACGATTTAGCTGAAGTTAGGCCTAGGGCTGCAACTTGAAACTCAGCAGGTGACAAGCTCATCAGGGACAGCAGAAGGGATGCTGCAGTCCAGGAGGTGGACAGTTGACTTCTGAAGGAAATTGTACCCAATGTAATCTGAGAAGGCCCAAAATGTTTGTATCTAATACAGGATTTCTTTCAGGACAATAAGGCCTTCAAGGTTATATATTTACCAAACAGTTTTTACTTTTTTCTTTTCCTATGATGTATGGATTTATAAATGAACTTTTAAAAACCCCTTATCTTTTAATCTAAAATGTATCTTAGTTGTATAAGTTAATTTTTCTATGATAATTGCCCTTGTTAGCTTAGCATAAAATAAGGAAAGGCAGACTTTTTCATTATCAGACCAACTGTAAACTACATACTTACGGGTAAGGAATTTAACTTCTTAAGGCCTTAGTTGTAAGTAAAATTTATGTAATATCAAAGAATTCACTGGTTTATTATAAAGACACTTTCAAAAATAAATCCATGCATTTCAATTAAATAGACCATGAATTTCACAAATTGATAAGTTAAGCCCTATAATATATTAACTATATGAATATAACTATATATTTCATTAAAAAGATATATATAAAATAAAGGTAAATTGAGCCCTGTAGAATGGTAATTTAATAAAATTATATAGTAATCCACCCATAGGTTATACTCATATTATTCTGTGTAATAAAGAAAAGGTTAAGTGTGAAGCAAAATGTACAAGATACAAACAACTAAGAAGGCAAACTATATATTTGAAAACACAGTTGTGGTTCATGGCCAATTATTTCATATCTCTAAGAGAATTTTTTAATTGCATACAAAGGGTAAATTTAATTACCATACAAACGTTTGAAACTCTCTGATATAATAAATCCCTTAGGATCGCATGTCAATTAAACAGATTTCCTTCTCTTTCCAAATACATTATTGATCAGTTTGGCCATGGATTTAGATCCACTGGGTCTTCTCTTTTCTTTGAGTTTGAAGTTTGTCAGGATGCCCTTGATAATTCTGATAAACATCATTTCCACCTCCAGAGATTGCTCTGCTGCAGACAGTTCACAGAATTGGCACCGGTTATCCAATGCCAGTTTTTGCCCTTCTTCCCAGCCAACCTCTCGCACATGACAGAGATCTTGCTTGTTACCCACCAAAAGCACAGCTGATTCCACAGCTCTGAAACACAGATACACAATTCTTTGACAAGACTGTTTTAAAAATTCTTTTTTTTTTACTAAGTAGGTTTATATCAAAAAGAATTATGGACCAAAAGAAAGAATACTGTGTGTGTATGTGTGTTATTTGTGGTCATATATGTGTGTATCTCATTTACTTACAAAAATTATTTTAGATAAAATGTAGTAAATGACACAGAAGCAACAAAGCTCTTAAAGCATAACATTTGAAGTGGTACAAACTTATTCCTGGAATTATGGCTCTGTTTACTAACAAGACATGATTGTAACATTTTCCACTTTCAATTCCCTTATATGTAAAAAAAAAAAAAAAAAAAAAAAGGTAAAATAGTCCTCATCACACAGAATGCTCACAGAGGTTAAATGAAGATGTGTATAAAAATCTAGCCCAGTGCCAGGCAATAAAGTATGCTTACTAAGTATTATCTTTCATTTCCTTATCAACTGAAAGAGAGGGACTAACTAATGCCTCTTTACTAATTCAATACTTGTTGCTGTTTGTTAATATTCATTACAGCATACTTTAAAGAAAATGTTACAGTCTCTTGACCTTGTACAATTTTTCTGTTTATTGAAGAAATATATCGCTTTGGTAAGGTAATGTCTTTGACAAATATCAATATAGTCTCCTCAGTTACAGTGTAACATTCCTAAAGCAGAGTTTCATTTGAAGAATACAGTAAGGCTACTAGGTCTTAAATAACATGGAACTCTGCCAAGATATCGCCTATAGGGAAGAAATGGGAAAATGAAAACAGTCTTAAGGCTGGTTTCATTCACATGACAGTGTGAGCCGTAAGGGAAAAAGCACTGTATGTGTTGGATTTTGAGGGCACTAAGAGTATCTTTTTCTATAGAGTTCAGAAAATTATTGTGAAGAATTAATGGGGAAGAATAAATGAAACATTTTCAATGGTGAATCACAAATATCAGATGTAATTTTATAAAACAATGCCATAATTTTGCTTTTTTATCTACAAATAAGAGACTCTAGTTTACCTAGAGATTGAGAACTGGAAAAACTCAAAAATTATTTGGTCGATACATTAAAAAGTTTGCCTGAAAAATGTCAAATATAGGGATTTTTAAAATATACTTTTTTTGCCTATTCGTGAGTGATTCTTTTGATTTGTAAGAATAGAAAGTAGTTTTAATTACTTTCCCTTACCTAAGTTATGGTGCTTAAATATAAGGCATTTAGCACTTGAAACAATGGAGGTCCCTCAAAATCAATAATATTATAGGAAATCAGAGCTATGAGGTACCTTAGTAAAATCACATTCTTTTCCCCTACCGTGTTTCCATCAGTTTTATAGTCAGAAAAAGGAGGTCTAGAGATTAAAGGGTTTACCCAAGGTCAATCAGATATAAACAAGAATTTAGATCAAATGACTCTAGGGAAATATAACTTATCAATTATTATCTGATTATTTCTTGATAGTAGGCATTTAAAATAGATATAAAAAGCACAGGTACCAATTTTCAGGAATAATATTGTGCTTTTTTGCTTCCCAGATTAGAATGCTATTTTAGATTTTAAGGGCAAATCTGGTTACGATCACAAAGAATCCCTTATACCAGCAGGTTAAACAAAAATAAATATTTTAAATGGAAAGGCTAAAACAATTTAAAAAAAAAGGAAAACTAAAATGGGAAATTCATAGGTTTAAATTTATATCTACTAATGCAAAATTAGTTTAAGGCACAGTTATGTTTTCCTTCATAGTCACTTGTGTCAAGACATTAGCAATCGGGAGTCGTTGATCAGCTCTTTGTTTTAGGAGGTGAAATGGAGAAAAAGGTACTCTCATACTTAGAATCTGTAACAGTTTGATTATTCAGTCTATTTTGCTTTGATTGATTGAACAGCTCAATGACTAGGAATTGGATGCCAAGTGTAATAAATCTGGATTTATTTAGTAGCCTTCACATTTTTTGTGGGAGTGAAAAAGAAAGGTGGAAAGGGAACTATCTGTGTACAGAGGACCATTATTTTGCAAGTGAATGTCATGTTAACAATAGAAGCTGTCTTGTAAAATAGCCATTTACTCGGGGCAAGTAACTGTTTATGTCAGCCAGGATATAAAGTATTCTCATCTTATTCCTTTTACTACATGTGTAACTCCTGTGGAATGAAAGGTGGATTGTTCAGGGCTGTTAAATTTTGTAATTGGAAGCCTGTATTAAACTCTTCCTAATGATGCTTACAGCTCTATGATGATTTACTAAAAAGAAAGGAGAGAGGAAAGAAAAATACCTCACCTTTTACAATGACTAGTCTGTGGCTCCCGAATTCTGTAGATTAGTGCTTTTGCAAAAGCAAACGAAGACCTGTCACTGATGTCATACACAATAACAAACCCATCTGCCCAATGCAGCTCACTTGTGAGGGAAAATTTTGCTTTCTGTGGCTGAAAATAAATGAAGCACGTTGAAAGTGGTGGGATCTGATCCCTGTATTTTACCTGTTAGACAGTTAATTAATGGAGACCCATTTCACCTGGAAGAGAATTCAGTAAGCCAAATACTGATATTTTCTAAAATGTAGTCTCTGTTTCTTTTTTATCATCCTCTTTCTTTAAACAAAAGTGATTAAATTTAAAAAAATAAAGAACTATAATAAAGTTATATCCAAAATCAATATCCACATATATGTTTGAAAAGAGATGATATTTTCTATCCTTATTAGTAAATGGAATATGTTTTGATTTTTGGTACTAGATTTAAATCAGTAAAAAAAAAACAGTATTGATAAGGCTTAGCTAAAAAGATTTGAGGAATATCTTCTTCAAATCATAATTGAAAACATATTTTGTTGTACTTACCTGAGAACAAGAGTCGTATATTTCTAGATTCAATTGCTTCCCTTCCAAATACAAATGCTTTTTATAGATAGGTTCTGAAAAATATGCATATACTCATTGTCAGTATGGAAATCCTCCAGAGTTTAAAAAATGGCCTTATATTTGGATCACAGTCCTGCAAAGTCAACCAGTCATATTTTAATTGAGTACTACAGTAGCTCTTCTTTATTTCTAGTGGTCAAAAAAACATATATTTGCTAATGTATATTTCTTACAAATGAACTTTACCACTATACCTATTCACCTACATATTTTTCTGCCTATATACTTATCTTCCATTCTATTACTATGAATGAATTATCTGTGTTTCTATCTAAGGCCAGTCCATTCACTATGAACTAGTTACTATTTCCTCTGACCTGCTGAAAGACATGGCTCCAACAAGTCTACCTCCCTCTTCTGCATCACAAAATGTTCCTCTTTATTATATCATTACTAGCAGCTGAATTTCTCCTAACTTAACAACCCTTTGGATCCCAACTATTGCTCTATTTCTCTGTTGGCCTTTTGATAAATATCTATACTCCCTGTGTCCAAATTCTCTCCTTCCATGACCTTCAAATTATTACAATCAGGCTTTAATTCCAATTACGTGACTAAAACTGTTCTTATCAGGGTTATGGTTTTAGACTCAGTGGAAAGTTATTGATCTTACCTGCCCTGTCAGTAGTATTAGTATAGTTGATCACATCTACCTCCTACCTCCATGTGAAAAATGTTTTTTTCACATGGTTTTCAAGGCAACATACTCTCCTGGGTTTTTTCTTTATTCCATATTGCTTTGTATTAATCTTTTTTATTTGTCCCACAATATCTTCTCTCACTCCAACTGTGATTCTAGTTTATGGATTTCTTCTCTATCTACACTTACTCCCTTGCTAATCTTATCCAGTCAGAGTCTTTATGTAACAATTATTGTTGATAAACCCATTTCTGTAGTCTGGACCTCTTCCCTGGACTCTAGACATCTACCACCACTGGGTGCCTCCATTTAGATACCTGATAGACATCTCAACCTTAACATGCTTAATAAGGAACCTCTGATCTCGCCGCAAAGACTGCATATCCCACAAGTTTCCATTTCATTAAATGACATATCCATAACTAGTCTCACAGGTTAAAAGCCTCAAGGGCATCCCTGATTCTTTCTTTCTCTTACATCTTATATTTATTCTATTAAAAATTCATTTTTACTCTATCTTCAAAGAATATTTTGAATTTGTCTGCCTCTCATCACCTCCTTTGCTCACACTCTGGTCCAAGCTATCATTACTTTTGCCTGTATTATTAGAAAACCTCCTAACTCAGCTCTTTGCTTTATCCCTCCCCTAACTCCCTTCTTGCTCTCAGTTTATTCTCAATCCAGGAGCAAAAGCCAATTTGTAGACAGATCATGTCACTTGCCTGATCAAATCTCTCCAATGGCTCCCCATCTCACTTGGATAAACCTAAGCTTTTAAAATGCCTGAGAATTTCCCTAGTTATCTAGTCTCCCATGACCCCTATGATCTCAGTAGACCTCTTTGGCTATTGTCTCCCACATTCCTCCACTGAAGCTACACAGTCCTCCATACCATTCCTCACATTTTTCAGAAAGTTCCTTCCTCTGAACTTCGGCAACTCTTTCTTCTACCTGGAATGTAACTGTCCAAATATCTTCATGGCTCAGTTTTTATCACCTGCGGGTCTGTTCAAATGTCTCCATCTCAGCCAGGTCTACCCTGACTACCCTATTTTAAATGACCACACACCACTCCCCTATGCTTTCTTTTCCTTCATAACATTTATCATCATAAGACATTATATATATATAGATAGATAGATAGATAGATAGATAGATAGATAGATAGATGTATAGATATAGATAGATAAATGCATTTTTAATTAGCTGACCCTTCCCTCCAGAATGTAAATCTTATGAAGGCTCAGATATTTGTTCATTACTATAGCCTCTTTACCTAGAAGAGTACCTGCCACATGACAGGTATTCAATAAATATTTGTTGAATGAACGAAGGACTTCGTTTCTGTAACTGTCCCTCCAGTGTTTTAATACAAGACCTACCTCTCTCCAAAATTGCATACTGACACAAAATCATGACCCATTCTGGCAAATACTCTGTAACCTGTGGTTAGCAAAATGTAGCGGACATTTGGGAAAGCCAACTTTAGGAGGTTAGGGATGAATTTTTAAATCCTTCTAGGTTACATTTAATGAAATTTGTTAGTGTTTCATTAAATCTTAAAATGTCTTCAGACAGTTTATTCTAAACTTTATAAGCTTACTACTGTGAACCATATACTTTCCTTCTAAGACATTTTAAAATACTCACTCTCAAAACTCAAAAACTGCCAACAGGGGTCACCAGCTCTTAACTTTTTAAAAGTTTATTATTTTCCCCTTCTAGCCCTCATTTACAAGTGGGGTCATTTTTTTGCTAATTAATCCTCATGTGGTGGTGAATTTTGCTCATTTTTTTGTCTTTAAGAATGTCTCTAGATCTTATATTTTTAATAGAGATGTAACAGCCAGAAACGTGTACATTTCATTTGCTTATTTATCTATTGATATATCTATATATCTATTGATATATCTTATAAAAGATTAAGATGATGTTTTTATTTTGTTGTTGCTGTTACTACTTTTTGTGTGTGTTCTTTTATTTATGTTTTGTTTTATAGTTTTAGAACATTTTCTCATGCCTGACTCCTAGTTTGTGTGTTACCTTTTTTGACTGAGGTTGTTGACCTGAGAAATGAAACAATAAGAATTTCTCTTCCTATGTATTTCTTCTCTCTATAATCAGTTTTCAAGTGCTTGCCCTAAAACATTTGGCAAATGGCATATGGACTGAAATACTATGTGGGCTACACGTAGGAAACAATGCAATACTTTAAAGTTATTTTCTAAAATACTCTAATAATGCTATATCATAAATGAATGCTAAAGATTTTTGTTGTTTATTTCTCATGAAAACACTTCCAATCATAACTTATTCTTACTCTAAATAAGTATTATTGAACAAAAGAATAATTTCCCTTTCTCCCAATTCTCATATTTCTTAAAATCTTTGTTCTTATTTAAAAAACCCTCAAAACCTTTCCCCACCACACCTTCAGTCAGGTAAGATATTATTAGCATTATATAGATTAATTGCTGAGCCAAAAATATATTCAAACCTCTGGCAAAATTCCCCGCTTGTTATTAATTCCCCACTGTGGCATTTCCCATATGTCATGCTAATTCTGATCAAAATAACAGAAATTTATAGTAGAGTTAGTGAAATGATCCTAAGATTATATCAAGGTGCCCTGGCATCTGTTTTAGAATTTCTCTGAAACTTACATAAGCAACCTAGCTAATTATGATATGATCTTTAATCATAGCATAATTTTCCAGTTATTGTCACATGCTTTTGCAATAAAAATAAGCATTTATTTTGTAGTTACTTGTGCTTTTATAATTAATTTGTCTTTATTTTTCAACAGATGTTGCTTTAATTTCAAATTGTTTCAAACTGCTTACAAAAAAATCCACACTCACGTGCTCTACAACACTTGGCACAGGCGGCAGGTCCCAGTTTTAATGTTTTTCTAGTTCTAGACTGAAACCAACTGGATTTCTAATCCATTTTATTTAACATCAAATTGGATAACTTTTTATCATAAAAGAACAATTAATTCAAATACTTATTTGGGCTTTTCTAACCAGAACCCATGAATAAATAAATTGCTTAAAAGTGCAAAAATGGGGGACTTCCCTGGTGGTGCAGTGGTTAAGAATCCGCCTGCCAATTCAGGGGACACGGGTTCGAGTCCTGTTCCAGGAAAACCCCACATGCCTCAGAGCGACTAAGCCCGTGAGCCACAACTACTGAGCCCGAGTGCCACAACTACTGAAGCCCGCATGCCTAGAGCACATGCTCTGCCGCAAGAGAAGCCACCGCAATGAGAAGCCTGCGCACTGCAACGAAGTGTAGCTCCCACTGACGGCAGCTAGAGAAAACCTGCGTTCAACAACGAAGACCCCACGCAGCCAAAAATAAATAAATAAAATTATTCTTTAAAAAGTACAGAAATGGAAGATTCTATTAAAATGTTTCTCTGATACTAATTATGATGCTGAAGTTTTAAGGTGAAAAATTCTAAAGTAGTGACTTACCAAAATTAGAAGCATATTCTCCAATAAATCGCTTGGTAAGAAACCTTACTGTAAGGGCTGTAAAACAAAACAAGCTGGATTTGGGGTCTTATCTGTTTTAGGATACAAATTTAGTAATGTACATAAGCATCTAGCATCTCTGCTCAAAATTTACTAAGTATTAATGAAGACTTAAAACTTTACTCAATTCTGGTCTAAGAATTTCCACTGTACAGCCGTAAAAATTAGGAGGCTAGAAAGAAAGTGATCTCAGTGTGCTGCCCACTCAAATCACTGCGTAAGTAATTTACAAATGCAAAGACACGTAAGACAACTCACCTTTGTAACAGAGACAGATTTCTCATTAAATATGAGATGTAAGGACTATAACATCTCTATATTTTCTTTATAAAATTAATTGTGGCTCCATGGTGCTGCATGCTAATAGTGGCCAGGACGGTCTCAAGCATTTGCAATTGTTTAAAGGAAATAGGGACTTCAAAATGCAGGAAACAGAGGAACGACCTCTAGTGTTGGTTTATCTTATTGCAGCTCCTGGGTCTGGCCCGTTGTTAAGATTCATTAGGCTACGGTGGTTCTATTGGCGGCATGCTTAGTATCATCATAATGTGACCAAAAACAAAACAAAAGAAAACAAAAACATAGCTTCCAAGGTCTGGTCTGGGCACCTCTTGCTCATTTCTGGGCATTTAAAAAGCCATGCCCCTCCAAAGTTTTTCTCACTTTGATAATGTGAAAAAAATGACATTTAAAAAATAATTCATAGGTCTCCACACATCTCTCTCCACCCTTAGTCTCAGGGAAGCAGAATCTTTTCAAGGGCATTGTTTGGCCACTGGTAGGTGTGGAGGCAGGTGTGCTGGAGTGAGAAGTAGGTGGGATAGTGATGGGAGGGATTTCCTGTTATTCCAATGAATTTCAAACATCAGTAGAACAAGATACAAATTAATAATTCAAACAGTTATATTCCTCAACCTGTATATAAATTTTATATACAGGTAATTGCATTACTTGCTTATAAAGCGAAAACTCCTACTTAAAAATAATATATAGTTATATCAAGTTCATATACATATAGTATGTTATAATGTAATATATATCATGTCAATATATTTCTCACTCTTTATGTACTCTACACCATGCCACAGAAAACAACACCACTTACCAGATTTGCCTGTTCCTTCACCACCCAAGACAGCAAGTTTCACATCATTCATCTTGCTTTTCTGCTCCTTCTTGGTCCCTCCTGACTTCTGGAGATATACTGACTTGAGCCAAGCATGTGTTTTCCAAAATCCTTTTTATTATTGCTGCTCTCATTTCCCTAAGGCCAACTCCACCCCATACTCCTACCATCCAATAATAACTTTAAAAATATTTGCCTAGAGTAGTTTTTAACATGTCTCAAAAGAAAAAAAAAAAAACAGTGGACTTACTATTTAGACACAAAGGTTTACTAAGCCAATAGTTAAGAGTTTAACAGAAGCGTAGCTCATCTTCTACTTTCATGTGCCTGGAATCTACCTTCTCCTAGAACCTATAAAGATGATCTCTCTTCATTAAGAAAGTTTTTAGAGGATGGGTAAACATTCCTGTAAATTTCCTTTGAGTGGATTAGTTTTGCTTTTTCTATTAATACCTGAGGCTACATCTTCTTGGGTTTCTCCTGTGAAAGACAAGGGGGAATAAGTTAATTCAATCATGAAAAGAAATGAAAGAAGGGAGAGGATGGCTCTCTTGGATGGATTAGCTCAGGGTTGACAGCAATGCACGTGAATATCCAGCCCATGTTTTTGTGTCATTTGAGGCTCTCAAGGAGAAATATGGGAATCCCAGAGTTTCACCTTTCTAATGTCTTCCATATAAAGTAACTTTTCTCTTTCTTTTTAAAAAAGTGTTATACAAATAGACAACAGTAAGATTTCTGGAAAAAAAATAATAAAGCAATCAGCCTCATGTTGGTTAAATAGCACTAAACAGGAACATGTCATGTTTCCTTACATAGTACTTTTTTAAAAAGAAAAGAACATTTGGAAGGGGTGTTCTGACATAATTCACTCTTGCTATGAAATAAAAAGGCAAATTTGATATGCACAATTATCACTATTTTATACTTCTTTTCATCAATTGTCACTGCTACTCCAAGTCCCCAAATTATTTTCTTCCCTTTCTTTCTCCCCATTTGTATATGTATAAATATGAAAGTTGAGAAAAGAGTACAATAAAAAAATAGAAGAATTCAACTTTTGTGGACTACATTTTAAGACCCAGGTAAAGAAGTTTCATTTCCAGGTTGGGTCTATCACAGAAATACATGCTTCTTAAAAATGCATTTATTTAACAAATATTGATTAATTGCCACTCTCTGTTAAAGCTATATTTGGTTTAATTAAATAGATCAACAATTAAGTAATGAATTTTCTCACCTGATGGAGTCTACAGTCTACCAATAGAAAATCGAAAAAGAATTACAACAAATATTATCATTGCTAAAATGGGGCTCTGATCAAGAGCTGGAGAAAGCAGATCAGTAGATAGAAAGGTCTTCAAAAAGTAGGTAAAGTTTGAAACATGATCAGGACCTACAGAGAGAGGAAGGAAAAAGTGATTGGGGAAGGAAAAGAGGAAGGAAAAAGTGATTGGGGAGATGTGTCTGTTCTAAAAGAAGAAACAGACTCTGTAAAGAAAAAAAGGCAAGAGAGAGTGTATCAGTTTGTGGGATCAACAAGGTAACATCTGAATAACTTAGATTTTTTCCTTTTATTACAAATTATAAAAAAATTTTAAATAAGCTATGTTTTCCCTTTAATCCATGCCACTGTATTAAAGTAACAGAGTGTTTTTTTTTAAGGAAGTTTAACAGTTGATTTAGTACACTATGGAATTAAATGCTTTTCTTCTTTTTGGAGAAGTCCTATTCTTATTTTCTTAAGAAACTTCTGATTGATGTCTTTAGGAAGTTTAGTATATCTACTGATAGGAAGGAAGAACTTCACTTCATGACATGCATGACATTGAAAACAACATATAAAGGGCTGTTATCAAGACACCTGCATTCTTTCATCATAGCCTCTTCCTCCCTTTGTCCATTGCTATCCCAAAGTAAATCTAGTTAAGAAAGCAGCCTGGAGCTAGAATAGAGTGAAGTTATAAACCTGAACAAAGAGAATATAGTTATGCACATACTTTTCTAAGAAACAGAGTGCCAATATATATATATTCTTTCGACCTCATGTAAAGGGTGCTAAAAAGTTAGTGTTCTAATAGACACATTATTATACTACCTAGAATTTTCTCACATCTCCCTAAAGAAACATCCACTCACAACCAAAGCAAAATCATTTATTACTTTATTCATTTACTGAATGAACAAAAATTTATTGAGTGTCTACCATGGGCTTGGCACTAATCTTCACTGCTAAAAACATATCAATAAACGAAGTATTCATAGATACTGGTCATAGGAGATGGACATGTGACACTAAAAAAAACCCCATCTAGTTACGTATCGGTATTCATGAATGTTATAGTTTTATCTGCTTAGTTTTGTTTCTCTGAGGTCAGATTACCCAGCCCTTCTCATCTAATCTCATTTCCCTATAGTATCTGTTAGAGTAGATGCACCATTTCCATCACAAGCTTCAGATTCACAAGAGTGGAGTGATTCAAACAAATACCTAAGGAGAAAGAGTATCTTTTTCCCATTATCCTGTTCCAGATCTTGAAAAGATGAAATACTTCCCAACTTATTTTCTGTATCTATCATAAACTTAAACCAGGCATAAATGGTATACACACACAGAGAGAGAACAAAGAAATAACCAATGTCATTTATGAATATAGAGCCCAGGTCCTAAGAATATGAGCAAATCAAATCCAGAAACGTATTTAAAGAGCCAAGCATAATGAGCTAGTAGAACCTATTCTAAAAATATTAAATTGGTTGAACATTAGGACACTCGGTAGACTATTTTAATACATTACCAAGATAAAGGAGAAAAACTATATGTCTCATATGCTCCCAAAAACATTTCATGAGATTTAACAGCTACTTTAAAAAAAAAAACTTTTGTAATCTAAAAATAGGGGATTTCTTAACGTGATTAAGGTTATAATTTTTAGAAATCCAAATATCAAAAAAATGCCTATAGATTTATTGCTCCTAATTTTCCTCTAAAAAGAGGATATTGTCTGTTACTTTTTAGCATGGAATTGGTAGTCCTATCCAACACAATGAGGAAATAGCACATATGAAAAAGAGGAGACAAAATGATTATTATCTACAAATAATAGTTTTCTATAGCTATATTATCTGCACTTTTAGCATGCATTAAAACCATTCAGTAAGGTGGCCAGATAAAAGATACCATAACAAAAGCAATAATTCCAAACAGTAAAACTAGCAGCTAACACGTGTTTAACACAATAATAACAGGCAATTTTTAAAAATGTTTTCCAGGTATACAACATTTAATCCTCTGAGAAACTTCATGAAGTAGGTGTCATTAATAACTTCTAACATGATAGAAATACAGTCCTTTTCACAAAGAAAGAGGAGTGGGGAAAAGGATGCAAAGAAGAATAAAACTAAAAGGGAATGTATAACATTTATATGATAAATTCTCTAATCCTTTACTGAAGATTATAAAATAATCTTTGAATATGTGGACAAACATGACTAGAAAGACTCAATGTTGTAATTACTGCCAAATTAATCTGCAAGCAAAATGTAATGACAATTAAAAACCCAACAAAGGGGCTTCCCTGGTGGCGCAGTGGTTGAGAATCCGCCTGCCGATGCAGGGGACATGGGTTCGTGCCCCGGTCTGGGAAGATCCTACATGCCGCGGAGCGGCTAGGCCCGTTAGCCATGGCCGCTGAGCCTGCGTGTCCGGAGCCTGTGCTCCGCAACGAGAGAGGCCACAACAGTGAGAGGCCCGCGTACCGCAAAAAAAAAAAAAAAAAAAAAAAAAACCAACAAAGATTGTTTAATTGAATGTGGACAGCCTGTTTTGGAAAAGGAAAATATGCAATAATAATTGAGAAATTTTAAGGTAAAATAGTAAGAAAATATCTCTTATGAGCCAAATCATACCAAAAAATAATTAAATGCTACTTTATTAGAACTGGATTGATATGCTCATTAATAGAATAGCTATTTGAGTATAGAAATTGAGTACATAGAAATTTTAATTTTATTATAAAGTTTTTAATATGTGCTATCATTAAATTGCATTGATACTATCAGAAAAAGTCACTGAATAATAAGTAATATTTGTACCTCACATGCAGAAAAATGAATTATGAATATTAAAAGCCTTAGCATGAAAAACTAGAAAAGGGTCAAATTGACATATATATGGGAATCTTCCAAATAATCTCGAGGAGGGTAAAGTCTTCCTAGGCAAAAAATGAATCCATAGACAAAGGGAAAATACATATAGAAAAAAATTATCCAGTGACTTTTCATAATTGAACTTTAAGTGTCGGCTATATTAGTCCCATGGGATTATTTACCAAAGTGAGTGCATATGTCGATTTATTAATAGCACAATAAGTATCTACATACAAATGGATCGTTTTTAATCAGAATGGAGGTACTCATCTCACCTCTAATTATAATGCAAGTTACCGAAGGAATTAAAGTTCTAGCAGAAGCAAATGTTTTTAAGATGGAATTACTTCTGGATACTTTTATGTGCTAATATGGAAATTCATCATGGAAGAGTAGTGGATTTTTTTAAGAAGAAGAAAATGCTATTCTAATCTCACAACGTACATGTTTTCAAACAGCTAACAGATTTAAACTGCATTGAGGTGTACGAACATTTGCACATTATAGTGGGGTTAGGTAAGGAATCTAAAGGGAAAATTTTACAGAAAAAAACAACAACAACATTTGATTGCTAAGCTCTGTTTTTTTTCTGTTCTCAAAGCACTTTTTGCAATTCGTCATGGCACAAATAGCACAGGTAACATTCCCAGCCAGAGATCAGAAGCAATTTCTCTGCAATCACAAATCCTCCAAAACCTCTTCCAATGAAATTATTCAAATCCAGACATTTACTCTAATAACCAAATGATGAAGATATTGCAATAGTGGCTACAATACAAAACTTCCATTAATATGAAAAGTAGTTACTATGAAGAAGACTGCTTTCTTGTTTGCTAATATTGTAATAAAATACTTTATACATTAAATTCAATTTACAGAAAAAGATAAAGTTTGATAACTTTTGTAGTGGAATTTGTAACTGGACATAATTCTCATCATAATAAAATTCACCTTTATGAACTAGTATTGTTCTATGTTACAATAAACATTTATGTATTAATATATTTATAAAATATGATTTTTTCTCTATGATAAGTGTGTGTGTGTAAATTGCAACTGAACAAGGTAAAGATGTTTATATCATCCCCAAGCAATTTAAAAACTCAGTTGACATCATTAATAGAATTGACCTATGACACTCATGCCTTTATTATTCTAAATCACTTCTAGAACAAGCTTTGAAAGATAATCTTTCACAAGGGTATCAAATTCTAAAGAAATGTTTTATTCAATATGTAATGTTAGTAATTAACTAAATTACATGGGCTTTTTTGGTAAAAGAAAAATGATGAATACTTCACCAATTTTCAAGGGTTTTCAAAGCATATGTGAGACTAAATAATTGAATGGCTTTGCTAATTTTTCACAGCATGTATACTTATAATTGCAATTATCTTTTGAAGGTAATGATTCAGTATTTATTTTACTCTTCTAAATTATTCTTGAGGTGTTTATTGTTTCATAAGGTTTTAGTTTCCCGCTATGTTTATCATAGTTAAAACATGATAGCTAACAGTAATTACGACTTAGCTAGTCACACTCTTTGTCTCCTCTACAAATTTATGTCATCTTTCCACAGACACAAGAAATCTTTGAAGCTACTTTAGTTCTCCTCAAAAGTCATAAGTAGGCTAAAATTTTAGTTAGCTCTTTCTTAATCACTTGAAGTTGGCCAGTAGATACAAAAGCGTGGTCTTCAAAAACAGTCTTCCTTCTGTAACACAGCTGCTGCAACAGGAAGCCTGATTGAGTGCACATTCTGCAGAAATAATGAGTTTAAAAAGCTGAGCAAGGCAGATGTGAGAAAAATGTCGCTCATATTTTCTCGACTCCTTTCATTACCCTTTAGAAATAAATATTCCAAAATTAAAATTAAATTTTCAGGATTAAGATTGCTGTGTTGCCATAACATCTTATGGAAAAACCCGAACGAACTTTTCGACCAACCTAATATATGTATACGTGTGTGTATACACACACACACATATCCATCTATCTATCATCTATCTATTTATATCAGACCCTATTGTCTCTGTTCCTCTAGAATACTCTGACTAATAAAACTTCCAAGAAGAAATTTTATTCTAATAGTATACTTTGAGTTGTAATTTGCTCAGGGTGACACAAGGAGTAAGTATTGAAGCCAGGTTGGCACAAAGCCTGCAGTCTTTCCACTATAACACCCTGCCACCCACCACAGATCTCCCCTTTCCCTGCTCCTTTGTTCTTATGTGAAGCAGACTCTTCCCTCTCCGATATTTTCTGCAAAATTCTGATCACCTATGCTTTAGCCTTAATGATGTTATTCTAACAGGTTTATGATACATGTTTACATTTGGCTTTTTTCTTTTACCCACCTCCTTGGCTTTTTCTCAAAAGTTGAGCCAAGCCCATTAGAGTGCCCTCTCTTTATATTCATAAAGTCATGGTTAATTTTTTAAGAGTAAATGTAATTGAATTTTTTTTCATGTTTGCTTTATATCAAGCATTTTCCTCTATGATTTCTACTACTCGAAGATTCTGAAATGGCTTTCTTACATTTCTGCCAATGCTATATTACAAAGAAAGTTATGTCCTGCATTAGATTGCTTTTGCTGCAAACTAATTATGACAAACTTAATGACAAAACAACACATACTTATTATTTCACAGTTTCTATAGGTCAGAAGTCCAGGCAACTGAATATTCTGATTCACGGTCTCATCAGGCTGCAACCCACGTGTCAGCTGGGGCGGTGATTGTCTCTGAAGCCCTACTGGTGAAAGAGTCACTTCCACTCTTCTTGTGGCCATTGGACTCTGGTTCCTCTTGTTTTTTTCTGGTTGTCATCCAGTGGCCTCTCTCAGCTTTTGGAGGCTACCTGCAGTTCCTTGCCACATGGTCTTGTCCATATGCCCATGCACAATGTGGCAGCTTACTTCTGCAAAGCCAGCAGTGGAGGGCCATCTCTCTAGGGCATGCTGGCAATACAAACATAGATAGATAGATAGATAGATAGATAGATAGATAGATAGATAGATAGATCTTGTGTGTGTGTAGCAGTGGATCATATATATATATATATATATATATATATTTTTTTTTTATTTATTTATTTATTTATTTATTTATTTATTTATCTTGTAACATAATTATAGGATGGATATTCCATCACTTTTGCTGTATTCTAGTGGTTAGAAGGGTAGAGGATTATACAAGGGTTTAACTCATTGGGGATCACTTTAGGGCATATGTGTCACATGCCCTAACACTTTATTTGATGCTACTCCTGAACAAAGCATACCTTTATCACATTTTATTTACAGATGTAAGTATTAATGGTGATAAGATCACATTTCACATTAACAGATAAGCATGTAGGTACATAACTATTTTTTAATGTGGTAATCTGCGTCAGAGTGTTCTATATAATTCCATTGGCCAGTTATGTCTTGGAATTTTTATCCTAAGAAAATGAATTCGTAAACCAGCATTTGAAAAATGAAGTATTTTTATTTGCGTTATTTTATTAGCTAGGGTCAGAAAGCAAGCCACACTGGCTATGAGGTCCTCCAGACAGCGAGAAAAGCATGTGCTATCCTTTTTGTTCCTTCCATCTGGGTAAGTCATCCATTTTGAAAATAAAAGCAGAACTGACTTCATTTCAAAAGTTCAAGAAATATGCATTAATTGCCTACTATATGGCAGATATCTTGCTAGGGCACAGAGGGTAAGAAAGGAAGATAAATAAAATCATCCTCTGGCCTTGAGGAAGATTTAATATTTGTATATCAATTATAAATTGAAGTAAACATAAGGTGCCATGGGTGCACAGATAAAAGAAACCTAGCTAAATTCTAAACAGATAGTATAATAGGCTGAATAATAGCCCTCAAAGATATCAGGTCCTAATTAATTTCTGGAACCTGTAAATGTTAAGTTATATAAGAAAAGTTAACTGCAACTGTGATTAAGTTAAGAATCTTGAGATGTGGAGATTATCCTAGATTATCAGGGTGAGCCCTAAATGCAATCACAAGTACCTTTATAAGAAGGAGGTAGAGGGATATTTGACAGAAGAAGAGAAGATAATGGGACCACAGAAGCAGAAATTGAAGTAATGCATCCACAAGCCAAGGAAGGCTGGAAGCCACCAAAAACTGGAAGAAGCAAGGAATAGACTCTCCCCTAGTGACTCTGAGGGAGCAGGACCCGGTGGACACCTTGATTCCAACCCAGTGAAACTGATTTGGGACTTCTGACCTAAGTAGCTGTAAGAGGATACATGTATGTGGTTTTATGCCACAACATTTGTAGTAATTGCTTACAGGAGCCATAGGAAACTAGTAGAGAAGGTATTATAGACAGAGAAAGGCTTGAGCACAGTCAGGAAAGGAGGAAGCCGATGAGAGATACTGGACACTGAAAAACCTCTGCATTACTTGAGAGCAAAGAATGAGTGAAAACGGTGGGAGCTGAGGCTCATTTAAAAGACAAGGAGAAATCAGAGTGGCCTTATACACCATACTAAAGACATTATCCTGTAGGCATAAAGAGTTATCAAGAATTTTTAAGTAGGAGAGAAATGCTTTATTATTTATTTATTATTATGTATTATTTATTATTATTATCTATTATTTATACTCTACTCTGTAAAGTAATATAAAATACGGTTTGGAGATAGTGCAATAAAGGAGGTAAAAGAAGCTGAAGAGGGAGAAGCAGGAACACCTCTTAAAAGGCTATCTTATATTTTCAAAGGTTCTGAGTTAGAGCAGCAATGAGATCAAAGGAAACTTGTTTTGAGAAATACGTAGCCAATAAAAATAAGAAAATCTGGAGAGGTAGTATGAGAAAGTCAGAGTAAACCTTAGATGAGTAGCAAATTCTTATTTAAATGATTAGGTTGAGAGTGGTGTCATTAACAGGGTTTTGTTGTTTAATTTCACTTTGAGAAGCAGATTGAAGGAACAGACGCTTTCATTTTTAGACATGTTAAGTTGAAGGTACCCTCGGGGCTGTGCAGTAGTGAGTTGGCTGTACAAGTCTAATGCTAGTGAGAGAGGACGCAGAGCTGGTAGAACATGCAGTTCGTCTTATCAATAAATTTTCAGTTCAGAGTTAAGATTTTGTTTGTTTGTTTGTTTGTTTCCGGACAGGGATTTCAAATTGATGTATGAAAGATTTTTGGAAAAAACACCCACTTTGGTCTCTGGAGAAGAGAAAAAGATGTTCATATAGACTTTTTCACATTTGGTTTTTTTAGATGGTTTCTTAAACCAAAGTGCCCTAGATATTTTGGAAATTCTAAAAAACATATTAAGTAATATACTTCTGCTTATTTTAACAACCCATTAAATAGGCATTATAGATAGTAGTCTTCCCCGGTTATATGCATGCATGCTGAGTCTCAGAGGGGATTTTAAGTATGCAACCCAGAGAAACACTCTTAGTAAGTAGAAGTTAGAATTTAAGCTACAGTTTCTTTGATACATAATCCCAGTGTTCTTCCTACTCCACCCTACTGTCTCTTGTCTTTAAGATATTTTTTCTCAAATCTAAATGATTCTTCTTCTTAACATTTGTTGAAGCTGATTTTTTATCAGCTTTTTAGTACTATGTAACAAAACCAAAAATGTGACAGAAATCAATTTTAGAAACAAATTATAGTCCTATAATATATAGCATAGCACTTACCACATAGCAGTTCTTACAACTGTCATTCATTCATTGTTGTCTGAAAATCTGAGTGTTCACAATCAAACCAAGGTTAATTGCTGAATTTGTATTTTAATAGATGAGATGTATATAGCCAAGTTATTATTCTAACTTCCGTTCCAGAGAGATCCTTTGTTTCTGATAGACATTATCTATTTATCTAAGCAAATATTTGTGCTCTGTCACTCTTAAAATTAAGTTCTTCCCAAAGGAACTCCAGCTGAGAACAGAAACCTTCCCATGAGAATCTAAAACAGAATTTCCTTTTGCAAATCCGTGTAATCTCGTGGTCCTTATTCTTAGACTTGTTTTCCTTATTCAGTGATGACATTATTTAGCTATGTTCCATACAAGTTGCAAACAGAACTGTATTTTGTTATAGGAATCTTTGAAAATAAAATCACAAAAAGTATATTTGATCAAGAAAGAACACTGACAGTTGCCTTCCTCAAGAAAATGGTTTTTACATGTTACCAGTGCCTTGTTTAGTTTTCTGCCCTATATGTACACATTTTTAAAAAACATTTCTACCACTAGCCTGGTTCCTAAGAGCTTGGATTTGTTCTCACTCTTCGTTGTCTACCTGATTTAAAATTGTCATAGTGACCATTTGGGGAATTTGAGTTGGGCAGTAGTTCTCCACTGGACTTTAGGCCTGGACAAGCCAGCTGCTTCTCAGGGACTTGTCTCTGTGGCTGGGATTCACATACCCACCTCCATCTCAACCAAACATAGCCCTCAGTCTGGGGTGTTCTATACCTTAGTGATTATTGATAACAAGTAAGCTTTAATATTTCAGTCAAGTCCTGCTGAATGAACAGAATTAATATAGAGAAACAAAAGATGTTCAAAGATGTTCAGGACACCATTAATGGTAATAACCCTGGGGCTAATCAGTGGTAATGAAAATGAATGAGAAATATTTGTGAAAATTTGTTTGCAGAAACAGAATGGCTTAAGGATGATAAAAAGTTTTCCAGTCTGTAATATGGGGATACTAACTGCCTTATTAACAGGAGTGGGGAAATCGAGAAGAAAGGAACATTTAAATTCAAGATATATTCTATTTGAGAGTAAGCTGATTATTTCAATAGCTATTAAATTTAGTAATTAAGAAATATATTTCATAAGATCTCAGCGATATTACTCAGTTTTAGAAAAGGGAAAGCAGGAGTGTCTGGATGTGAATATGAACTAGTTTTTTAGATAGTTCCTATGAAGAGATGTTTTATTTTTTAAAGATATATTTATTCTAAAACTTTCAGATATTTAACTATTCCACTTATAGTGCATATATACCTCTTATTTAGTAGCCCTCAAAGTCTTTTCCCAACAGGTTAGGTTCTGGTAAAATAGTTTTCTCCAGAGGGCAGGCCTTGTTAAGAAGAACAGAATGATCTGGCATATTTCAAAATGGTTCCTTGTCCTCTCCTCTTGCCAGAGGGCTATTTTTTTCCCTCGGGTACACACTGTAAGAATCTGATAGAGCTCCTGAGAGTAAAACTCACAAAAACATAGGGGCTTCCCTACAACTGGGTTCCCCTGGAGATTTTTACTGTCACACTTGTCTACACTGAGCCCCCAGCAATTCATTAGTTACAGTTCAGGTTTTTCTATCACGGCACTGGTTCCCACAGAGATTTCTGCTTGTGGGTTTCTGTTCTGGTAAGTAGTGATTCTCTGTACTTGACTGTCTGTCTCTTTAATTTTGGTGCATTGGTTTGCACTGTGACCTCATTTTTCTGATGGATCTAAGAAAAGTTGTTGATATTTTAGTTTGTTCAGCCTGTTACTTGTTGTTAGGAGTGAGTGGTGACTTCTAATCTTCTTATGTACCTATGAGACCCCTATATTTCCTTTTTAGGGAAAAAAACATTGGTAACAGAAATCTATATAGTATGCTGGTTGAAATGGACAGGGCAATTATTATTATACTATTTTACAGTTGCTAAGAAGATTCTGGGAGGGATTAAATAATTACCCCATGATTACACATCAAAAATCAGCAAATGTATGCTTTCAACAAGCTTTGGCATTAATATTACACTTTAGAATTTCTTAGAAAAGGGAAAGCACATTTACAGAATTTCCAACATTTCTTAAGTTGGAATACATATTTTTCAGATAGCTGCCATCTTGTAAGTCACCAGTCAAGAACTCAAATGCATTAAAGTATTAGGCAGGTAAAACAAATGTGTGAAATGACATGAAATGGACTGAGATAAAGCAAAGGAGGTTCTGCACATGATGGTTAACTGAGGAGTGAATGCCTACCCCCATTTAAAGGTGTTCAAGCACAAATTTAGGGGAAAAAACAAGCTAAAAATTCTCTGGCTGGGCTTGTGCCCTAAGTCACAGTTTTTAAAAACCTCTTTAAGTAATCAAATTTTCTTTTCTTGATGAATTTTTAAAATGATATGACATAATTAGTTTATGAGTTTCAATCATTTTGAATGCACCCAAACATAAGAAATCAAGATTTATGCCCTCAAACTACTCTATTGGTTCAAATCCAGGACTAAAATATCTCACAGAACAGAGAAAACCAAAAAAGAAAATGAATGCATTACCAAAAATAAAGTTGAAGATAAATTATAAGACAAGCTAAAAATAAAACATATGGGAACCAAACAAATATACTTATCATGAAGGGAATCTGCTTATGGGACTACTACCCTTTTTAACTATTTTGTAGCTAAAAATATAATATGAACTTCTGCAAACCCTACATCATTTAAACCTCACAATAATGATATCAGTAATTTTAATCCTTAAAATCACATGGTATTACTATCATCAGTTTTTACAGTCCAAGTGACTTTTTTTAGATTTATCTTCATCATACAAATGCCTATTATATTTCAGATCTTCCCTATAGAATAATTTCCTTCTCCTGAAATTATATCCTTGCAAGCTCCTTTAGTAACAATCTATTGGAAGTAAGCTGTATGCTTATTTTGTCTGAAATTGTCTTTACTTATCTCTTGTTCTTGAGAGAAAATTTCTTTGAATATATTGGTTGGTATGTATTTGGCCTCTGAAGTGATCATACCATTTTATTCTGCCTTTCATTGTTGCTATGGCTACTGTCAGACTTTGAAGGTAATCTCTATTTGCTTTCTGGCTTTTTTTCCTCTAGGATCTTTATCTTGCACTTGCTATTCTTCAATTTTATGATAATGTGTTTATGTCTGTATTTTGGGTAACTTGTTTTGTTTGGGATTTCTGTGTTTTTATTCAATTATATAAAGTACTCAGCTAACATTTATTTAATTACAGCCTCTCAACTTTTTATTTTATTCTCTGGAACCCAACTGGATATGTGTTAACATTCTCTTTAGATGTACTATGACATTTAACCTCTGTTTCATGTATTTCTCTTTTAAAATTTTCAGACCATACAGTATTCTATGTAGCTCCTTCAGATCTATATTGCAGTTCACTAATTTTCTCTTCAGCTTCTATTTATCCAACTCATTAAAATATATGTGATATTAAGAATGGATGATTTATGACATGTTAGTAAAGATACTACTTATAGGATTTAGGGAAAACAACAAGGAATGGTGCAGTATCTTAGGGGGAAAAAAATCTGAGAAGAGTTACTATACCTAAGCCTGAAGGCATAAGAGAAGACAGCAGTCTTAAGAAGCTGTAAAGAAAGCTGCTTGGACAGCACAACCTAACAAGATTTCCGATCTTTGTAGAATGATATAGCCAAGCAAAGCAACCAGCAGAAAGCGATACTGGAGGATAATACTTCAGCCTCATTCTTCTGCCACCTTCCAGTTTACTATAATTTACTACAATGGGCCCCTTTAGTGTAACCCAACCAAAAGCCAGAGGGCAAGAAAGCAAGCCAATACAATTCATTCTAGTCAGTATCTCAAGGCACAGAACGAAGCAGAAGAAAATGGAGGAGCAAAGAGAAAACATCCAGCACAATGGGACATGTTATTATTACCTTAGTCTATGTAGTATTTTTGATTAAAGCTCTATATATGATCACTTTTTAAATTGTTCTTTTCAAAGGAACAAAAAAAGAAAAAGCAAGTGCTGCCATTGTATTGTTCCTTCCATTCAATTCAGAATGTTCCTTCAGAAATGTTTTAGTCATTCAACACAGAGAGCTGATATAGTCCTAAGTGTCACTCACCATTGAGGTCAAGAGGTTCATTAAAGTACTGGGGTAAAGTATATATTAGATTTATTCATTAAGGCATTCAGTTTTGGAATGAATGTGGCAAAATTTTCTTTTGCAGAAAGATAAAAGTCTAGTTCTCACCTGTTACATCTTTATTTTTTATTTATCCCTTCAGTTGCAATTATCATCATTGTTATCATCACCAAAACCTCTGTGTGTGACTGAATTTAAAGTTAAGGAAAGCATTTCAATATTCTTTCATGTAAGATCACCTAGAATAATGCCAGACAAAAAATTAGGATAATTAATTTTATTCTCTGACTTAAATTCTAGTTTGTCACAATACACTAGTTTAAAAGTGTAATCCTTAAATATTCTCAGTGCATCTTCAAAAAACTTAAAATCTGGACTCATGAAATTAATTGCTCTTTCCTTCTTAACCCTGATCCAAATAAGTAATCTAAATATATCTGTGAAAAGATAATTATGCCAGTTAGTTTTAGTTGATCTAAAAACCTAGAGCCCAGTAAATTACTCTTTATATATTGCTAATTCAAATGTTTTGTAATGTTTAGAGTTTAATTTATATTGAGCATTTTAACTTAATTTTTGTACGAATACAGGACTAAAAGTCTATGGTTTTTAATAGGAGACTCTCTCTTTAATTCCAATTCCAGCTTAGTAGGAGAGCCAAAGATCATGAGTAAATTCCAGAATCCATTGTTTCAAAGACTTATTATAAACATATCTAATACTTATCCAGACCTTACCCTTTTTCCTGCCTGTTTCATATCAGTTCTCACAATTCCTCTTTTCTGCAAGCCACTGACTTTTTTTAAACATTTCTACTTTTGGCCTTGGCTCTGATATGTGTAATTTCTGATCCAGTTTTTGCCTTCTGGCTCATAGTTTGTCTTTACCCAAAGCATGAGCGAATTTGAGCCAAATTCCCAACTAATTCACATATCAGATTTGGCCTTTGGCAAGTCTCATGAGTTCTTCTTAGTGTGGCTTCTGTGAATACAGACCACCATGTTTAGAACCAAAATCTCTCCCAGCTTTAAGTCTAACAGATTCAGATTTTTAACGTTATCAGATCCTCTATTTTGTAGATTGACAAGACTTGGAAAACAAATAAAAACTGTTAAAGTCATTTCAAATCGGCAAGTTGACTATTCTACAGAAAGTATCTGATCTGTGGGTGAAAATTTCCTGTTAAGTAGTTTACAGAAAATATTCTGATAAAGTTGACCTTTTCTACAGCAGGGCAATCTCAAGAGTATGCTGTTTTTCATAAAATGACCCCTGAGATAATAGAAGATCCAAAAAAAATGTGTAGAGGTTAAGAACATATATATGTGTGTGTGTGTGTATATATATATATATATATATATATATATATGTATGTATATATGTATAACTGAATCACTTTGCTGTAGAGCAGTAATTAACACAACACTGTAATTCAACTATACTTCAATAAAAAATAAATTTAAAAAGGAATCAAAAGTAAAGAAAAATCCTATATATACTATATCCCTTGAAGTTTTTATCACATGACTATGAAATATAAGCTAGAAATCAATAAACTCTCTTCTACAAAAAAAAAAAACTGTAGAGGTTAAAACGTTAAACTGAATTCTCAGCATCCACCAATTATAACTATATAAATTTGGAAATTTTTCTTAACCTTTTTTTGTATCAGGTTTTTCATGTATAAAATGGGCATAATAAGAGTGATTCTGTCAAGAGGCTGATGGAGGAATAAGTTAATGTATAGAAGTAAGCACTCAACAAGTGCCACCTCATTATGATTTCACAGTTCCTTTTGAATTTAGGAGCCTTATGATTCTCCAAGTCTCTAGTTTCCTATGACAGGCTGAGAGATTTTCCTGTTCTTCTATTCTTCTAGCAAAGGGGAAAAACATATTGTATCAAAAGACACAATAACAAACAAACAGATATTTACTCTGAGTTCTGGATTCTGAGTGTTTCTATAGGGTCTACTATGTCTATTTAAAATGGCAGAAGACATGGATGACACATCTATATGATCTATCCCAGATGACAGTATAATAAGTGCAACTTTTGTTGGCTTTTGGGGTAAAAGCCCTATAAACTTCTATGCAATACATTTACAACCTCAAGCCAAAATTATACCTGGAAAAATGATTTTCTCTTAAGTAGGGATCCAAACACTTTAGTGCATCTAAACTCCTGGAAAAAATTGTTAAAATGCAGTTCCCAGGACTACAACCCAACCTACTCAATAGGAATTTCTGCAGAGTCTGGCCTCAAGAAAATGCATTTTACACCCGGGTTGGGACACACAATTTTAAGGACACTAGCCTGCTGTGGCCCTCTTTGCCTGGAAAAGCAATAAAGCTATTCTTTTCTACTTCATCCTCCCCCCCACACACAAAAATGCATTTTAACATGTACCCTAGGTAATCTTGAAGCAGATGTTAGGTGGCTCCAATGTAACTGGAAAACACTTCTCAAGGTGCTGTAACTAAAGGCCCAAGTAAATGAGATGCCTATGGAGACCTAATAAGAGTACTTATTTAATTAACCCATTTGTAAACAGAGATTGGTCCACCATTCACACGTGCTTGCTTTCCAGTTCCCAAAGTAATGCCTGCCCAAGTATATTCTATGGCCATTACCCTAGAAGATGATGCATCTGGTTGGTGGAGTGGGATGTTCCTCAGTTGTATTTTATACAGTGAGCATGGGAAAGATGGAATGATGGGCCATTTTGCATATTTGGAGTGTCTGAGGAATTGAGAACTCATACTATTTAATGTAGTAAATCAAGGAGGAGAGTTTATATTAGATGATATACAAATAGACATAGGGTAGATCATGGAATAATTTGTAGGTTAAAGTAATGATTTTGAATTGTATTTTGAGAACTAGGGGAAGTCTTTACAGATGACCAGTTTTGCCTGTGTGTAGGGTATGAGTTATAGAGGCAAGAGTGGAAGCAGAAAGATTAGATAAAAGGTCAACCCAGCAGTCTAGGCAGGAAAGAACAACAGCTTGATTAAAATGAAGCAAGAAGGGCTTCCCTGGTGGCACAGTGGTTGAGAGTCCACCTGCCGATGCAGGGGACACGGGTTTGTGCCCCGGTCCGGGAGGATCCCACAAGCTGCAGAGTGTCTGGGCCCGTGAGCCATGGCCGCTGAGCCTGCATGTCCGGAGCCTGTGCTCCGCAATGGGAGAGGCCACAACAGTGAGAGGCCCGTGCACCGCAAAAAAAATAAATAAAATAAAATAAAATAAAATAAAATAAAATAAAATAAAATAAAATAAAATAAAATAAAATGAAGCAAGAAAAATGGAGAGAAGAGATTAGATTCAAGATGTATGAAGATAGAATAAACAAAAATCGGAAATAAATTGAAAATAAAGAAAAATGTAAAGGAAGAAATCAATATTCTTCAAGAACTTTGGATTGGGGAAAATAGGATTTATGGTACCATTTCCTGAGATTAAAAAAAAAAAGAGTTGGCAGGATCTGGAAACAAATTGGAAGACGTGAAGAATCAAGAACTTCATTTTGAACCTCTTGAAATTTAGGATATTAGATCTGAGTCAGCTTCTCAGAGAAGATTCTGGATAAAGATGTATTTTTGTAATCATCAGCATAAAAATGGAGGTCGACATAAAAGGAAACATTTCTGCCAATCTATAGAAATTTAAATTGCCTGAGAAGCGATTATTGTCATGTATCCAGTTCATGTATTATAGTTTCTTGTAAAACTGCATTTGAAAGGAGAGTTTTCTCTCTAAGAATGCTGTTTGCATTGAATCAGAAGCATCAACTTAACCTGGGAGCATATTAGGAATATAGAATTGCAGGTCTCACTCCTGGCTTACTGAATCAGTATCTACATTTTAACAAAATTCCTAGGTGGTTCATATGCACATTAAAGTACAAGATGGTACCACTTTAGCTTATGGAATGGTGGGAAAGAGGGAAAAGAGTTAAGGAAAGGCAGTATACTGCTATACATGGGAATCTGGGGCCACTGACCTGGCCTCCAGTGCTTTGAAATTTCTCTTTTTTTTCAAATTTATTTATTTTATTTATTTAGTTTTGGTTGCATTGGGTCTTTGTTGCTGCACGCGGGCTTTCTCTAGTTGCGGTGAGCGGGGGGTACTCTTCGTTGCAGTGCACAGGCTTCTCATTGTAGTGGCTTCTCCTGTTGCAGAGCATGGGCTCTAGGTGCACAGGTTTCAATAGTCGTGGCACACGGGCTTCAGTAGTTGTGGTTCACGGGCTCTAGACCGCAGGCTCAGTAGTTGTGGTGCATGGGCTTAGTTGCTCTGCAGCATGTGGGATCTTCCAGACCAGGGCTTGAACCCGTGTCCCCTGCATTGGCAGGTGGATTCTTAACCACTGTGCCACCAGGGAAGCCCTGAAATATCTCTTTACTATGCATTTGTGTGCTGCTACCGCTGCTACGAGGATTACACAAAAGAATTCACCAACCTGTACAACAAGAACAGTGTATAGTTTCCACTGAGGTCAAGAATAATAATTAATTCTTCTGTGTATGCTCAGTACTTATCTTGGATATATATGTAAATGTCAGTATATAATATCTCCAGGGAAAAGTGGAATGAATGAAGGCAAGTTACCAAATTCAGAGCAATTTTCCCCCTAGAATCATAGAATGTGTAACTAAGGGAATCTCAGAGGTCATTTAGCTCAGCCCATTTAGCTAACAGGCATTTTAAAGGAGGCTCTTTGCAGAATTTTCTCAGTTTATTATTTGATCTTATACATTTATATCACTTTAATTCCAGACCATTTGTTTTTCCTTAATTACTATTTTGAAATTTTATGTTTGATGAAGTCTATATAAATCAATATGTTTCATCACTGTTGTATCACTCTAAATTACTTTTATTATTGTTCTTTCTCTAAATTACTTTTATTATTGTTCTTTAATATTATAATGTAATTTTAACTTTACAATATTTGTGTCACTTTAATTAAAAATTCTTCTATTGAAACTAAAAGCTACACTTTAAGGCTAAACAACCACTGTGTGTGTATATGAATAGTTAATATAAATACATCAAAATGAGTTACAGACTAATTAAATTAGTTTAAGAACATTTATAGATTTATAAAAGCTTTTACTCATAAATAAATACTGTAGTTATCCCCACAGGCCCAAATGTACCAATCAAAAATTTGGCTTGGGTATTAAGATTGATAGCACACATCAAGAGGTTCTGAAAAGGTTTATTACTCATATAATGAGGCTTTCTTGGATAGCAGTGCAGGCTCCCAAGCAGATCCAAAATGACTAAGGAGCAGGGAATGGGGCTGGGTTGAGGGTGCCAGTGCACATGGCCAATGCTTGAAGTGTTCAAACTTCCTGCTGGCACCAAATGAGGAAGTACCTGGGCTGTTTTATCAGCTTGTGTGCATATGTGGTAGAGGGGGCAAGGGGAGTTGTGTGATGTGAAATCTATCAGCAGTCAAACATTAAAAATTCAGTCAGTCTTATTATAATAAGAAATAAACCTTTTAATTTTAAATATTTAGCTACATTGGTAAAACTTAAAGAAAGAATAATTTCTGAGATATCTTTAAAATATACATCATGTATTTCCCAACAATTAAACTAACTGCAATCAATAGCTACTAAGGGACTGCAAAAAATTTTCAATATGGAGATAAATTTAATAATTTCTTTGATAACTCAAATTTTTCACCGTTCTCTTTTTCCATGTTGCAATGTTTCTCACAGTTCAAGATGTTTCCCACAGTTAGAAGGTTTATAATTTAAAACAAGAACATGATCGCTTCTCGGCCTTTTGGCTAAGATCAAGTGTAAAACAAGAACATGAAATTATTTTATATTGGTTTAAACAGTTTGATTTATATTGATTACTTTAAATATTTTCCATCTTTAAAAAAAAAACTTTATCCTTTTAACTAACCATCTTATTTACAGATATGATGGTTACAAATCCACACACAAAAAAAGTGTATTCTAAAATTCATAAGATTTTATCATAATTTAAAAACATGTTACATGACTTGACTTTCTAATATTGACTCTTATCCTCTGAAGAAACCCTTACTGTATTAGCAGAAGGTTATCCTAAAACATCAGCATTTCTACCATAATGAGAGAACAGAGGCTGAAAATTTCTGAGCCTACTCATGACTTAACTGTTTCTACTTTTAGAGCAGGACTGACCTTTCTCAAGCACAGGATTTGAAGGGACATTCATACAACTTTTGGGGACTTCAAATCAAAAAGTTAGGAACTTTCACCCCTGAGTTTAATATGATTGATGTCCATACACTTCAAATTTTAGAGCTTTGGTGAATGGCTATGATGAAAATCAATGTTATTTTGACAATTTGGTGGTAAAAAAAAAGCTCTAAGGAATGTTCTTTTTTAAAAATATCACAAAATGTCTATTATGGGAATATGAGACTGGTTAAGCAAATGCTAGTTAACTAGAAATTATCATTCCTATTATATATTCATTTTGTGTATGTGTGTCCTCTTTTCCTTTGCTGAGATATAAAAATGTACGTGAAAGAACAGTGATTTATATATGTAAACTGACATATGTTGAAAGAACATAATGAAGCTGGAATATGCATTTCTTCTTTTAAAAATAGCAAGAATATTTCTTTTGTTGAAATTTTAGTACCCATCAAGCCCAGTTCAAAATTTACTTTGTCATTCATATTTACCCTGGTTACCCAGATATATTTAATCTCCCTTCTACTTAAAGATTTAAAGAACAACGACAAGAAACAACCAAGCTCATAGATACAGAGAACAGACTGGTGGTTTCCAGAGGCAGGGGATGGAGCGTGAGCAAATGAGTTAAGAGGGGGTTAAAGGGACAAACTTCCAGTTATAAATTAAAGAAATCATGGGGATGTATTGTACTTTTGAAAGACAGTAAGGGAGTAGATTTAAAAAATCTTCACCACAAGCAAAAAAATTTATGTATGGGGACGATATTATTAGACTTATTGTAGTGATCATTTCACAATATATATGAATATTGAATCATTATATTGTACACTTGAAACTAATATAATATTATACATCATTTATACTTCAAAAAAAGATTTGTGTTTATCCTTCATTTAGTCACATTCTGCCTTGACTATTGCTTTGAATTTATTTACCTCTACTGAAGCTTCTACTACAAAAATCCAGTCTTACATTAATATGATTCAAAGAAATATATATATGTGTATATATGTATATACATACATACACACACACACAAATACACATATATATACAATCTTTGCAAGATTGAAAGATAGATGAGAAAGTAATCTTGAGGAGAAGCATATGAATAGCATATGACTAGACCTCTGGGACTGTGCACAGTATATAAGGATATTTGTGTCCCATTTGTGCTGACCAGAGAGCACCCATGAAGAGGAGACTTTTAATAATTAAGTAACATGACCCATCCTATGAAATTCTGTCAGGTGCCATTCTGTGTACTTATAAAGCGTCCATGACAGCAGGAAGAAAGGCTATGCATGGCCTCAAATTCATAATATCCCTCACCAAGGCTCATCTTCCAACTACCACTATTAAGGATCCTGTTGACAACAGCAAAAACAAATTCCAAGTCTTTGATCTGGCATAATTCCCTGGGAGTACCAGACGTGGTGGCAGGTTGTTTCCACTATCTCCTTGCATCATCGAAGGAGTAATGATTTACCCTCAGATGAAGAGATTCGTATACCAGATTAATACACAGATTTGTTTTTCCAGTCTGAAACTTTTCTGTCAGCACCACCATTCATGCTTTATCCAAAATTTTGACATTCCACACATCATCATGGGATTTAGTTTGTGGCAAAGGAATGGTGGAATAACCTACTGGAGGCTCAATACAAAATCACCTGGGATACATAAACTACACATTTAGGATGCTATTCTTTAAGATGTGGTATATTCCTCCAAGGAGAGGCCACATATAGTGCCATCAACTCTAGAGCCCTCTACCCAGTAACAAAGGAACAGGAAAGAAAATGTCCCCTGTCACTGACAACCACCAATCACATTCCCATACCTGTAAAGTTGATCAGTTGGTTGGGAGGTTTAGTGCTTAAGAGAAAAATGTTTCCCCTAGGACACAGTAAAGGTCCTATTAAATTGGAAGCTGAAACAGGCCCTGGCCATCTTAGGCTCCCCATGCAGATTCAGTCAGGCAAAATAATGGAGCATTGTATTGGCTGATGTGTGACTGATTCTAAATCCTCAGGGCAAACTGAGCCACTGTTATTCAATGAGGATAAGGAGAATATATTGAAACCAAAAGTTATTACTGATGCACTGACTAGTATTGCTTTTATGAGAATGCTAGTACATTGGAAATTTTTACATGACAACTTGATAAGGACATAACCACCAAGGATTCGATCTATGTAAATATGCAGGTTTCGGTCACCTCATGGAAGAGGAATCTTATCTAACTGAGATACTGATAAAAGGTAATCCTCAATCACAAGCACTGAGTATAATTATTTTGCTATTACTCATTACAATCTTGATCAGCCAAAAAAATGTTTTGATTCACAGTCTTTTTTTTCATGTATTTTAGCGGCAGTAAAATATTTTGCCTTTGGAAGATTAGACATATAATTACTTAGATAGCCATCTAATTATTTGAATTTTTTACCTTTGACTCTTAACCCATTTGAAATTTGATGCATAGCTTGAGGTATTTATATGTTTCTACCTTAAAAATTAATAACCTTACCAACTGAATGATTTTAAATTTATTTAATTATAATATATAATGAATGATTTCTCAGATGGGTGAAGTATAATCTTTATTATTTACGAAATTATTTTGTATGAGGCAAAACAAATACATATTATTTCAACTGTTGGTGACAGAATTTCTTTTAGTATAGAACTTTCTTTGGGGAGGAGCATATGTTGGATAAATTAGTTAAATGATGTAGAAATTTTTCTGATTAAAAGTTAGAACTGGCGAACATTTTATCACAATCAGTACAAACCTTTCTCACTTCGTTTTTCCTTCCTCCACTTGCACGTGTCCCGTGCAAATCTACCATTTCTCTTGTTCATTCTATTCCTTCATGTTGCTCATTAAAATGTTACATTTTATACCCAGTGTTGTTCGCAATCTACAAGGTTTTTATCATTTAGATAAAATCAATCTACATCATGCACAGCTGGTTTCTGGTGTGATCTAACAGCTTTAGTGGTATGTCTCAGACACCTAATGCCACACAGAGCATCACTGAGCTTTTCCCATAAGTAAATTATATTACTTGTAGATGAACTTGTTTTATAACATGTATCTAGAAAGAGTTTCAGCTCACTTAATGAAATGTCTAACATCAAATTTCATTGAAAATGTGCCTGCAATCACTATTTTCCATTGCATATATATCCCTGATTTATTTGGTTTTTATCACATATTTCTAAAACATAACTTTGTATATGAATACTGGTTTTAAACATTAATACCACATTTTATGCCTTTATTTTAGTGATTTCTTTATATTTTCGATTGCAACGTACTACTTGAAATTTGTAATTAAAGAAGCTTAATTGAACTGTGTTTTGTGTTTGGTTTGCATGGTTATTTTATTGTTATTAATATATGTCATATCACTTAAAGTCCATGAACCTACATTTTTGAAAATTAGCTAATTGGCTTTCATTTCACATCCTTGCATCATTTTCAAGAGATCAAAATTTTGTTGTCTTGCTTTAGATCATATTTAAGTTTTAAACTGGAAATTTCAAGTTGAATGCTGTAACTAATTGAATGTTTGCATCCTTTTATATGTGAGTGAAATACTTTTCATTTTAATCTTATAAAGTATTTTGGGAAAAATACATAGGCAAAGAGGAGCAATAAAATCAAGTAATGGCTCTACTGAAAGTTTAACATGATTATCTCCATCTTTCATTTTAGAAATTGAGTTTTGGTGAAAAATAATCATGTTTACTACATCCATTACTTTGTATTATCTTAGTCTAATAAAATAGCAAGCAGAAGCATGGAGTGGATGGGAACTAGTAGGAGAGAAACATTTGGCAGGTAAAATGAAATGAAACCACTGAAAGAGCACTTATTTTTAATTGATTAAGAACTGAGAACCTGACATTGCTGGCGGGGGGGAACATCTACAGAAAAAAATTTAAAATTGATCTTTATTGGAGTATAATTGCTTCACAATACTGTGTTAGTTTCTATTGCACAACAAAGCGAATCAGCCATATGCATACATATGTCCCCATATCCCCTCACTCTTGAGCCTCCCTCCCATCCTCCCTATCCCACCCCTCTAGGTCATCTCAAAGCACCAAGCCGATCTCCCTGTGCTATGCGGCTGCTTCCCACCAGCCAACTATTTTACATTCCGTAGTGAATATATGTCGATGCTATTCTTACTTTGCCCCAGCTTCAACTTCCCACCCCACGTCCTCAAGTCTATTCTCTCTGTGTACATCTTTATTCCTGCCCTGCAACTAGGTTCATCAGTACCTTTTTTTTTTTTTAGATTCCATATATATGCATTAGCATATGGTATTTGTTTTTCTCTTTCTGACTTACTTCACTCTGTATGACAGACTCTAGGTCCATCCACCTCCTTACAAGTAACTCAATTTCGTTTCTTTATATGGATGAGTAATATTCCATTGTATATATGTGCCACATCTTCTTTATCCATTCATCTGTCGATGGACACCTAGGTTGCTTCCCTGTCCTGGCTATTGTAAATAGAGCTGCAATGAACATTGTGGTACATGACACTTTTTGAATTTTGGTTTTCTCAGGGTATATGCCCAGTAGTAGGATTGCTGGGTCATATGGTAGCTCTATTTTCAGTTTCTTAAGGAACCTCCATACTGTTTTCCATAGTGCTTTTATCAATTTACATTCCTACCAACAGTGCAGGAGGGTTCCATTTTCAACACACCCTTTCAAGCATTTATTGTTTCTAGATTTTTTGATAATGGCCATTCTGACTGGTGTGAGTTGATACCTCATTGTAGTTTTGATTTGCATTTCTCTAATAATTAGTGATGTTAAGCATCTTTTCATGTGCCTCTTGGCCATCTGTATGTCTTCCTTGGTGAAATGTCTATTTAGGTCTTCTGCCCATTTTTTTTTTAACATCTTTATTGTGGTACAATTGCTTTACAATGGTGTCTTAGTTTCTGCTTTATAACAAAGTGAATCAGCTACACATATACATATATGCCCACATCTCCTCCCTCTTGCGTCTCCCTCCCATTTCCGCCCATTTTTTACTGGATTGTTTTTTGATATTGAGCTCCAGGAGCTGTTTGTATATTTTGAAGATTAATCCTTTGGCTGTTGTTTCATTTGCAAATATTTTCTCCCATTCTCAGGGTTGCCTTTTTGTCTTGATTATGGTTTCCTTTGGTGTGCAAAAGCTTTTAAGTTTAATTAACTCCTATTTGTTTATTTTTGTTCTTATTCCATTACTCTAGGAGATGGGTCAAAAAAGATCTTACCGTGGTTTATGTCAAAGAGTGTTGTTTGCTATGTTTTCCTCTAAGAGTTTTATAGTGTCTGGTCTTACATTTAAGGCTTTAATCCATTTGGAGCTTTTTTTTTTTTTATCGTGTTAGGTAGTGTTCTAATTTCATTCTTTTACATGTAGCTGTCCAGTTTTCCCAACACCACTTATTGAAGAGACTGTCTTTTCTCCATTGTATGTTCTTACCTCCTTTGTCGTAAATTAGGTGCCTATATGTGTGTAGGTTTATCTCAGGGGCATTCTATCTTGTACCACTTACCTATATTTCTGTTTTTGTGCCAGTACCATACTGCCTTGATTACTGTAGCTTTGTGGTAGAGTTTGAAGTCAGGGAGGCTGATTTCTCCAACTATGTTTTCCTTTCTCAAGATTGCTCTGGCAATTCAGGGTCTTTTGTCTTTCCGTATGTATTGTAAAATTTTTTGTTCTAATTCTGTGAAGAATGCCATTGGTAGTTTGATAGGGATTGCATTGAATCTGTAGATTGCTTTGGGTAGTATAGTCATTTTCACAATGTTGATTCTTCCAATCCAAAAACATGGTATATTTCTCCATCTGTTTATGTCATCTTTTATTTCTTCCATCAGTGTTTTATAGTTTTCTGAGTAGAAGTCTTTCACCTCCTTAGGCAGGTTTATTCCTAGGTATTTTATTCTTTTTGTTGCAATGTTAAATGTGAGTGTTTCCTTAATTTCTCTTTCTGATTTTTCATTGTTGGTGTATAGGAATGCCAAAGATTTCTGTGCATTAATTTTGTAACCTGCAACCTTACCAAATCATTGATTAGTTCTAGTAGTTTTCTGGTGGCATCTTTAGGATTTTCTATGTATGTATCATGTCATTGGCTAACATTGACAGTTTTACTTCTTCTTTTCCAACTTTTATTCCTTTTGCTTCTTTTTCTTCTCTGATTGCTGTGGCTAGGACTGCCAAAACTATGTTGAATAAGAGTGGTGAGAGTGGACATCCTTGTCTTTCCTGACCTTAGTGGAAATGCTTTCAGTTTTTCACCATTGATTATGATGCTTGCTGTGGGTTTCTCACATATGGTCTTTATTATGTTGAGTTAGATTCCCTCTATGCCCATTTTCTGGAGAGTTTTTATCATAAATGGGTGTTGAATTTTGTCAAAAGCTTTTTCTGCATTTATTGAGATTATCATATGGTTTTTATTCCTTAATTTGTTAATGTGGTGTATCACAGTGATTGATTTGCATATATTGAAGAATCTTTGCATCCCTGGGATAAATCCCACTTGATCATGGTGTATGATCCTTTTAATGTGCTGTTGGATTCTGTTTGCTAGTATTTTGTTCAGGATTTTTGCATCGATGTTCATCAGTGATATTGGTGTATAATTTTCTTTTTTTGTGATAGCTATTTCTGCTTTTGGTATCAGGGTTATGGTGGCATTGTAGAATGAATTTGGGAGTGTTTGTCCCTCTGTAATTTTTTAGAATAGTTTGAGAAGAATTGGTATCAGCTCTTCTCTAAATGTTTGAAAGAATTCACCTGTGCAGCCATCTGGCCCTGGACTTTTGTTTGTTGGAAGATTTTTAATCACAGTTTCAATTTCAATACTTGTGATTGGTCTGTTTATATTTTCTATTTCTTCCTGGTTCAGTCTTGGAGAGTTGTACCTTTCCAAGAATTTGTCCATTTCTTAGTGGTTGTCCATTTTATTGGCATATAGTTGTTTGTAATAGTCTCTTATAATACTTTGTATTTTTGCAGTGTCAGTTGTGATTTCTCCTTTTTTGTTTCTAATTTAAATGATTTGCACCCTCTCCTTTTTCTTGATGAGTCTGGTTAAGGATTTATCAATTTTATTTGTCTTCTCAGAGCCAGCTTTTAGTTTTATTGATCTTTACTATTGTTTTCTTTGTTTCTATTTCATTTATTTCTGCTCTGATATTTATGATTTCTTTCCTTCTACTGGCTTTGGGTTTTCTTTGTTCTTCTTTCTCTAGTTGTTTTAAGTGTAGGGTTAGATTGTTTATTTGAGATTTTTCTTCTTTCTTGAGGTGAGATTGTATTGCTACGTACTTCCTTCTTAGAACAGCTTTTGCTGTGTCCCATAGGTTTTGGGTTGTCATGTTTTCATTGTCATTTGTTTCAATGTATTTTATTATTTCTTCTTTGATTTCTTCAGTGATCTCTTGGTTATTTAGTAGCACACTGTTTGGCCTCCATGTATTTGTGGTTTTTACAGTTTTCTTCCTGTAATTGATTTCCAATCTCATAGCATTGTGGTCAGAAAGATGCTTGATATGGTTCAATTTTCTTAAATTTACTGAGGCTTGATTTGTGATCCAAGATGAGAACGATCCTGGAGAATGTTCCATGTGAACTAGAGAAGAAACTGTATTCTACCACATTTGGGTGGAGTGTTCTATAAATATCAATTAGATCTGTGTGGTCTATTGTGTCACTTAAAGCTTGTGTTTCCTTATTTATTTTCTGTTTGGATGTTCTCTCCATTCGTGTAAGTGAGGTGTTAAAGTCCCTTACTATGATTGTGTTACTGTTGATTTCTCCTTTCATGGTTTTTAGCATTTGCCTTATGTATTGAGGTGCTCCTATGTTGGGTGCATAACCAATTATAATTGTTATATTTTCTTCTTGGATTGATCCCTTGATCATTATGTAGTATCCTTCTTCGTCTCTTGGAATACTCTTTATTTTAAAGTCTATTTTCAGCAAAGGAAACCATAAACAAGACAAAAAGACATCCCTCAGAATGGGAGAAAATATTTACAAATGAAGCAACTGACAAAGGATTAATCTCCAAAGCAAACAAGCAACTCATGCAGCTCAATATCAAAAAAACAAACAACCCAATCCAAAAATGGGCAGAAGACCTAAACAGACATTTCTCCAAAGAAGATATACAGATTGCCAATAAACACATGAAAGAACGCTCAACATCATTAATCATTAGAGAAATGCAAATAAAAACTACAATGAGATATCATCTCACACTGGTCAGAATGGCCATCATCAAAACATCTACAAACAATAAATGCTGGAGAGGGTGTGGAGAAAAGGGAACCCTCTTGCACTGTTGGTGGGAATGTAAATGGATACAGCTACTATGGAGAACAGTATGGAGGTTCCTTAAAAAACTAAAAGTAGAACTACCATACTACCCAGAAGTCCCACTACCGGGCATATACCCTAAGGAAACCAGAATTCAAAAAGAGTCATGTACCAAAATGTTCATTGCAGCTCTATTTACAATAGCCAGGACATGGAAGCAACCTAAATGTCCATCGACTGACGAACGGATATAGAAGATGTGGCACATATATACATTGAATATTACTCAGCCATAAAAAGAAACAAAATTGAGTTATTTGTAGTGAGGTGGATGGACCTAGAGTCGGTCATACAGAGTGAAGTAAGTCAGAAAGAGAAAGCAGATACTGTATGCTAACTCATATATATGGAATCTAAAAAAAAAAAAATTGTCATGAAGAACCCAGGGGCAGGATGGGAATAAAGACGCAGACCTACTAGAGAATGGACTTGAGGACACAGGGAGGGGGAAGGGCAAGCTGGGACAAAGTGAGACAATGGCATGGACATATATACACTACCAACCGTAAAATAGATAGCTAGTGGGAAGCAGCCGCATAGCACAGGGAGATCAGCTAGGTGTTTTGTGACCACCTAGAGGGGTGGGATAGGGAGAGTGGGAGGGAGGGAGATGCAAGAGGGAAGAGATATGGGGACATATGTATATGTATAACTGCTTCACTTTGTTATAAAGCAGAAACTAACACACCATTATAAAGCAATTATACTCCAATAAAGATGTTTAAAAAAAAATCCCATGTGAAAAATGCCAGAGACAAAAGGTCATATACTGTATGACTCCATTTCTGTAAAATATCTGGAATAGGTAAATCAATCCATAGAGATAGAAAAGAGATGAGTGGTTGCCATGGGCTAGAGTTGGGGGAGATTGGAGAGCAACAGCTTAATGGGATTTTATTTGGAGGTGATGGAAATAGTTTAAAACTAGATAGAGGTGATGGTTGCAAAATATTGTGAATGTACTAAATGCCACTGAATTATTCACTTTATTTATTTTATTTTGATGTGGACCATTTTTAAAGTCTTTATTGGATTTGTTACACTATTGCTTCTGTTTTATGTTTGGGGTTTTTTTGGCCCCGAGGCACGTGGGAGCTGGTTCCCTGACCAGGGATCGAACCCGAACCCCCTGCAGTGGAAGGCAAAGTCTCGACCACTGGACCACCAGGGAAGTCCCACTTTAAATGATTAATTTTACATTGTGAAAA